>NC_059433.1:86426110-86734764 GCF_021028975.2 Sphaerodactylus townsendi | reverse complement strand
TGTTAGAGTTACTGCCATCATGGAACTTGCACCAGTTCGTATATAAATTGAGTATATTTTCACCTGTGGTGTAATGTTGTTGTTGCTGCTGTCGTTATACAGGAGCTGTGCTTTTAGCGAACATGCAAGGATTGACAGTCAACGTTGATCCCATCTTATATACTTGGCTTACATACCAACCTCAGAAACGAAGCAGCAGACCCATGCAACAGGTAGGAGACTTCATAGGCCTTCTCATATTGTGTGCACACATTATAAGAAAAAGCAATGGTGGTGATTTTATCACATAAAGTTAGGCTAACTCTCAATTTTTGTTCCATAACAATATAACATGTAGAAGCAAAGGATGTTCCAACGCTTCCTACACAGTTATGATTCATGTTATAAACATGCAGAGGTGTAGCAAGGGGGGAAAGCGCCCGATGCACTGGTGCGTCCTCTGCCATGCCCCGGAACGCCCCCACCACGCCCCCACGGGGGGGCGCCCGGTGCGTCCCCCCATCCCCTTGCAGCTATGCCTCTGTAAGCATGATATAAGCATTGCTTTGCGGTATCAATTCTCTGAGTGCATTGGACTTACTTTAGCCTCTGAAGGCTTAACGAAAAGTAATCCAGGGGTATTTGTTTAGTTAGCAGGGGTGTTTATTTACACCCAAATTTTCTCTCCAGTTGGGACCCCAAGTGGCTTGCATTGTTCTCTGCTCCTTTGTTTTCTCCTTACAATAACCCTTAGAGGTAGGTGGGCTGAAAGAGAGTGGATGGCCCTAGGTCACCTAGTGAGTTTTCATGTCAGAATGGGGATTTGAACTTGGATCTCTCAGATCCTGGTCCGCCATTCTAACCACTTTGCAATCTAGTCCTTTCTGAGGAAAGGGTAGGTGTCCTCAGTGCCTTACCTGGTGCTGATTTGCAATTGGAAACCAGCCTGGCTTGACTTCACATTGATCTGTATATAACTAGTTTTGCGAAAGTAATATTTCTGGTGTTTGTTACTATATGGTTCATCGTCTAGGGACAACTTGATCCATATCAAGGATAAGACATGGTAGGAGGCCAGATTTGGGAAACCAGCAAATATACTCGGGCAATAAGCTACTAAGGGAAAATATGTTGTGAAATACACATTTATTGGCTGCCTGAGGATTGTTTAATGTTGATATGGTAAACTATAATTGTCAAATGTCATAAACAACATTGTTTTTCAGATGAAGTTTTTTTTCCTTAACTGTTTTGATAGGAACATGAAATAGCACAGGATGGAACTCAGTTGGTCCAAGATGTTAGCTTTTAATATAACTTTTTGAGGAAGAATGTAAGTTAGGAGAGTTAATGCTTTCAAAATATAACTGAGTATTACATTTGTACAATTCCCACAGCATGTGAAAATACATGCCAAAATGTGGTGGCTGTTCTATATTTAAGGATCTACGTAGTTCCTGTTGCAACTATGTGGTTAGTGCTTTCGGGGTAAAAGAGGATGTTTTCCAATATCTGCATATGGCTTCTCCATGAACTTGAACTTTTTTACTTGAATAATGAACAATGTGGACATTCACTTAAAATATATAAAAGCCATGACAGAGTTTATGAATACCTGAATAAATCTGCATAATGCCTTCTGACTTTCATTGACCACCAGTAAAAAGTAGCATTTGCTCTTTTTTTTTCATTTAAGAATGAGCAACTTTAATGGTGGAAAACCTAGTCTAGATTTTCCCAAGAATTGTGTCCACTTAACCATTTTAATTGATATTGCTGTACTCCTGAAGCTACTTTTTAAAAAGGCAGTAAACCACAGATTCTTAAGGAAATTTAGATACAATCTTTTAAATCCCAAATGATGCCAGTCACCAGAAAGTGAGCCCTTTTCTTTAAGGGGGATCAACTCTTCCTGATTCAGGTTCTGAAAAAAGTTTTACCTGAGTCTAGTCCCATTTTTGATGCACTCTTGTAAGTTCTTAAAATCTTGTACCAAATTTAGAAAATCTTGCTCTAATTTTACAATGGAAGAGATCCTATAATTCATCTCCTCATTTAAGATGAAACATTTCAGGTTGAAGTAGAACATTTTGTACGAGAGAATTGTTCCTCCTTCATAATCAGAAGTGTTTTATGAACGTTTGTGTGACTAGGGCTCAAATGTTTCATTACTTTGTAATGCATATTTGGGTTGTTAATATAGTGAATCTGCCATTGACACTGGTGGTATTCCCAGCTTCGTTTCACTTGCTCTAATATTTCTAAACTCTCTATATACCGTATATACTCGCATATAAGTTGAATTTTTCAGCACATTTTTTGCACTGAAAAAGCCCCCCTCGACTTATGCGCGAGTCAGGTGTATTTAAAAAAATATTTTAGGGTTTTTACTTTGTGCGGTTTTTAGGCTAGCAGCACCAAAATTACAGGGATTTTTCAAGAGACTCTCCTGATGATACCACCCAAGTTTGGTAAAGTTTGGTTCGGGAGTCCAAAGTTATGGATCCCCAAAGTGGGTGCCCCCATCCCCCATTGTTTCCAATGGGAGCTAATAGTAGATGGGGCTACATTTTGAGGGTCCATAACTTTGGACCCCTTGAACCAAACAAAGAGAAAACACTTGAAGAAAATACCTTTCCCCTTTGTTTACATGCAGAAACTTTGAAATTCTTGAAAATAATGGAGAAGCTGGATTTTATCTCAGTTGTTTAGTCCGCATGTTGAACCATGAAAAACAGATGTTTAAGTATATCAGATCCAAGGAAGGTAGAGTGACATAACTGGCTTAACTGGCTGTTTCTCATCCAGCTGTTGGAGAAGCCCAGACCTCCCCAACTGTATTTGGGAACCTCCTGACTACGTCCAATCTTCTTGTCCAGCAAACAGGCCTTACTTTATTCTATGTTATTGTAAATAATCACTGACACTTACATAAAATTGTATTTCCCCACCTCCTAAATCTGTGTCTTAAGACCTTTTAACTAAAAGAAATTAAAATTTGATCCTTGAAATAATTTTGTGAAAGAGAAATGACGATTGTAAAACTGTTGATAAAATCAGCTCCTTTAAAAGTTAGTCTAGTATTTGTTACATTTCAGTTAATGTTCCAAAAAGTGCATATGGTTTAGCCACGTAAATCCCATTGGCTTCAACAAATTTAAATTCTCTTCCACAGCTTTGAACATTTATCCCTAATGCTTACTATGTGGCTTACTATGTTTTCCATGGTAATGCATTAAAAAAGTTAGGTAAAAACCATGTAATTATGGTACACTCTATACAATCTTATCATGCTTCGAAAAGGGGGGGCCCTTTTCTCCATATACATTGTACTCTAACCATCTGGTCTACATCAATTCAAATATCTGCATTAAAAATAACTCTAGTGTTCTGTACTGGTTAGCTTTTCTTGAAATACAGTTTTCTGGTGGAGGTCAATTAGACACACAAAGTTGCGGGGGGGGGGGCGGAAATCAAGTATCTGTACCAGTATTCCAGATGGCTTTGTAGATGTAAGCCATCATAGCATTTACAGTGTGTCTGCCTGCATAAATAAGACCAGTGAGAATTACTGGTTTTATGCATGTAAGTGGATAGGTTTGTTTGTTGATGTGAGGTCAAGTTGTAAATCAACCTTATGCTGCTTATGACAGTTTCTCTAATTTGCGAAGAAACAAGGTTCTCTCTACTTTTATATTAATCTTTGTTTTATCATCTCAGTTTGCTGGTTTTGCCTAGTCTCTAAACCTTCTGGCAGGGACAGTTGACTATGTTTAATGATGCTGAAAAGCAGGCAGTGGCCCACCTAGTTCAGATGACATGGTCTCCAATCACTAATCCATGATTGGGTCCCATATTCAATTTGTTGAGAGTGTGACAGATGTTGGACTATGGTCCTTCAACTGGTTGTGGTGGATTTTTTGGGTTGTGTGGCCATGGTCTGGTGGATCTTGTTCCTGACGTTTCGCCTGCATCTGTGGCTGGCATCTTCAGAGGTGTATCATAGAGGGAAGTCTGTCACACACACTGTGTCCAGTAACAGACTTCCCTCTGTGATACACCTCTGAAGATGCCAGCCACAGATTCAGGTGAAACGTTAGGAACAAGATCCACCAGACCACGGCCACACGGCCCGGAAAAGCCACAGCAACCAGTTGAATCCAGCCGTGAAAGCCTTCGACAGTACATGTAGTAGTAGTAGTAGTAGTAGTAGTAGTAGTAGAAGAAGAAGAAGAAGAAGAAGAAGAAGAAGAAGAAGAAGAAGAAGAAGAAGAAGAAGAAGAAGAAGAAGAAGAAGAAGAAGAAGAAGAAGAAGAAGAAGAAGAAGAAGAAGATTTCACAGCTGCCAGATCTTTAGCTGGTTGTTGGCCTTCATTACAATTTGAACCTCACCCAGAGGCCTAGGAAGTTGTAATGTATCGGCGTAGTATTCGTGCGGATCCCAGCAGGGCTGCCTTCTGAATTTGACAGATGTTAATTTTGTCAATTCGAAGATGTTTCAAGTGCTGCCCTAGTGTTTTTGGGATGGCGCCCAGCGTGCCGATTACCACTGGGACGACCTCAGCTGGTTTGTGCCATAGACGCTGAAGCTCGATTTTCAAATTGCGGTATCTAGTGACCTACTCGTGTTCTTTTTCAATGACCCTAAGGTCCTTCAAATTCAAGAAACATTTTAAATCACGGGTATATCTTACCAGCAAAGAGAGGGGGAACCAGAGTGTGAGCCTTGCTTTTCAGTTCTTGTCCCATGTGATCTTTCCATCCCTAGTTCCCAGTCTGTTCCTGCTTGTGTCTGTTGTGCTCCCAGTTGTAACACAAAAGGACCTCCTGCTCCCTTGAACGATGCTGTTTTCCTTGTTGCTCTCTATGTTCTTTCATCATTTTCTTAACATTCACTTTTTTATTTGTGAGATATGATTTTCAGTTTCTTAATGATCATGGGTTACTTGCTCAGATTCCAAAAGCACAACAATCATTCCAAGAGAAAATATTTCATAGCAGTTTGGCAGGCGGTGGTCCTCAGAAGTTAAAAACGGTTTTTTAAGATGTTTCTTTTCTTTCTGGGCTATTCACATGTCTGTGAACCTTTTTACATTAAGAGGGCTCTCAGGTCCAGAAGTAGTATAGGATGGTGAAGTTTGGGTCTGAGTAGGAAGGGAGAGTTTGTGAAAAACCCTGCTCCTTTTCCACAGTTTGAACTGCTTTGTGCAAGCAGAAAATGAGGTGTGACTCTATAATGCTCTTTTATTTTTGATATGCCTTTCTTTTTTCCAGGCTACACATTATAAATCCAAAATGTGGTAGTATTTTATTGATATATAGAAGATATATGTAAGAGAAACTGTTTTTGCAATCTGCGATTGAACATCCATTGCTTTTGGTTGAATTTTAACCTCTGGCAGAAAAGTGTTTCCAGTTACTATGTAGAGCAGGAAGTTGAAATATCACTTTTTGATAATTACCGATCTGCCCATTTTAGACTTTAAAAATAATGCATTGGTAAAACAGTCTGCGTTATTCAGGAGCTCTGTTCAGTTTTCAGTTTCCTGGCAAAAGAAAGGCATAAATCTGTCATTGCAGTGCTTTGTGAACTATGAAATGAGTTTATTCATTTGGGTCATACATCCCTAGCTTTCTGAACGTTTTATTGCTTCATGCGGCTACAATTAACCATGTCCCAGATGTTTTCAGAGCCCACAAAATAATTGACCAGTCTTACAAAAGTATGTTCTTTCACACAAACGATTTATTGGACTAGATAGAAGGTGTGAAAGCAGAATTTTGCAATTGACTCAATCCCCAAGTACAGGTGCCAGCTCTTCCTGCGCATTGTAGCGTCGCAGTTTCTCTTAACTGCACTGAAACTGCTTTCTAAACTTGGAGATGTTTTAAAGTATCACTTTTTGGAGGGATGCCCCTGAAATTAAAATGAAAGAGAACTTCTGGTAACTACCTTTTGAAATGTGCTATTAATGTGTCTAAATAGTAACTTACGTCTGGTTATTTTGTGTGGTATTGGATTTTTCCCCCCTCTGACCTTGGGGTTTTTACGCCACTCACCCAAAAACGGGTGCAAAATCTATTGCATGGAATGAAATACTATTTATTTCATTGTGATATTTCTATGTCATAGCTTTAGGTGGTAGAAATTGTAAGTGATGGGTTTAGGTTTGGGGTAGGGGTGGTGATCCATTAAAACCAATTTACCTTATAACCAGTGGTGGAACTCAAATAATTTAACATCCGGTTCCGGTGGTAGGATTCAAATAATTTAACAACTGGTTGTTTACAAGCACCATTTTAACAACCGGTTCTGCCGAAGTGGTGCGAACCTGCTGGATCCCACCACTGCTTATAACCCTTCAAAAAGCCATATTGACCTTTTCTGGTTTTTAATTTATCAGTTACAAATCCGAGACTATTTGGCAGAGCCGAACTCAGGCCAGCATTCAGTCGAATCTCTCCTTGCCGTGGTTTTCCAGATGGACTTGGGAAATGGCATTGAGGGAAGCACAATCTTTTTTATTTGGCAAACTTCGGATTTTATCAGCTTTATTTGACTTTACTAAAAGACTTTGGGTTTTTAAAACCCAAACCTGAAATTTACCAAATAGAAAAGACTGTTCTCACCGCTAGTTTGCAGTGCTCAGACTCTTGTCCACAGAATTCTGTACTTATGGGTATGGTAGTATCTTGCTTTGTTCATATTCCGCTTAACAGTAGTGTTTCTGTAGTTGGACAGTAACATCAAGGAAGGAAGGGAAAGGAAAGGAAATCAAGGAAGGAAGTCAAGGAATGTACATGAATAATTTTAGTAGTAGTGAACAGTTTTTGTTGAATTGATTTTGTAGGCTGGTACTAGTGTTTCTTGCACTTTTCTTTTAAAAACACGTGGTCAGGAATCCCTCAAATGTATTGCTCAGAATAAATGACGATGAACATCAACTGGTCAGTTTTCTGATATGTGCCACAAGGTTTATCTGCAATGTAAAAATGGCTGTGTGATAGCAACGACAAATCAATGTATCGCTTCCTCCAGAGTTGTTCTCATCTCCTCCAGCTGTAGAGCAGTTGTCATTTGCTATTTTCTACAGCTGCAATTTTTCTTGCTTGGGTTGTGGCTGGAACCCAACATCTTGATCATTTTCCATCCAGTTTAAGATTGATCTTTCATTTACTTTATAGTAACAGCCAGCAATGCCAGAAAGCTGGCAAAATTGTATTGGGTGTCATCAGCATCAACTTCAAGCCTGAGTTCAGTGAGCAAAGATGAAACAGCTGTTTCATTGTCCAGATCAGCACTCAATATATAGCTGTAATTTTTTCCAGCTTTCTTTGGCTGTGATAATCTTTGTTTCACCGTCATTTCAAATGGAATAGCATGCAACATCTATCCTTCTGTACAGTGTACTAAAGCAGACATTTATTACTTTGAGCCATATTTTGTATTGAACTTAGTTTCAGTATTTTTTTTCAGGTTTTCATCCTTTGTGTTTTTGCCTAGAAACAGTCTTGGCAATTTGACATCTATCATTCTTTGTAGTATACTTATTAGTTGTAACAAGAGAATGCCTTGCTTTTTTTTACGCAACAAATTTCTGCATTCTCCCTTCACGAAGCCAGTAATGACATTCAGGCACCTGAATTTGCTTCAGAATTAATTACATTTTAAATCATTAGCATCTGAGTCCAGTTCTTTACCATTGAACACTGGCAGCAGCAATGGGAGCCAATTCCAGCTAGCAGCAGAAAGGATCACCTAATCTACGCTTTCCCTAATCTAATCCTCTAGCTGTGGTACTGGGGTTCAGTTACTGGCCTGTGCCTATATGTCAAGTGGAACTGAAAACATGTGACTAGATTAAGTAATACTTTCTCAATATATTTAGAACTTCGTGGTATAACTTTCTAGGAAATCTGTTTTTTGGGTTGGTTTTTGCAGTCTTTCCGTTTCTTGACTGTTTTGGGTAGTCACAGGATTTGCTGCATTCCAACCTAACAAATGACCTCCAAGTAAATAGTTGCTGTGCTGCATTTTTTTCTTTGTGAGTGTCTTCAGTATCAGAGGAGTTAAGACTCTTCTGAAAGGGAGCTGAAGCTAAAAGATGGTGGCTTGCCCAAGGCCACTTAGTTCCAGGATCATGATTCAGTGCCCCATCCAAAGGCAAATCTACTTGTGAGAGTGGCACACTCCCTCTCAGGCCCCTGCTACCACTTGCGTAGTGGGGAGTAAGCTGGGAACATGGCCAGGGAAGGAGCCAATGTCAGTCGGCTTCCTCCTGATCTTTGCTGGTGTTATACCAGTGGCTCACACTTCAAACTGAAGCTACCAAAAAGGTGGCGTAAGTCTACTGAAGCCCATAGAGGCTTCTTGGCAGAAAGGAGGGGTTTTTTTTTTCGCTTTGTGAGCCTCCCCACACCACTAGAAAGAAGAGGAAGAGTTTGGATTTGTATCCCCCCTTTCACTCCTATAGGAGACTCAAAGGGGCTTACAATCTTCTTGCTCTTCCTGCCTCACAACAAACACCCTGTGAGGTGGGTGGGGCTGAGAGAGCTCTGAAGAACTGTGACTACCCCAAAGTCACCCAGCTGGCATGTGTTGGAGTGTACAGGTTAATCTGAATTCCCCAGATAAGCCTCCACAGCTCAAGTGACAGAGCAGGGAATCAAACCCAGTTCCTCCAGATTAGAACACACCTGCTCTTAACCACTACGCCACTGCTTCTCTGTGGGAGCAGAGGGGTGGCATTGCATCAACACTATGGCTCACCACCTCTGGTTTAGACGGAACTGCTCATTTATTTGCCGTTATGTTACTGTGGTTCTTTCTCACTCCCTTTTTACTTTTTGTATCTTTCTACAACTGATGCTTCCACCAGGATAACACTGGATCCACACCCAGTTAAAACACCCTGAAAGCAAACAGTTACTGTGCAACATTTTTTCATGTGAGTGTCTTTAGTGTCAGAGGAGTTAAGCTCTTCTGCTGAAGGGGATTCAATTGCTGGCATATGGCTATATATCACAGCAGCAGTAGTATGTTTCAGTGGAACTGAAAACATGTGACTGGATTTAGTAATGCTATCTCAATATTTCCAGGAAAGCCAGCGTGATGTAGTGGCTAAGAGCTGCGGACTCTAATATGGAGAACAGGGTTTGATTCCCCACTCCCACACATGAAGCCTGCTGGGTGACCTTGGGCTAGTCCTCTCAGAACTCTCTCAGCTCCACCTACCACACAAGGTGTGGGGAGAGGACGGGAAGGAGTTTGTAAGCCACTTTGAAACTCCTTAGAGAAGAAAAAGGCAAGGTATAAATCCAAACTGTTCTTCTCCTCTTCTTTGTCATCAAGGCTGACACGTACAAATGTTACGACATCATTAATCTTACATTTCAGAAGAACTGTCGAGAACACAATGTGTATCAAATAAAAGGAACAAAAACAACCTTTATTTTCAGCAACATATAGACTTCACAATTTCATTCACCTTTCTTAACCTCCAGCCCAATACGAGGAGAAAATGTAGATCAGACTAACGGGAAAGTTAAAAATACACAGCAATAAAAATACACAGCTTCCTAACCCTATAATTAATATCTTCAACTACATTACTTGACAAAATTCTACCCTCCTAGCCCAGTCTTTCCTAAAATGATCCTCAAACAACCATTCTTTCTTAACCTCCCACCAATACCTTTATATTTATCTGTCCCCAGTCATATCCTCTCATCCAATCAGAACACTCCATTCCCAGCTTTTTCCCTTGTTCTTCTGCTCTCTCCTTTCACCTTCTCACACTTCTCCCCTCCTAGTCAAACTTCTGGCAGGAAGTATCTACACAGTTAACAATTGCAGCATTTTATGGCATTATCTACTAACCTTACCTTACGTGCCTTAAGTCACAGTTACCCCTTCTTTTTAATCTTACCGTAAGTACTCTCATAGATAAAACAGTATAAGGTGGCTGTGTAAATTGGGAGGGTGTGTGTGTGATCTCCCACTATCAAAAGACTTCCAAATGAGTGCCCTCCCCAGCACCTCAAAGGCTGGTGGTGGGAGATGAACAGGGGAAATGGGAAGGTACGCTGGCATTTCACTGGCACATGTCACTTGCTGCAAAATCCAGAAGTGACATCATGATGTTGCAGTGGGACTATTTGGACATCTCCCAAAACATTGGCACACTTCTGCTGTCCCCTGCCGCCCCCCTGGTGCGTTGGCAACCCTAGTGTAAGGACTGAGTAGTAAGCTAGCAACCTGAACATTGGATGATTTGCTGCCAGCACACAATGTTCTGTATATTTTTGAGGCATCTTCAAGAGTATTTTTTCTTTTCCCTGAAATATGTAAGGTATTAAAAAATAAATGCGATTTCCCCAGCAGATTTTGGGTTTTCTGAGGGGGGGGGGAGGTGTGTTTAAATGTATTTTATTAAGACCATATTAGGATATGGAAAGTGTCTAGCATCTGGTCTTCATTCTGTTTGATATGTTTTCTTACCGTCTTGCTCTATTTAACTGTGTTCTGTTTTTGATTGGGAAAAATTTATAAGCACTTTACTCTGCTCCACACGTACCTGTTTTTCCAGCAAAGGTTTCTTACTTCCCATTTCTCTGGGTGATGCTGCAAATCCAGTGCAATTGTGATTACAAACTATGACTCCGTAACTCAAGGGCTGTTTGCCTTTATGTTTTAATAATAATCTATAATGGAAAACTGGAACATTCCTTTATACACGACTGCATTATTACAGTAAAAAGGTGATGGGAACTTTTAAAGTTGAAAAGTGACTAATGTATTAAATATAATAGCCTGCTCGTTCGTTATAATTCTTATGCTAGGTGCAGTTATCCTTTGGCACCATCCAGTGGGTATGTTGCTGTCTGTAGTGGATTCAGAGTTTTTATAAGCCTAGAGATGTCCCTTGGACATATTCTAGAAAACGTCCTTCATTCATGCTGGGAATGCCCACTGTTCTTTGAGAAGGAAAAAAAAGTTTCTGATATTTTATTTTCTTTGATCTTCATCCCAGCCACTGCACATACCCCTACATACATGACAAAATTTCACACACCAGTGGGTACCAGGTATGTAGTTCCTCTCATCCAGCTTCCAAGGCTGCATACAGAGAGCCCTGCTGAAATGTTGTCCAAAATGTCAACCAGCTGTTTGGGACAGAGATAGATTAAAATGTCCTGTCCTCTCTCCTACCGTTACTACTTTTCAAGCATGACTCCTTATGCAGAGCCCTAGGCGTGGATCAGCTGGATACACAGCTGGATCAGTGTACCAGTTTTGTCCTTTTTCTCAGTAAGTGAGATTACTTTCAATTATTTAACTGTTTTTTAAGAACAGATGTTTCAAAATATTTTTGATAATAATCAGTACAAACAAATTGCATATAGTAAATCTGGCTGTAAAAGCAGCTAATAATTCAGATACTGAATATTCGTCGGCATTCTGCTGTGTGCTTGCAGAAGAAGAAGAAGAGTTTGGATTTATTGTCCCCTTTCTTTCCTGTAGGAGACTCAAAGGGGCTTACAATCTCCTTGCCCTTACCCCCTCACAACAAACACCCTGTGAGGTGGGTGGGGCTGAGAGAGCTCCAAAAAGTTGTGACTCGCCCAAGGTCACCCGGCTGGCGTGTGTGGGAGTGCACAGGCTAATCTGAATTCCCCAGATAAGCCTCCACAACTCAAGCGGCAGAGCGGGGAATCAAACCCGGTTCCTCTAGATTAGAATGCACATGCTCTTAACCACTACGCCACTGCTGCTCCTGTAGTTGAGAAGTCAAAGCTTTTTCCTAGAAAGAGTGATGAAGTAACTGGTTGTTCATCATCATTGGACTGTGCATATTCAGGCTGATGCCTGCCTGCACATAAGACATGGGACGAACAACAGTTACAGCCGTACAACTTTGTTTAATGCACTTTTTGCAGTAGCAAGTGTCCTTTCCTATACACTATGCATAGCTTCTGAATTAGTCATCGTAATTCTTTTGCTCTCTTCTGACAGTCTGGATCAGTTTCTCTTGGGGCATCAGTTACTAGGAAAAAAGAGGATGACATGTCAGTTGGAAGCACGCCTTTGGCTAAGCAGCAATCAAATCAGGCTTCCGAATATGCCAGCAGCCCTGTCAAAACAAAAACAGTAACAGGTATGTCTTCTTTACATTTACATCTAGCTATTCTCCCAGTTCCACTTCTTGAAATTCATGTACATTCTACAGGATCAGCTTTTGTGAATATGTTGGAGCGTATTGATGACAACAGACACAAATAGAGATGCCATTTACAATTTCTGGAAATTAAGTGGTCCGAATTTCAATTCCAGGTACTGTCCTCTGGCAGGCTAGAATGCATTTTCTAAAGAGACTTTCAGTTTCATTGATCAAATTATTTAATTCTTTTTGCGTGCGGATGTGTGGAGACTCGTTCCATTAATGAAACAACATATATTTCTTGGAAAAGAAGTTGGCCGTAGCCCAATTTATTTAACCATATAACAATTACCTTGAAGCTGGGCGAGCATAACAGAGCACATTCTGGCCCCCAGGCAGCGAACTGCTGAACCTGGTTATAGAGCAGCCCCAGCTGACCCCTTAGGCCCTTCAGACAGAACCCATGTCCAGCACATCCCCCAAGGGAACTGGAACAGGAAGTTACTAGATGCCACATGGACGCAAACCCAATTTATGACACTCCTTCCTACCAGGCAGCGAGCTCTTGGCGCGGCCCCAAGGCTTGCCCTCATGAGCTCTATCACCACCTTGGACCTCATATGGAGGCCCCCGATGTGGGAAGGTCCGGCATGCAAGCTACTGCCTTCCCAAATAGGATGTGCTCTTATGCCCAAAACTGCCACAGAGCTGTTAAACCAACAGCTCCCACCCCAGCTTCTCGAGCCCGGAGCCACCATTCCATTGCGTGACACCTGGCCACTGCAATATAGTACGCCTCATGGTGTATAATCAAATGTTTGTCCCCACTCGGACAGGCGAACTCCATCTGGCTCAAATTGCGCTTCCTGTCTTTGCTGAACAGACTTTCAGTTTCGTTGATCAAATTATTTAATTCCTTTTATGTTTTAATGCATTAGATCTTGGATGTGTCGTGCCATAGTTTGCTGGTTCAAAAAATAGCTATTGAGCTATTGAATATAAAATTCTTACTGCTGTACCACTAAGGCACAAGCCTGTCCCCTTTTATATTTTAAATTCATGATTGGTTGCAGAATTTTGGCAGTAGAAGATAATAAATTGACTACTTTTTTTTCCTAATTTATAGTTTATTTAATTTTTTTCTTTTTTTATAGTATCATCATCTGTAATAGAAAGGAAACTTTTAATGACCTTTAACAGGGATGTTCCAAAATGATCAAAACTTTTGAAAGAAGTCAGACTTTACCAAGTTACGTGCCTAATTCATAGTCAGACCTTTACCAGCTAAATTATTTAAAAGAGAAAAAAGCTCAGTCAATCAATCAATCAATCATCATCATTATAAACATGTCTTAATAGGTAACTCAGAAATAGATTATTTTATAAGGAAGAAAATCTTATGCTGGTCAAATAGCACAGATGTTGTATACAGAAGCTATTAACTGACATAACTAGCACAGTGTCACGGCTCACGGAGAATGTTTCCATAAACTAATTTGAGCTAGTTGTGGTGGGTTTTCTGGGCTGTGTGGCCGTGGTCTGGTGGATCTAGTTCCTGATGTCAGGAACTAGATCCCGCCAGACAACCACCTTTTATACCACAACATGAAACCACCACAACTCAAAATGAATCTGCTTACGTGAAAGCCAGCCTTTGATAATACATTAAATAGAGCTAGTCCCTCAGTTAAACATGCCCAATGGGGAATTTAGAGACCCAGAACAGAATAGCCTTGGAGAGGGGATAAGAAACAAAGGATTACCACAATAACATAGCTTTCATAGATTAGAAACAGCCTAATCCATATCAAGGAATAATATGCACAAGAAGCATCTATGGTAAAAATGTCCAACTTCACAAAAGTGAACATATAGTTCTAATATGGTGCTTATTGATTGAGAGCAGCGGATGCTCATATTTTGAGAAACTTGTAATGCTATTTTAAAATATACTTTGTTGTGATAAAAAGTAGCAGGAATGAGCCAACAGTTCTTAAATATATTTTAAGAAGATATTCAAATATAGATAACTGTGGAATTTGAAATTTTAAGATAGTCAGCCAAATGTGTTTACCCTTATCAAATGGAACAGTTGGGTATTGTTTGGAAATTATTGCAAAATCCTATAAATATTGATCAGGAGCTTGTCTGCAGAAGAGAGTGTTTGCTAATGATCTGCTTATTTTTGGGTAAAATATTTTAATGGGCTTGTGTAATTGCTCCAATTTAATTCACTCTACAGCAGTTAATGGAGGTATACCGTAATTTTCTTTTAAGGTAATGTTAAAATGCAAATCGTTATTACAATAAATGGTTAAAATAGAAGCAAAGATTCTCTAATTGTATTACTTGTGTTCTGTCCCCATAAAAAAAACAAAAACATTGAGGTATACCTCTTGCCAGGAATTAAATGGTCTGATGTGACAAACCTAACTAGATGCCTAGGGCTTCCTTAGTGCTTGGCTGTATCTAAATTTGGACTGAGTAGAGTCACTCAGAAGAACAGGAAATGGACTGACTCTTTCGCCATGAAATTGCCATAATTTGTTGAAGACACTTCACAGCTGTAAGGGTTTTAATTCAAATTGGGCATGAAGTATTAGCATGAAAGTCATTTTATGACGGGTGGTATTTTATAAGTTTAAGCATTGTTTATGTTAGTAATTTTGCATACATTTGATGACTGAAAATATTGAACAGGATACCGCTGCTGATGCCATTTCTCTGGCTAATTTGAAGCTGATGTCCCAGTTTTATTTCTTGAATATTTTGGGAAAATTTGTCTGAGTAGAACAGCTTTGTAAATGAAAATCTGAGACACTGAGCATTAGAAAACCATAATAATGTATTTTCCATCGTACTTTGTCATTGACCCCTTTTGATTGGGAGTTCGTCACAGCTGATTTTAGTTGGTTGGTGTGCTAAGAGTAAGTGTGAATCGTTATTGTTTTTTAGAATCTCGGCCTTTGTCAGTTCCAGTGAAAGCTATGCTGGGCTCCTCTGAAAGCTGCAGCAAAAGTCCTGAAGAAAGAATGAAAGAATTTATTGGAGTGGTGTGGAATGCAGTCAAACGCCTTACCCTTCAGGTAAGATATCCAACATTTGGCAAGTGCATTAAGTTACTACCTTCTTTTCTTCCTGTCTGTTTCCAGTGCTGCACTTATTTATTTATTTGAACATTTCTATCCCCTCTTTCCTTGTGATTTCATGATGGCTTACGATCATTGTTAAAAAATATTTTCTTTAAAACCGGAACTAAAATGGAAAACATCTTAGTCATAAATACATCTCTCCTGTAGTGAGGTTATATTGTCAAACAATGACGTTACACCTCTTCTGTTGGGGAAGAAAACTTGGTTTTTATACACTGCTTTTTACTGTTTTGAAGTGGCTTACAATCAGAATCTTGTCCTCTGCCCACAACAGGCATGTAAGGGGAGTGGGGCTGACAGAATTCTGAGAGAACTGTGACTGACTCAGGGTCACCCAGCAAACCTCTTCATGTGGAGGAGTGTGGGAATCAAACCTGGTTCTCCAGATACAGTCTGTTGCTTTTAACCATTGCATCACTACACTTTAGGATGGTCGCATGAACCTACTGCACTAGGTACTCTTTATTAGTCTTCATTCATCTTTCAAAATATTAATAGCCTTTCTCCCAAACAGATGGGACCCGAGCTAATAAAAGTGAACATTTAAAAACAGGACAGCATAAAACATCGAACAATTTAAAAACAGCTAGCAATCATAATAAACACTGCTTGTTTAAAAGGTCTCTGTCCCTCCAGACCTCACCAACTATAGTACAACTGACTCCCAAGGCCCTTTTACAACGTTCCAGCGCGTAGCCAATACAAATCTGCAACAGTTTGTCTGAGACATTGTTCCCTAGGGCTGAATATATGAAGGAGCAGCAGCAAAGTGGACATCAACTAAATGCTGTAAGGACACCATAGTTCGCATACAGGCTAATAAAGAGAGTGGCAGTCCTCAGATATGTGAGTCCTATGTTGTGAAGGTCTAGTGTTACAATGCAATTCTCTAGGGGTCGTAGCTACGTAGGCACGACCCCCCAAAACTGACAGAAGTACAGCACAAGACACCTGGCACAAGCTTAGAAAATGGGTTTAACAAGGAAGTCCAAGGATTGCAGAACAGTGTGGGAAACTTTTAAAGATATCCACACAGCAAGTGAACACAGTTCCACAAAAGAAACGCTTCCAGAAAATCATTTTCAAAAAAGAATTGCTTGAGAACAGCATGCAAATAAAACGTTTTCAGGCTGGAAATGAAATGTTTGGGGCTAAAACCCATGCGGAACTCCATGGAGGAAACGTTTTATTTCCTTCCTCAAAACAGAAGGGTTGTATAGAAAGGGCCATTGATTCGCTTTAACTGTAGCTGTCGTTCCTGCTGCTGCTACTGTGGTGCATAACTGCTGTTGGGTGGGGATTTGCTGAGGCTAAAGTGGAGATGGGGCAGCTGCAGGGACGATGTGTTTATTCCCAAAGCTATCTCCAGTTTGCTGTTCTTACCAGGCAGCCAGTATCACATCTCCACCATCCTTTTCTGTAACATGCATTCTATTTCAGAAATGGCATAGCATTCTCTAGCTTCCATTGTCAGTTCCTAAATATAGTAATGCAAACCTGAAACTACTTAAAAGCTTTGTCTGTCCATTGTTGTCAGTGAGATGGGTGCAGGTCTCATAGAAAGTTCTATAGCCATAGTCTGAAGTTCCTAAAATCTACTTTGGCACCAGTGTTTGGTTATAGTGATTGATAGGGCATATATCTCTTAGGAGGACAAATATAGATTTAAAAAATCCTGAGTTGTCAACAGATAAATCAGATCTTCTTCATAACTCAAAATCATGAAAGGATTAATTCTTTTTATTTGAAGTTAGGGTTTAGAACAAAAACACCTGGAAAGTGTATTTTTGGAACTAGGGCTGGTATTTACTTAGCCTTGACCTCTTTTGTTCGTAATAGTATTGTGCATAACAGCTTAGTGAACAGTTTGCTGTAAGCTGTTATGTCAATGAAAAACACTTCCATGCTAAACTGTAAAAAGTTTTTTTCCCCTTCTGTAATCACTGAAGGGTTCAGTGTGAGCTTTGCTCAGTGCCTTTTGGCAACAGTAACGCGGGGGAGGGAAGCATTCACTTGTTCCTGTTCCTAACAGTTGCTAAAAATCCTCAATTATTTTTAATTGGTTGTTAATGCTTAGTTTCAGTGAAAATGACAAGACATCCACGTTTCAACCCAATGAGTAAATCATGAGTAATAATATATTGAGTGCCAATGAAATAAGCTCACATTATACTAATAAATAAATATGTTCTAATCTAGAGACTAACTGGATGTCCTGGTATCCTTCAGCAAATCAGAAGCCTTCTCTTGCTTGCACCTTGCATTTATTGGTCTTCTTGCTTACTGCTTTTCATAGGATTCAAATTCCTGTTCTCTCTATTCTATTAGAATGTTAGAATGCCTGAGCTAAGGCATCTAGGATCCAAGAAGAAGAAGAGTTTGTATTTATATCCCCCCTTTCTCTCCTGTAAGGAAACGCAAAGGGGCTTACAATCTCCTTTGCCTCCCCCCCCCAACAACAAACACCCTGTGAGGTGGGTGGGGCTGAGAGAGCTCCAAAGAACTGTGACTAGCCCAAGGTCACCCAGCTGGCATGAGTTGGAATGCACAAGCTAATCTGGTTTATCACAGGTCAAGTGGCAGAGCAGGGAATAAAACCCGGTTCTCCAGATTAGAGTGCACATGCTCTTTAACCACTACACTACACTGGCTCTCTTTTGGTATGTATCAAAACATTAATCATTGCTTTTATCTTTTGGTCCCTTTCTTTGATTCTTCCTTTCATCTTTCCTGCTTCCATTGGTCCTTATTTGAACAATCTGCTCTTTATCCCTTTGATGTGCTACTAGACCATTTGATGTCCGAGTCCTCTCTCTAAAATACATTGCCTGGAGCCACTGTATCTATGGGATGAACTCTCCTGCTATGTCCCGCAAAGAGCATTATGCTCAGCTGATGACAACTTTCTGGTGATCTCTGGCCCTAAGGCTGTCCGGCTGGTTTTAACCAGGGCCAGGGCATTTTCAGCCCTGACTCTAGCCTGTTGGAACATGGTGTCAAGTAAGACCCAGACTCTGCAAGATCTGTCACAATTTCGCAGGGCACACTATTCCACCATTAATGTATAGAGTCACCATAATTCAGAAACAACTTGCCAGCACAAATCATACACATCCCAAGCGTGTGTCATACAACATAACATATTTTAAGGCATGTGCTATGAAGTGCTGGTTCAAATACTAGCTTGATGCATGATTCAGATTTAGGGATTATAATTCAAGCCTGATTTCCAGGTTTGTTGTAGAGATTATTGAGATTATGTAAGCCAATCACTTTAAAAATTGCTGCATACAATTTAAATAATATAATACCATGTAATCGTTCACCCTAAAGATAAACAAAACTTTTCCTGTTGTAAAACTTCAAATTGCACTCAAATGTTCACACTTTTGAGAGTGCTATTAAGAAAAATCCAATAAGTGCCATATTTTTCTTACATTTTTGTTTTTTTTAGAGACAGAATTGGCTGTGCTTCATTGGCATGTTATTAGTGAGCATCGAATAGCGAGCGCAGCCCTTAACGTAATCAAAATAGGAGGTGATTCTATTTCAAGAATTTGTCATAATTCCTTGTCTTTAATGCACAAGTATGTTCAGTACTGGCAAAAGGACTCGTTGCTACCAAAGCTGAAATATGATCCTTGAAACAGAAAGGATGTTGCCATGGAAAAATGAAGTAACACTCAGTGCAGCTGCGATGCATTAATGAATAGGATATTTTTTTTAAAAAAAGATCATTTGTGTTTGGTGTGGCTTAGAAGGTCCCAACCAGATGGTTTCCATGAACAGGATCTGACCCCCAGCTTGAGGACTTCTTACTGGCAGGTTACTTCATTTTCTTTTCCCTTGGATTGTCAGATCCTTACATTAACGTAAGATTTACTGCTGTAGATTTATATTTAGTTGTATAAATCAGTCACATTTCACATTAAATTCACAATTTTGACGTACAGTTTAATTGTTATTTTTAAAGCGTAAAAAGATTTATTTGAAACCTTTAATATATGCAATTGATGTAATTTTTAAGAGCACGGGGATTTTAAGATATTTGGATTACATCTATTTTAAAGCACTATTCATATCAATAAAGTGATTGATGACACATCCTTATTATTTAATCCAACAACTAATAAAGTTTTAGAAGTCAATGTTCTTCTCTTTAACTGTAATTCTCTTTGATAGATTTTCCAGAGATTTTTGTGTGTGTGTGGGTAACGTTCACATGCAAACACATGAGCGTGATAGCATGCTCATAAAGGTAGCAGGGCAGGGATGATAACATACAAATGAACAATGAATCCCGAGTGCAGCTAGTAACCCTTGCAATGCTCTCCTTTCCTTGGCAAAATATAGCAGAAGCCAATATGGAGCAGTGGTTAGAGCAGGGGTCTACAACCTGTGGCTCTCCAGATGTTCATGGACTACAATTCCCATCAGCCCCTGCCAGCATTGGCTGGGGCTGATGGGAACTGCAGTCCATGAACATCTGGAGAGCCACAGGTTGCAGACCCCTGGGTTAGAGTATTAAACTAAGGTTCAAATCTCCATTCTGCAACAAAGTTTGCTGGGCTGGCTAGGGCCACTTGCGCTCTCTGAGCCTCACCCTTCTCGTAAGATTGTGGTGATGGTGAAATGAAGGCAGTAAAAAAATGCTGCAAGATAAAGTGTACTAGATAGATAGCAGAACAGAAGATGTATGGAGTTACGTCAGGAAGGTTGGACTGGAAGTCTCCTTTCTGTTGTCTACCCAGGCTCTTGGCCAATAAGGGCCAATAAGTTGTAGAGAGTTACCATCAGGATTTCTGCAATACGGTAATGTGGCTAGCAGAGGGAAATCACAGCATGTCTCCACCTTCTCTGTTTATTTACATTAGTATAGAGAATTTTCTCTATGGTGATAATGTTGCTCAAAAGTTCATGATGAGGAATAAGGTGCAGTATATGTCAAGTCCATGCATCAAGGTTTTCCTAAGATTTTTTCATGCATTTTGTGCTTGGTTGCAAAAATGAGAGCAAATGCAGGGCAGTGGCACCTTGGCAACTGATGCTCCACAGGCCGGGAAAAGCCATCCTGCTTCCCTCCCACCCCAATAGGCCACCCCAACCAGCAGAGCAGCAGCACCTTGGTGGCCATTACTCCACAGGCCACAGGAAGCCTTCCTGGCTCCCCTCCAACACAAGCATCTCCATGCTTACCCCACCCTGTCTCACCTTTCCACCTTCCCCCTGCCCCAATACTTACCTTCCTCGGTCTAGGCAACAGGCTTATTTATGTCTGCCCATGGAGACTCATGGATTCAGTTGATTTCCAGAATGTCCTGAAGGATCCAAAGCCTACTAATGGTTCCCTTTATGTGCTAGTGGAGAGCTGAAATACTCGGATCTCTGAAGCCATCGAGGAGATTGCTTTCCAACACATTTTCAGCCCCTGTGTTAGTCTGGTTCCTTAGTATCCCAAGGAGCTTAGGCTGATGAAAAGGGAGCTAAGATGGCTACAGCAAGGTTTGCAGTGAAATCGTGACAAGGTTACAAGAGCTTCTTATAGGATGTTTATGAAAGCCTATGAGATGGCAGTAAAGGCGGCAAAGAAGAGATTCTGTGCTTCCACCATTGCGTCCACTAGCTCTAGGCTGGCACAATTGTTTATTGTCATTTGATCCTTGACATTCCTGCCGGCAAGATCCAAAATTAATGATCTCAACCCTGGCAGTGAGGCTTTTGCAAGCTTCTTTGTGGATAAGGTTTGTCGCTCCACCATGGTATCCCACAGACACTTGATACAGTAAGGAAACTGGAGGCCCCTTGACTGTCTTCTGGTCCTATATTGGAGCACTTAGACGGGCTCTTCATCAAATGTTGACAGAGTGCTTGCTCTCTTGATCTATGTCCTTCACAGCTGGCTGGTGAAATGAAAAGAGGAAATGATACTCCTGCTTTTAAAGAAGCCATCATTAGATTCTATTAATCTGGCCAAATATTGCCCAGTCTTGAATCTATTATTTCTGGGTAAGGTAGCTGAGAGGGTAGTTGCGGAACAACTGCAGTTCTTTCTAGAAGACACATCGGATTTGGACCCCTTCCAGTCAAGCTTCTGGCCTCGTCATGGGACAGAGACTGTGCTGGTCACTGTCACAGATGAGTCCAGTTGCAGCTAAACCAAGGTGTGTCTTCACTGTTGGTGTTACTGGATCTCACTGCAGCATTTGTCATGGTCGACTATGATCTTTGCCTCACTGATGCTGGGATCCGGTGTGCAGCCTTGAAATGGTTGTCCTTGTTTCTCCAGGACTAGGGGCAGCAGTTAACACATGAAATGTCCTGGAGGCACCCAATGTGGTTTATCATCTGCATGCAGCCCTTGGTGCTGCTTGTCTGGAGCTTTGGATTGGGTTGTCACCAATATGTGGATGACACTCAGCTTGTCACCAATATGCGGATGACACTCAGCTTGTTCTGTTGATGGAGGGCTTGCTGGCCACTGCCCCAGATAATCTTAGAAAAGAACAGAATGAGACTAAATCCATCAAAGATGGAGGTTCTATGGCTGAATCAGGGTGATCTGGTAGAGGGTCTCCCGCTGCCAAAATTTGGGGATGTGGCATTACATCTGGCCACTTTGGTTAAGACCTGGGTGTGACTTTGGAGTCCTCCCTTTCTGTGGAGGCCCAGGTCACCAACCCGGTGAGTATTGCCTTTTACCATCTTTGTCAGGTTAGGCAGTTGATTCCCTGCTTATCCCGCCCTGACTTAGCCACAGTAATCCATGCAATGGTCACCTCCAGGATAGATTACTGCAACTTGCTCTACCGGGCCTGCCCTTGAGGCTGATTTGAAAACTAAGATTGGTCCTGCAGCAGCTAGGCTCCTCACTGGTGCTTTGGTGCGAGAGCATATTACACCTGTGCTTTGGCAGCAGCACTGGTTGTCAACAGAATTCCAAATCAGGTTTAAAGTTTTGGTTGTAACCTTTAAGACTCTGAGCGATCTGGGACCATCGTATCTATGAACCCACAGTACCCCATAATGCTCATGGAGGGTTCTCCGGTCCTCTAATAAAAAATTCCTGGTCGTCCCTGGCTCCAGGGATGAGTGATTGGTCTCGACCAGAGCCAGGGCTGAACTCTCTGTCAGCTGATACCAGGGTCATGTGGGAAATTAATCCATAGGACCTGTAAGGTGGAGATGTTCCACTGGGCCTTTGGTTGAGGCCACTCATGTTTCCCATTACCATCATTGCCAACCCCTCTACAACAAGCAGAGGCTGCTTTAGTGTTGTCCCTCCCTTAACCTCGCTCAGACAATTTTGATGAAGCTTATTTGGCTGGGAGAGTTTTATAGGCTTGAATAATATTGCCATCTTGGAATTTTTAAGGATAAATGTGTTTAATGAATTTTAATGAAGTCAGAGCTAGTGAATTTTAATGTATTAGTGAACTGTTGTTGAATAGGTTTGTGCACCTCCCTGAGCCCATCCTCGATTGGGAGTGGTGGGATAGAAATGTAACAAAATAAAATAAAGGTGAAAGAGGTATACGTTCTAAGATATAAAAAGAGGTTCTTTATAAAATGATTACCTCTTTAGTATACTCTTGGAAGATAAGATGTGTTGATTATATATTGCAACCATGCTGCCAATTGCTAATGAGCCAAAAATATACTCTTTTCACTGCAACCATCACTGCAGCAGGCTTTTGAATATGTAAAATACACAGTTTCTTCTTTTTCAAGCTTTAAGTATATTCTATGCACTTGGGTCAATAAATAGTTATCAAAGATGTAATTAACATTGTATTTCAACTGCAGATAACCTTAAAATTAGAAACAAACACAGACTACATGTGGCAAAGTATTTATTTTTGCTAATCCATCTTATTTATCAACAGTAAATCTTTGTCAGTTTATCTAAGCAAAACTGAAATAGAGATGAATATCTAGGTTGTGTTTACTTAGCAAGCACATTATTTATAGTATTGTAGTAATCTACCCTTTGTGAATTCCACTTTGCTCTGTGAATAGAAATTGTATCAAATCGGAGCTCGTTCACCAGCAGAGTGGATATAGTCTGCAATGTAACAGTCATGTGCATATATTGTTTTCAAGCTGAGAAGAAATAAAGAGCAGCATATGCAATCATTTCCTTCATTTTTGCTTATGAAAAAAATGATCAGATAATTTTTCTCAAAGGCTCACTTTGAAGACTCCCCTAAAAGCTGTGTATATATGAAGGGCTAAAAAGACCCCATATTTTCTTCTATAGTGTATTATTTCCCTCCTAATGTACAGACCTGCTGGTATTCAGAACTATCCAAATTAATTATATTAGTTAAGATCTTTTCCACAAATAAATTGTCCTATTTTGCAGGCATTCAGAGCAGACTAGTAGCTTACATATTGTTATTTTCAGTGAAAATTCTTAAGTAAAGATGAATCCTCATTGAAAGTGACAATATGTGAGTTACTAGTCAGATCTGAAAGCTTAGCTATTGCTAATGATCTGCAAAAGGAGACAGAGACCCTCATTTTCTGACTCCATCATGTCACCTGGCAAGAGGTGTGGGACAGTAGAATATAAATTCAGCTTTTTGTGCCAGTGTTTTTTTCCTGGTTTATAGACCAAAATGATACTTTTTCAGGTGCTGTTTTTTCTAAATGTAAATTATAGAAATTCAGAACACCTGCAGCCATGTGCCTTTGACTTTAAATCCAAGTTGTCGTTTGTGTGTCAATGTGCAACTGACTTTAGTTTTGCTGTTGTGCTATATTTATAGCTACAGAAACAATAAATACATGTTCCTAAGGTCTGCATGGGAGATTCCTTTTATGGGTGTGTGTTTGTTTTCCAGCTTGAAGTGCAGTCCTGCTGTGTGTTCATTCCAAATGACAGTCTGCCATCTCCTAGTACAATTGTCTCTGGTGATATTCCTGGGACTGTCCGAAGCTGGTATCACGGGCAGGCCAATATGCCTGGAACTCTTGTTCTTTGCTTACCCCAGGTAAAGATTATGAGTGCTGGCCACAAGTACATGGAGCCCCTACAGGAAATTCCCTTTGTTGTACAACGACCAATTCTTGAAGAAGGTATTTTGCTCTAAGTATTTTCTTTTGTTGTCTGATGTTACTTTTGTTGTTTTAACAATATAGTGTAAATACAGTATGGAACTATTCTAGACTAATATTGTAAATCAAACTATATAGTATTATACAGTAAATTGGTAGAGCTGTCAATGTGAATAATGCCTTGTCTTGTAAATGTAGTCTCACAGTATGCTGATTCAGTGTCAAAACATGGCAATCTTTGGCAAACAGCTGTGTCATTGCTACTAAAGTATCATCTTAATAATTCAGATTTTTTTGACTGAGACTACCTGATAGTTATGGTCCATTTAAATTATAAATTATTTGTTCTTGCTTCAGTAAGAAACACATGCCTTTCTTGCCCCAGACTTAAATATGTTCTTAAGCTTCATCGGTATTCTATATTTATGAAGTGAATTTTAAAAGTCTTATTAACTGTTCATAATATGGAAAAAAAATAAAAGCAGTAACTATATTTTGAAAAAAATATTGTCAAAGAAATGGAGCAGTAAGTTGTAGCAAAAATATTAATCTTTTCAAGTTGTGATTTCCCAGAACTAGTCTCTCTTTCTAAAACATGCTCCATTCTTTTCACAGTATTAAGGCTGGGTTAAGGCTGAAAATAATATAAGTTAAAGTTCTGAGGTAGAAAATTAGTCCTATATTACAAGGAATGAGATTGAGATGTAGACTTCAGGAGAGGGTTTTCATGTCAGAAATCCTCTAAATTCTGGAAGTCCAGGCTAGAAGGGAGAGGTGGCCAGGGCAGAAGCCAAGTTGCTGGTAGGCAAAAAAAGGAGAAGCTCTCTTGGAATCCTAGCCTTCCAGATGCTTCACAAGGAGGACTAGGTTCTTGTTGCTGCTTGCTTTCTAGAGGAGTCTAATGTTGGAAAATTGAAGGGTTCTGTGTTATCCCTCTGAATTAGCCAGGGCGAGTGGGAAGAACATGGACAACAGCCAGAAAGGAAGGAAGGATTCCCCCTTGAAGCTAAAAGATGCCAACCTTTCTGACAGAATCTGCTTTAGGATGGTACATTTGTAACCTCCAAAAAGCCCTTCTGCATATTATTCATTATATGCAGTTTGTTTCCCCCACACTATTTCTGTGGGATGCAAAGTGCATGGAGCTCATTGGCAGAGATAACGGCAATTTAATTGTGACACAATGTGATTTATTTTACTCACCATTTTCTCTAATGGGAACAACTGATAGCTGGGACTCCTTTGGTGCACAAAAACTATTATGTCTCAGTGTTCTATAATAAGACTTAGGTCCATATTGACTGTTCAGCATATTAAAATTCCATAATTACCAGAGCCTGGGTTTCGCATGCAGGGTGTTTACACTCTGTTTACACCCTGAGGTTGAAATAGGCATTGCTCTAGTATAGCTTCTCTGCTGCTGGCTTTTGTTTCATACTCCTCACTATAAATATACCTATGTAAAGCTAGTGCTAATCTGCATACATGGATCAGAACTAAAGTTGAATTCTATTGTGGCCCTACACATCATCATTCCAAGCACTACTACCTAATGTTCTCGGAAACTCAATAGGCAGAAGTTGCACAAAACTCAAAGTCTGATTGAAAGCCAAAAAACCACAACCCTAGATAAATTTCCAGCATTATGAATCCCTATAGCTTACATTTTGGATGATGCTGCAGTGCATATGTTTGGAAACTTCATTAAGAATTTCCAGAATAGTGCTTCATTGAAAAAAGCTCGTAGTGTGCTTCATGATAAGCACACATTTTTATAATTGTATCATTGGCTGCATCCTCCTGATATAAAGCAGGAATGTAAGTGCTTAGAGGGGTGTAATATACATGCCAGTGATATCAGTAAAAACTATAACAGTTTGTCTAGCATTCATTCCCATTTTTGCAGATCATTTAACACATCACAAATATATTAGTCTTTGTAGTTACAGTGGGTAGGAAAGAACTTGTAGTTACTTGTTTCTGTATCCCAACAATTGATATTTTCTCTTGTGAAAGAAGTTTTAAATGAAGTGAATAAATCCAGGTAGAGCTTAGCATTTTAACATCCACATATTCAATATTAAATCTGATTGTTATTTAAAAAGCACAGTTTTATCACTTGGGCAGATGCACTAAGACTCTGGAATATGGTTGCAAATGAACATGAAGTGTAGACATGTCAGAATATGTAATGTCAGAATTTGGAAATTCTCTGTTCACAAGAAAATGCTTCTGGTAATAGTATGAGTAGGTGGTGGGGGTAAGCAGCCTCTTGGACAAATATTTTTATTAGATTTTGTACAGTATTACTCCAGTCATTACTTTTTTAGTTCAGTACATTTGAAGTTATTTGTGTAGCTGGCTGTTGCGAGTTTTCCAAGCTGAGGCTGCGGTCTGGTAGTTTTCGTTGCTAACGTTTTGCTTGTATCTGTCACTGGCCTCTTCAGAGGCATAATATGGTAAGATGCGTTTCTTTCCACGGCACTGTTGATTCCAGCTTTGAAATATTTTGACAATACACATTTGTATATCTGTTTCACACTTTGTTTTTCTTTCTCCCTGAATCACCAGGTGATGCTTTCCCTTGGTCCATCAGTCTGAGTCATTTCAGTATCTACACGCTTCTTGGGCAGCAAATGACCCTTAATTTAATAGAGCCCATGGGCTGCACTTCTACTTTGGCAGTCACTTCACAAAAGCAGCTTGCTGCAGGGTCTGAATGTAGACACTCGTTCGTTGTCTGTCTTCATGTTGACCTTGAGTCGCTAGAAGTGAAATGCTCGAATCCTCAGGTTGGTGCATTTATTTGATTTATTGGAGTAAATTAAAAATTGCTCAGTTTGAAGGTGATTGTATTTTGGGGGAAGGTTCACTTCTTTTAAGCATCCCCTCCCCACCATTCCTTAAAAACCGAGCCATCGAGATCGGGGTACTTAGATTAAGGTTCACTTTGAAGCTCTTTCAAGTTTTGTAATTCAGATTCGTTTCAAAGTGTAATAGCTGTAGCACATAAATGCATCTTTTGGCTGATGGAATGAAATCACTTGCAGATGTCCTGTTAAATGCTGGGCCCCTGCTTTGCTGTCACTATGGATGCATCTAGTGAAATGATCAAATGTAATTTTTGTGCAAATTAGCAAATGCCCACTACTGTTCATCATGGAAACCTTTCAAGCAAAATAGCAGTACCCTTTTAAAGAGGACACTAAGTGAGAGAGGGGGGTTACTGAGATAGATTGTCATGGTTAAGGGTGAAGTATTTGGATGGCTTTGTTATGTGGCGTAGTGCTGGCCTTATTTTAATTGAATTTGATCCCAATTACATTTAGATGTCCTGGGGAAAAAAAGTGGGCAAAATGCAGGCTCTCCAGAACTCAGCTGTCAGTCAAGAAGCTGCCTTGTTACCTTTCCAGGAACTAGTGTCCGAAGCAGCAGGGCAGGAAAACAGGCCACAGTGGACTGGGGTTGGGTCAGGGAAAAGCAGATTTCCTCTGGATTGAACTGTTATAAAAGACACAAACAGAGTCTCCGAAAGGTTGCTTGGAAACAGAACTTTTATGTGATCTTTCAATTAAGTTCTATTAACTGGAAAACTCTTAGGACTTAAAGATGCAAGTGGCAGTGATGTATTTTGAAAAGTAAGCAAATTCTATAACTTCGACTTCCTTCTCCAGTTGCAATTTCTGAGTTGCCTCCGTTGAGCTCAGAGGACAATTGTAGTTGCATGAATGCCATTGCTAGTCAACAGTTTTCTGTGCATCTTCTTGCGTTCTCAAATGTTCCTTTGAGGTATCTGTTTTGGTTTTGATTAAGCTGTACCCCTTGTGGTAGCTTAGTATGCAAAAGCAAAAAAAGTGTTCACAAAAAGGGAAAAAAATGTTGAATCACTGGGCAAGTGACAAATGGCAGACAATTGCAGTTTCTAAGTTCATGTTCCTTGTGTGACACCAAGTGGTTACAGAACTGAATCTCCCTTTCATGTTTACTATGGCAAATAACTAGTATCTGTGAAAGGCCCAACTGTGACATAAATTGGCACCTCTGATTGAAATTCTTGCTGCTTAAAGTAACAGGGCTCTTTCTTTGTAGTATAAATCTAGTAGTTTCCTCACCCTTCATTTTCTTCTGTTTACTCAAGACAGCAGTTGTCTTTATGTAAACTAGTATTTTAGCTGTCATATGCCACCAAAAGAGGAGAAATGTAACTGAGCTGCTGTAAAAAGCTGTTTAGATTTACAGCTGAGGCTGTAGTGTAGAGCTGTATAAAAATTCCTTGGCTTTGAGTCTTATCTGCAGTTATCAGTGGTTTGAATAATCTTTTTATACGATCCTTTAAAATGTATTTTTAATGATAGCTTCCATAATAGCAGTAAAATTTAGGAGCCATATTTTGTTGACAACGTAATGCTTGAGTAAGAACTCATGATAAATCATGACAGTTAGGTGGGGCAGATGTCACCTGCCTTTGCCTTCCCTAACTGTGTCATTGCCTCTACCTCTGGGTCCCCTTTAAGTTACCTTCTTGGAGACAAAGGGTTGAGTTCAGGCTAAATTTTACCTCAGTGGAACAGAATTGTCCTACCTCCTCACCACCACCGCAGCCACTGTTTGCCTCAAAATTCTGTTGCTGGCGGCAATGCAGCAACATCCTTTCCAACGCTCACCGGACGTGAGGTCAGGACCTCGCCTGCGACCCTGGATGCTCTGGTATTCATGCAAAATTTCTTTGGCAAAACCATAGGAGGGACCTGGCAACCCTGCTAATTGCCAGTTTAGTCTGGATCCAACACAAAGAGTACTATGGCAACAAAGCAGAACAATCCAGGGAGATCCCTGTTAATGCTATAGGAGCAATAGATCACTCTGCAGGGCATCTCTAATGAGGATCCAGTGGATGTCTCTGTTGCTGGCCTGCTTTGCCAAGCAATTGATTTCTCAGGAGATGGTTTGCTGGAGTAGCAGTACAGTGGAAGCTCGGTTTTCGTTGACATTGGTTTTCGTTCATTTTGGTTTTCGCTGATTCTTTGGGTGAAAATGTCTCGGTTTTCGTCGGGTGCTGCCGTTTTTGCTGGTTTTTGTCTGCACGCACCAATTTCACAATGAAAACTGGCAACCCATGCAGGCTCCATTGCTTGCCAATGGGAGTCTCGGTTTTCGTCGTTTCGGTTTTCACCGAGGTAATCCGGATGGATTACCGACGAAAACTGAGGTTCCACTGTAGTAATCTCTCATTTTGTGTCTTCCTTCTAAGGAGATAGGCATAAAAAGCAACAGCTTTCAGTCAGGCTGGAATGGTAGAAATGAATGACCCCTTTCCATTTAAGTTTTTCTGTGCTTACCCCATTTCCTCGGAAGGGAAAAACACGAAGCCTCACTCTCCCCAGGGACCTCCATGTTTAACTCAAGCACAGCTACCTCTGCTATTTGGACAGTTATGAGGCCAGCTTAACATACATGTGCATGTTACTGGAAACTGGGAATTATGTGGACCCCTACATATTTTAGACAAACCTTTAGCATTTTTGTAATAATACAAACTCTAGATTGCTCAGTCTGTTTGTCAAAATAGCTACCTTGGTTTTGCTTATGCAGAACCAAACTTGGTATTATGGCATAAGACATTTGAGTGGGATGCATTCATATTTTTTTAAAATAAGAAGCATTGTTAGGCTTGCTTTTAATTATATTGCGCTTCTGATTTTGAAGATAAGTAACCAAAACTACCACAAAATTGAAGAAGTATTGCCAAAGTTAAGAGTAAAAGAGACCTCACACCAATACTGGCCCTTTCTTAATTATTAGATTATACATGGGAATGATCAAAAAGTTCACTTTAGAGACATTGCCACCAACATTGTAAATAAAAACACCACACTTGTATAATCGAATGCAGCATATGCAATATAATCAAATACATTTCAACTAGCTAGTAAGTTCTTTACAGTTCTTTATATGAAGCAAAATATCTATTTTTATATTTTGAATGTCAGTACTGATTACTAAAGTTGGTCGATACCAGCCAGATTCAGGCCGATTCAGATTCAGACCAGATTCGGATCAATGGGCTCGGATGTTCTGCATCACTTCCTCCGTATCACTTTCTCCAGTTTGTCCAAGACTTTCTTGGCTGTTTGAGAACAGCTGATTTCATAAACCAGTCATTGGAGACAGTTGAAATTATAATACCTCTTGCCTGTCATTTTTCTCATCCCATCATGCTTTCTGGACCTCTTCTGTTGTTCTGTCGTTTGATATGATTCTCAATAATATCTCTTGTTGTAACAAAGCTTTTATGCAGATGCATCATGTTCCATAATTCAAGTCTTCAGTGCTTCAATTCAGGGGACATAACAATTTCCATAGGAGGTGGCCATCTTAACTCCTCTAACTTTGTCCCCTTGTTCTCATGAGTCTAGGACAAAGTGTTGTTGTTGTTTTTTAATCTCACTGTTTTGGCTGGACCCCATAACCAATGTTAACAGAATGCTTGGTGCACAGAGAAGCTGCAGCCATACTGATTTAAAGATAAAGGTGAATGTTTATTATGAAACTACATTTCAGATAGGAAAGCTGATAGACAGGGGGAGAACCTGCTGGCTAGGGAAGGAGGGACAACACCTTCCGAGAAGAAGGAGGCATTAGACCTTAGACCTGAGTGTATCAGACAAGAGATGACAAAAAGTGAAAGGGTCTCTAACATTCAGTGATGTAGGTATAGATTTTTTATGGGGTGGGTTCGGGGGTGGGCCCACGCCTCCCCAAGCTCTGCCTCAGGCCTCTGTGCTTATAAAAGCAGCTCTCAGAGGTCAGGGACAGCAGACTCCCCTACCCCACCTGCCCCGCCTCCCCCCCACCAGCTGGGCTCCCAGCTGGCAGTCCCTTCTGCCCTACCCTCTGGGCAGAGGCGTAGCTAGGGGAAATGGAGCCTGGTGCAAAATCTGAGTTTTGCAGCCTCTGCGATGCTGGAATCCACCCCCAAACGGCATCACTGGGTGGATTTAAATCCATGCCGAAGGGGATGGATTTAAAAGGAGAATCTGGGGAAATTTTGGGGGTGCCTGCTGTCAGGGGTGCCTGCTGTCAAGGGTGCAATTGTTAAGCTAGCAGCACCAAGCTTTCAGGGTATCTTTAAGAGACTGTACTGATGATACCACCCAGGTTTGGTGAAGCTTGGTTCTGGGGGTCCAAAGTTATGGACCCTCAAATGTGTAGCCCCCATCTCCTATTAGCTTCTATTGGAAACAATGGGGGATGGGACACCCCCTTTGCCTGAACCAAACCTCACCAAACCTGGGTGGTATCATCAGGAGAGTCTCCCAAAAAATCCCTGACATTTTAGTAATGCTAGTCTAAAAACTGCGCCCCCTGCAGGCCAAAAACAAAAAACACTTAAAAATACAAAAAAAACACAAATGGGGGCAGAGTTTCAGACATGTAATGGGGGGGTTTAAACCCAGGAACTCCCCCTTGCCTACGTCCTTGTGTCCCAGCAGTGTGAGAAGGAGCTGTGTTCCAGAGGTTGCCATATAGCCACAGCTATATGAATAAGAGTCCTTAGCACTTGGGAGTCCATAACTTTGGACCCCCGGAACCAAACCTCACCAAACCTGGGTAGTATCATCAGGAGAGTCTCTCAAAAAATCCCTGAAATTGTGGTGCTGCTAGCCTAAAAACCACGTTCCCTGCAGGCCAAAAACAAAAAAAAACCCACTTAAAAATACAAAAAAACCACAAACGGGGGGCGGGGCTTCAGACATGTAATTGCGGGGGGGTTGAATCCGGGGGGAAAAAACTCCTACCTATGTCCTTGCTAACGTTACAGCCCTATCTAGCTGATCACTTGCCCATCCCCTATTGGGTTTTCTTCTCAGTTCCTTTGCACGCTAGACATCACTTTTTTCAACAATCAAGGTATATTTTGAGGCATCCCACAACATTTTTCTGTATTTTACCTATATGAAGACAGCAGAGGCAAAGTTGGAGGACATGGTCCCTTATGCATAAAATCAATCCCTGTTTTGTATCAATCCCGATTGACAACAGTATGTTTCTGCGTCTGTTCTGCCCACACTAAAAGACAGCATCATTTTCTAGATGTGCCCTCGGGCTGCATCTTCTTTATAAAATTGGAGGGTGTCCTTTTTCTCCTAATGGCAAATTGGGTATGGTATCCAGCTGTGGGTGTGCTTACGTATTGTGTTTTCTGTTTCCTTGGGTTTGTTCTATACAGTATATGGCAATCTGTGGTCATTCAAATTGCATGATTAATGCTTATTTATGAAGCTTTGTGTAAATACCTTAGAACTGAGTCAAACAATGTGCAAGTTTAAACAGAACCTTTTCTGAATATTGAAATGACATATCCCAGGAGTTTGTTCAGAAGTTTGTTCATTCTTCTTCTTGCATAGAGAGAACATTTTCATATCCAGCGTTTTAAAAATAGTGTAATAAAAGTATTCTGTTGCCTGTCAAAATCAAAATTGCCTTGGTTTAGAATTAGAAATCGTTGCAAGTCCACTAAAGGGAGTGGTTTGTGTGTGTGTAAGTGGAATAATTCAGAAACTTTAACAGGGCAATCCAGAACAAAGTCACTACAGTGTAAGCCCACTGAATTCAATGGAGTAACTCTGTTCTGGATTGTATTATAGAAGTCTTTATTGAGCGAAGCTAAAGTACTGCAAGTTGAGATGTATGAGTTTTATTTTTACAGACCTACTTATTATACTTTTATGTTTTTGAATACATAAGCCTTTTTCACCAATCAAAATACTGTCCATTTTAGTAATTTTTGTTTACGTTTGGGTGGAAGATGTTTGATGGTTTGCTGAACTTATTTATCTCGGGGTTTTTTTTTTTCCTATTTAAGGTGCAGTTGCTGTATGAGCTCATAGAAATCATGAACAAAGTCTGGAATAAGATTCAAAAGAAAGGCACCCTGCATCAATCCACGGCCTGCACAGAATCTGTTTCAGGGCCTGCACCTCCTAGTTCTCCTGTCAAAAGTAGTGTTGGGACAGCTCCACCAGATACCAGCACATGTAGTCCATCTGCTGATATTGGGACAACTACAGAGGTAATTAAACATTATACAGCATGTAGTGGTGTTTTGGAAAATGGAGGCTGGGCCAGTGGCCAAATGCAAATGTAAAGATGTGCATAAACAAACATGGGAGAAAATTCAGTAAGTACTGTTCATAAGCTTGTCATCCAATACAATGCTCATTACGTACATTTGTAGTCAAACCCTGGCAAAATAGAAGGAGAAAATGCCAGACAGTAACATTTTTTCCGGCCTACCACTATTGTAAATTAACTAATGGCCTGTCAATTTAATAAGTGTGGTAAGGTAAGATATATGATTGTAGGAGGGGGACAGCTGTTTTCTCCATGCCCTTTCTTTTCAACACCTCTCCTCCACCCCAGAAACTATCGTCTGCTCTTTACCAGCTTGGAAATGTTGCATCTTGCACTTCCTGGGATAGGGTTAAGTCAAGGATTGGAAAGGAAAGGAAACTTCTGGATATGTATGGGGAAGTAGAACAAACATCTCCCATTCTGTAATCCTTCTTTCCTTGTTAACCATTCCCTCTCCCTTATCAGATACTTCTCTCCCATAATGATGTGTAGTTTTCTGTAAACCATTGTTTCCTTACCTAACTAAGAAATACCCTTCTCGTTATGAAGGCAAGTTACTGATAAAGGTTTTCATGGTTCTAACCACACCAGAAGTTCTTTTTGGTGCTTCCTTTTGGTTGGGACCAACATTTATGTGCCTTAATGGGGGCTCTGTTGTGAAGTAGTGTTAATGCTGTGGAGCATTTATATGGCCCTTTTGAGTGATCAAAGGACTTCATGTCTTGGTCTCTTTAAGGTGGGTCAACATTATTATCCCCATATTGCTGATATGAAAGGCTAGTACATTTATTGCCAAGGTGAGATTTGAATGAGGATTTCTCTAATTTGTTGCTTGATCTTTCAGACCTGAATTCTGTGCCAGTTCGCATTAGTAGTACAGCATCAAGAGGCTAGGCAATACAGCCTCCTTTAAGAGGCTTCCATCATCCCTGCTTTCGATTTTGCCACTTTCCTTGCATATCAGCAGTTCAGCAGTAGTACACATGGCAAATCCTACTAAATGGGGAGGAGAGATAAGTGCCTTACTTGAATACCTCAGGAGGCAACTATGATGGTGCCAGGGCTACAGATACTGAATGGCACTGGCAAGTGAATGCTTAGAGATACCAAGGAGTAAATACGGTGTAGTGGGAACTGGGAGCAAGTAGTGGGAGCTGGGATATTCCGTTCAACTCACCATGTGAGCTGCTGCTGGTGCGCTACTAGTTTGAGGAAATTAGAACGGTTGGGTGGCTGTGCAGGGAAAAGGAAGCGCGGGGATAACAGATGCAGTTCAAAATTTGATGACTATAGACATTTTTAGAAAAAGAAAGAACAGCTTAAATTAAATTAAAGAATATAAATCATAAGATCTGAATATAACTTTTTAAAAAAAGATTAACTTTTGAAAACCCCAGTAATACTGTAGGTTTACTGAAGAATTTATTCCCTCAGGGCTTATTATATTTTTGTTAAGTTGCCATTCCTGGAATGTGCTCTGGTGCAACATTTCCTTGATGTATTTAGATTACTGTCATATCGGGGGACCGCTTTGAAATTTGTTTCTGTTGTGTTTATATGTCTCCTACCATTTATGTTTAAAGCCTTGATCATTGTGCCGTAAAAATATGTTAGTATGGCTTTGTATGAATTTTTTACTTTAGACATTTCCCAGTTAAAATACATTTACTCTGCTTGGCCAGAGTGATTATTTTGAAAGGTTTCTCAGCTCTTTTAAGTGTGCCAAGCGTGCTGCAAAGGAACATGGGGCAGGGTGGGATGGTAAGACCTACTCCAACAGTTGTTTGTATTAAATAGCGAATGAAGTATTTATTTACAGTATCTGTGGATGATTTATCTTTCAAGTTGTGAGTAACTCTTTTCATGCTGACTTTTTGATAGGAAGCGCAGCGGTCCTGGGTGGGTAAAGCAGTCAGGATTCCTCAACTGCAAATTGGGGGGTGGTCGAGTTGGAAACACGAGTGAGAAGCTTAAGCACCAGGGCTTAGAAACAGTTAATCATTTTTACCACCCCTGCATTGGGCCAGTGAGAGCAAAGGTAGTGCAGACTACAACAGGCCACTTGTTACTGTTTACTTAAGTACAAACAGTAGAGGAAGTGTTTAGTCCTCAGGGATGCCGTGTGATTGAGCAGAAATGCAGAAGTTATTTTGATAAGGCAGAGCAGTAATTTGCCCCAAACTGTGATCATCTCTGAGCTTTAAAGCAGGCCAAGGATGAAGGCCTTATGTGTTTGGTTCTTCCTGATGAATAAAGATAAATTCTCTTAAGAAAAATAAACCTTGTATTTTGGTCAATTTGCAAGAGCTGGCAAAAGAATTAAATTGTATATTTGAGGGCTTGGCTTGAGGAGGGGTGGGAAAATAGTTCAGCCTTTCCAGATTTTGGCATTATTTCTATGGATCTGGATGCAGACTAGCAAATTAATGCATAAACTTACTTAATTGTACATGCTAGGGTTCAGAAATCCAAAACAAAACAGCATGAGAAATAAAGGTTTCTTTTCACCATTTCTAAAGTTTGATTGGAGCTACACATTTTGAAATAAATAAACTACCTTTGGAAAAAAATTAGATTTTGTATACTTGGTTGTGGAACAATTATGGCCATTTAAGCATGCATGGGCTTCTTCGCTTTGAGCAAACATTCCCTACTGGTTTGATTCTTGGCTAAGCACACAGGGGACATAACAATTTCCCCTCTTCAGAATTGAGCCAGCCCTCAGATCAGAAAATCCCCATGGTTTCTAAAAGCTCTTAAAATGTGACTTTTTCCCTCCCTTCACAGGGAAAGCGAAGTCATTTTTCTCAAACATCCCATAAGATCATCATATGTAGAGGAATATGATCAGGGTCATTATCTTCTGAAGTCAGAGGCCTTCTTGTAGCTGTTACAGGCTGAAAGAGAACTTGATGTCTTATCTATTTCCTATTAGAATGGATTTGTCTTGTGGGTGAGGCGTAGTGAGAAAGACTGATCTACAGTGTTATTCTCAAGACTTTCAGTTGATGAGCATCTTTATGGATGATGAGCATCTTTAAAAAAATAAAAAGGTCAAATCCCTGAATGTAATTGTTTTTTAATTTTCATGGGTACACGTTGCGTTACTTTATGTATGTTTGGGGTTTTTTTGCAGGGTGAATCTCTTCAAGGTGGTGATGATTCTCCATTTTCAGATTCTGTTACCTTAGAGCAAACAACAAGCAATATTGGCATATCAAGCGGACGTGTTAGCTTATGGATGCAATGGATGTTGCCAAAACTCACAGTAAAGTTATTTGCACCAGACCCAGAAAATAAAGGCACAGGTACTGCATATATAACTTTAAAATATTTTTAAAAAGTTTTTGCCTTGCATCTTAAATTAAAGTTATAAAATAATCATGATACATTCAATAAAATATCAAGTTAAATAGTCCCAATGATCATTAAATGCCAGTGAGTTATTCTCTATCACCAGTGTTTCTGTGCCTATGTTCTTGCCTCAGCCAATACATCCCACTCTATAGAACATGGCTGTTTGCCAATGTACTGCAGAACTTCTTGATGTTTGGTGACTAGATATGTAAAGTGGGTTTGTATATATCACTCTTCATGAATCAGAGATTAACAATGATCATTTTGATTTGTGTAGTACCAGGCTGTTGCAGTCATTCTGGTAGCTCTTGTTAGTGGCCAGAGAAAACTGGATCCAGTTGTCTCTGTTCTGCATCAAATCATTTGATGAATGGGAATTTCCAAAGATTTTTTACAGCTATGCATGCACAGCAGCCCATTAATGGATGGGTGAGGAGTGTGTAAAATACTTCATTGTGTTAGGAATATATGTACCTATGGACCACATGAACTGAAGGGAATATTGTATGCTTAGTGCAGTGTGGACATACAGATGTTTAGTCCAGATCCCATTTTTTTGTAGCAACCTTGTTAGCAGTAGCTGTTTTTAGAAGCTTTATCGTTTTGAGAGATTCAGACCAAAATGTTGTAGTTCAGATACCTCAGAACAAGAGCTAACCATTGTTTGTGGAACCGTTTCTTAAGGGTTGGATCTCATAGCAAATGTTCATTGGTATTGCAGAAATTTGTGTTGTGAGTGAATTAGAAGACCTCAGTGCCTCAGTAGACATACAAGATGTCTACACTAAAGTGAAATGTAAAATAGAAAGCTTCAATATTGACCACTACAGAAACAGGTAATTACAAGATCCTGTGTGTATGATTAATTCATTTCCTACGTAACATTAGTATTTGCTCTGTACTAGAGTAGACTCTTGAAGCAACAACTGCAAAGGTAACCCACTCACTCCTTTTCTGAAGTTTCCCGTATTCACAGCTGATATTTTTTCTTCCCCAATAACACTAGCTACTATTGACATACCAGGACCACTGTCACAAGCAAAGCCCTAGCAAGTGACTTGCGAAGCACCAAGATCAACAGTTCTTAATAAATTTACTTCAGATCATGGTTTCAGATAATGATTTTGAGAAAGCCTAATTAAACATTTTTAACAGTTTTGCCTGCATTTAAATTATTAACTACCGTAACCACAGTTTAAACCGTGGAACTGTTTCACGTCTGACCTGAGTCATGGTTTAAAAAGGAAAGAAAATCATATTTTATTTATTTTATTACAACATTTTAAATCCATATTTGTTTAAGTAAGGGTGCATGACAGATTACAGTGTTAATATAAATGGCAATTAAAAAATCAACCTTACCGATCATGATAGTACTACTGTTCTATCTACAGCAAACAGTCAAATCAGTACAAGCCAGAACATCAGTAGATCAAAATGCACAATAAATAAATAAATAAATCTCAAAGCTGATTTTTCAAGCGATCCCAAAAGGCTTGCTTACTGCCTCCATACCCGTTGAGCTTCCCTGAACCAGACTGCCAAGGCTGCCCTATTGCTAAAGGTTATCCTGACTCCACCTGTTAGCCTGTGGTCCCAATCTGCTCCGTCCAGGTGAGTCTTGTTTCAGGGTCCAAGGACCTGCCCTGCCGTGCTAGGCAGTTTGTTTCTGGGTAACCTGCCATAGGGATATAAATATTTTAATAAATAAGTAAAGAAGAAATCATTCCACCAAGTAGAGGCCAATGCTACAAATGCTTTGGATGAAGCAAACGTTGTCCTTATCTTTTTGCATGAAGGTAGCTCTAATAATCCTGGGTAGACAAAGTGAACTTGATGGGGAAATGATCCTAAGATACATGGATGACATCTCATAAAGGGATTCAGTTCCCACTTTGAATTAAATTTGGAAATGAATAAGGAACCAATAAGGAACCACTTTCAAAATAGGTGCATTGTAGTTAAGTCCAGATGTTAGTTGGCTTCCACCCTGGCTTTGTCTCCCGATGAGCTGTGGACCCAGGCTCTGACATGGAGCCCTCTGGAGGGCTTTCTGGCAGCAGCGGGGTTTTACTTTTCTTATTTTCCTTCCTGTGCTGCTGAAAAGCCCTCTGGAGGTAGAAGGGTGGTGCAGCGGCAGCAACATCTGCCCACCTGGACCTCTGGATTGGTCTGATGGACACCCAAACTCAAAAGCTACAGTGATAACCAGAAAGTGCTTCATACTCATTAAACAGGATATAACACAGAATCTTGATGGAAATCAGATCCCTTAATGATGATTCCTGGTTTCCCATATATAATAGATTCTGTGAGCACAGTCAGTAAAAAATTACCTTAAACTTCTCTAATGCAATTCTGATTCCAACTCTGGCTGCCAAATGTTTTGATAAAATCATATGGTTGAATGTATCGAATGCCACTGATAAACTGAATTCACGATCCTGACCCATTTTTAAATGGAGCTTGCCTATTAGGATTGCCTCGGTCACATAGACTGGCCTGAAACCGTACTGCAAAGGACTAAGCGCAGATGTGTCATCCAGAAAAACTGAGTTGAGTTGCTCTGCCACCACTTTTTGATTATCTTGCCAAGGAGAGAAGGTTTGAAACAGCATGAGAATAAGTTTCATCTTTTTTTATCCAGAGAAAGACCTAGGAAATACTTCTCATATCATTCAAATGTTAATCATAAGTTCAAACAGCTCTCTCATTTCCTCAAAAGATTTTAACAACCAAGAAGGGCAGGGTTCGAGACAACCAATGGGACCTTCACAGCACTTAGAACCTTGTCAACATTGATTGGAGTAATCAAATTGAAGCAATCATTAAGGGAACCAGACCGTACACCAGACAGCTCTATTTACTTGGTTTATTATTCAACTTGTGTGCAGGTTATACTTGACCTGAGAGATTTTATCATCAAAAATTATGCATAAATGTCACAGCTCACAGCCAATTCCTAAATTTGTTCTTCGTGTTATTAAATGCCAAAACATCCTAAACAGTGCAAATTTCAATTCACATTAAGGCCAACTGTATGCAGTGGTGAAGAAATCCATTGATCTGTTCCATTTTTTGTTTTGTAAGGCTTAAAAACAATTGCTGGGGCCCGAGATATTATTCCAAGAAGGGAAGAGGGTATGTCTTGTTTGTTTGTAGACCTACACTTCATTACAAATTATTGTATAGAATAACACTGTATCAAGATAAGCATTATATCAAAGGAACAAAGAAGGTTAATGCTAGACATGAACATGAAGGTTGTTGAACATTAGGTGTTATTTAGATGGACAGAAGTAGTGATTAAATGAAGTTCCATTTGTTTTGGCCTCCAAAGAACAGAACTTTTATTCTGCTGATGTATTTTTAATCATCATTAATTGAATATTTTGCATCTCAAAGTGTAGAAATCTAAAAATGTTTTATTATTAACATCACTAGATATGTAGTTTGGACTTATCAAGGAGACAGTGCAGGTTTGGATGTGAAACCGCTCCTGAAATGTCTGTCCATGAACTTCGATAACAAGAAGCAAACATCTCAGATAGCGTGCCTACATTCAGTTTGCTTTTCAAAGTTATTGAGCTTTACCTCCCCATTTCCTGAGCCATTGGGCAGCAGGAATTCTTGAAAGCTGGGATTTTCACGGTGTGCTTCAGTGAAAGCTCTTAGATTGTAGCTATAGTTCACACGCCTTCCCTTCTCCTGATTCTGCTTACTTCCTGATTTCTTGACTCCCCTATCGGTGTGCACCACATGGCATAACCACAGCTTAGCCAATGGCTAGGAGTGAGGGGGAAAGGCCATTTCAAGAAACGGAAGCAGGTCTGACAGGTTTGGTACCATTACAACAGCTCAGCTATTTGCTGTTACAAGTTTGTCAGGCATTGCCAACGAGTGCGAGCAACCCATTTGTTTTCTCCTTATGTTTTTATCCTCCATGAGTTCTTATGGTTTTATTTTAATCAGCAAAATATTTCTTTTCTTCCCTCCCCCTCAAATCCACGTGTTCTGTGCTTTAGATCTTCACATTAATATATTTATAGACATAACACAGTCCTAAGTAATGTTACACCCTTCTAAGTCAACAGGCTTAAAAGCATATAATTCTGCTTAGGTCTCTACATGCTGACTTAAAGACCTGATTTGAACAATGCAATAGAGACCTAATGTTCCTTCTTTCGTTGTTGCCTTCCTGCTTCTCCCCGTCTCCTCTGGCTAGTTCATCAGCCAGCAGGCTCTGCCTGTATCATCTTAGTCGTTTTGTGATTTTAATGTTCTCGTAGTTGAAATGTGTGGATTTTAACCAATTGCAGAGAATAGATAAGGTGAACATTGTTGTTTTCCAGACCAGGAGAAGGCTGGCAATCTGGAGTTTTTGAAGGCATATTCCTACAATGCAAAGAAAAGCTTGTGGTGAGATTTCTGTAGTAGAAATAAGACATTTAACCAAATAACTATCCTAAAACCTAAGCAATTATTCAATTGTTATCATACAGAAAGGAGAACAACTGCAAGAATGATCGTTCAAACTACCTTGGTACCTTTTTGTGGAAGATTTAAAAAAATAGTGGTCTTGTTGCTCATTCCTTGGTTCTTGCAGTGTGGCTCCTTCTATTCTAATACAGCTTCTTGTTCATAATGAAAAAGCAAATCAAGTTATAGTCAGTTGCCGTCTATAGAATGCCTGTTTCATTTTAGTTCTTGATCATTTTTGATCTCCTGCTGTGCTGCTGCTTCCGATTAAATACTTGCCAATATTTTTGATTTCACGATTTTTCCTTTTCAATATTATTGATTTATGATACCTGAGGATTATTGAAATCTATGGATCTTGGCACAATTCAGCTTAATTTGAAGTATTTGATTTTTTTTTTTCTTCCTTATGGCTTTGTGTTTGTGTTTTGCTTTTTTTGCCTATATCGCCTCAAGCTTTGGGGAAGACTCTTGGTCTCTTGGGAAATGTGGAGGTGTCTTCCTTTCCTGTACTGACAAGCTGAACAGACGTACATTGTTGGTTCGACCCGTCAGCAAGCAGGATCCTTTCAGTAACTTCTCAGGCTTCTTTCCCTCTGTAAGAAATCAATGTTATATGTTTACTGCAGAACTTCCATTAACATGCAATATTTATGAGGATCGTGATAGTTGAAATGATTCTCCAACCCTTTCCCCCCACCCTGGTCCTGTCCCTCCTGGTCCTCTTTCCTGTTGGCCGAGAGTACTGACAGTAATTATGGTCTGTATTCAGTAGGCTGGTTGGAGTAGCAATGGAAGAACATTGAGAATCTGTGTTTCCCCTGTGTAATTATGTACAGGAGAAAAGGAAGAATGTCCATGCTAATTGTGGACAATCTCAAACATGCCTATTATTGATATTTCATTGGCACAAATGTTGCCACTGCTAATGGATAACAGTTAAAGTGTCCTATTTATATTTCCTGCATTATGTATATTGTTAAAGGAATGCATATCTCATACAACACAGGATTTACGTTTGATTTGTATTATTGGACTTAAGATATTAATTGTGCAGGTGTACTTCTTGCTATTTTTAAATCTGCGGCTATTCACTTTCTGTTTTTTAGGGGAAAATCTCTACCCAGTGTCAGTCTTAGAGTGGAAGATATACAGGAGAAAACTAATAAGTAAACTCAGCTTTGCCATATTATTCATGTAACTACAGTATTTCCTAATTGAAAGCAATGTTTATCTAAATAAAAGCCCTCATTCTTTCAGCCTACAAATTTGGGCGATTAGAATTATTCTGTACTATGTTAAAATAAATACAGTATACATGTAAAATATCGAGATATTTAGAACCACCAGCCCCCCCCCCCACTTTTTTTTCAGAGAAAAAAGAAATTGGAAAGAAATTGAAATATATGCAGCATTTACCTTCTTTTTACACCAAAGCTTCTTTTACTGATTTAACAATGCAAAATACATTGTTTATGACTTATACTGTTTGGAATAGTTAAGAGAATTTAAAAATATGAATGGTTTTATTTTCTATAAGAAAAATTGCCAGTATGTTGAGAGGCAGTTGCAGACGGGGAAGAGTGAAAAAGGCTTAAATTTCATATTGTACTGAGATTTTTCCTTCGCAAGTAACAAATGGATGCTGCTGTCAGCTAAAGAATCAATTCTGATAACTTGTTTTATTTTAATGTTAATGGAAGTTCTGTTCTTGATTGATTTGTATTTTATATCAGGAATATGTACATGCAAAGTTATTGCTGCTACTTATCCCAGTAATTTAATTCTAACACAAATGAAGCTAATTTACTAATACGTTGCAAAGTGCTAAGTTCTATGTTCTTACATTTTCATTATTTAAAAATAAATTTTATCAAATTAATTTAAATTTTGTTAAATAATGAAACGTACGCTAGAAATGTTTCTGAATATCACAGTTTGGAAATGTCGAAACTGCAATTCTGTAATTAGTTATATTGAAATGATGCTCATGTTTTTAAGTGGGAAAGTTAAATGTGCCTTGATGCAGTTGCCCCTTGAATATATGGGAGCTGTGGTGCTTTGCAAAAGACATTGAAAGCAGTCTTCCGCTGCTTTAATTTCACAGTTGGGAAGTTCTGCTTACTCATCTCTGTTATGTGAGTTGAGCTGCAGCTGTCATGAAACCGGATGGGAAAATTTATATGGACAGAAGCCCCACATATTAGCCAAAGCTTTCAGTTGCACTGAGGAAGTATAATTCGGTATTGAACGTAAGCCCAAAGAGCCTTCGGGATCAGACCAGTGATCCATCTAGTCCTGTTTCACACTGGAGAGCCAGTTGTCCTGGAGGGCCAAAACTTAGGTTACAGTGACCAAGATGTCCCCCTGATGGTGCATCCTAACTCTGGTACCCAAAGGTCCACTGCCTCTGAATGTGGAGGTTTGTTTTACTCACCATGACTAGTTGCCATGGATGAAACTATACTCCATGAATTTGTCTAACCGCCTTTCAAAGCTCACATGTGGTGAAATCCACAATTGAATTACTTACAGAGTAAAGAAGTATTTAATTTGACTATCTTGAACCAATTGTGCAACATTTTCTTTGACTGGACCCAGGTTCTACTGGAGAAAAAGCTCTCTATCCATTTTCTTCACCCAATGCATAGTTTTATAAGACTCTGTTGTGCCCCCTGCCCCCCATTGTTTTCTCTTTTCTGGAAAGTTCCAGACTCTTAACCTTTCTCATAGAAAAGACACTCCAACACCTTAATCATCTTAGTTTCCCTCCTTAGTTACCTTCTGTTGACGTCTAGAAGATTTCGGCTGCATTTGGATTCAGTGTGAATCCAGTGGGAACCTACTGAATCTTGTTCCCCAGTATAGTTTACATTGTTCTGCCTAAATAAATGTTTTTTAATTTGAATTTTAAAACCAAATCATTCTAGAGCAATTTCCAAGTGAAGTATTAAGCTCCAAGTTTAATACTTGCCTTTCCTCTTAAAAAAAAATCTCTCCATTCCCCTTTAAAAACTACTGTATATTGAAATGATTCCTTACGCATGCACAGACTGTTTTAGTTATATGTTATATGTCATAGATCTGAAGCAAATCAGTACTATGAAAAATCACATTTGATTCAGTTTTGTAAAGAAACCTAATCAGTTCCCACATATTCATAGACATGACTTCTTTGGAAAAGTGAAGAGCTGAACAGTAAAATGATAAGAAATAATAATAAAGGTTAGTTTACAAAGGTTCTTACAACTGCTGTTCTCCTTTCTTGTTTGTGATTTATGTATGTTTCTTGGCACAGACAACTGCAAAACTTTTGGATGGTTCTCATCAACAGCACGGATTTCTCTCTCTGACTTACACCAAGGCAGTCACCAAAAACGTCCGTCACAAATTGATTTCCAGAAATGAACGAAGGATCTTGCATAAATTATCGGAGAGTTTCACTGATGGCTCTCCTTATTTCCTTCACGAGATTCTTCTCTCAGCTCAGGCGTTTGACGTTGTCCTCTGCTTTCCTTTCCTCAATGCAATTGCAAGTATATTTCAAGCAAAATTGCCACGGAGCCCAAAAGAAAAAAGGAAATCAGCAGGCCAGCCGACAAGGACTCACATGCTCACATCTCGCAATTTGCCACTTATCTATATCAACACTGGTATCATTAGGATATTCTTTCCCAAAATGGAAGAAGTGCAGCATAATACAGAAGGTATGATGCACTTTCATACAATATTTTCCTCTGCTGTTATTTTCACAAAAGAAATTGCTTTCTTGGCACACAACGGGTTGAATTCAAACCTCATTTTCTGCTAAAGGGAAGGGCTTCTGCCATCCGAGGAAGGGGAAGCAATTTTCAATGTTTTCTCCTTTTCGCTATGGACTCCAGATATAATGCCCGACAATGTTCCTGTGTGTCGTCTGATCCCTTGGGGTAATGGTTCATGTGGCTTCAATGGAAAGAGGGAAGTGGAAAAGTTCTTTTGTTGAGAATGGTCCTTTATTTCATGGATTATTAACATGCAAACTGTTGGTGAGACCCTGAGTGTCGACCTGTGTATTGCAAGAACTGCTTAATAATCCCCTTTCAGTTTTCATAAAATTCTGAAATTGAACAACTGTCCCTGGGACTACCATTCAACAAATGCTGCCTCTTGAAGTCTGTGATGCACAGTGCAGCGCCAGTACCTTTAGGGCACTGCTGAATGATTCTCCATTTAACGATAGGTGAAAGCGTGCTTGAAATACAATGCTCAGAGCCCTGTTTCGTTAGCAGACTTCTTTTAAAAGCCTATAGATGAATTAGAGGAAGCATCAAATTTCTAGCATGGTGAATGTGCCTATCATGAGTCCTTTGAAAAAAATTGAAAGCAAATTTAACATCTTTCCCATTGTAATGCACATAAACAAAAAAGCCCCAGGACTTCAATGAACATCAGGCTAGAAGTTAGCTCAAATATGTAAAAGTAATGTAAAGTTCATAGTATAAATATTAAATGTTTTGTGGTTAAAAAAAACGGCTTGGAAATTTGCAACTGTTGATCTTTATGGACTGATTAAGGTACGAAAAGCTTTGTTTGCTTTATTTTCCTCATAGTCAAAACCTCCTTCGAGCAAACCATTCTTATTTTTCCAAGTAGTTTACCACCCAAAAACTTTCGTGTGGTTCTTTCTGTAATTATTTTCTGTGTGCTTCATAAGTATTGGATAGAATTATCTGACACCAACCATGGTTTGCTCATTAAAGCTTGCATCATCGTCATTAAAGCTGATCGTCGTCTCTGTCTGGTTTTCTCTGGATTCATCTCTATGGTGTCCAGAAGCCAGCTTACATATATATTTATTTACATGGTTCTTCTGAGCTGCATGTGAAGTTTGCTTGTTCTTTCCACATCAAGCAGCATGTTGTTTAGTAAAGTACTTAACACTCACCGCACTCTCAGCATCTGTAGCCGAAAGCTAAGTTTTCAAAGCAAGATGTCTGGGATATCTCTCTGGGTGGCCACAGATGGGAAAAGGGGATTGAAAGCTTACGTACATCCTCATAGTATAGGCTTGTGAGGAACTCTAGGTTTGCCTGTGTGTATATATCATATGTCACTGTCAGCTTCAAAGATGTTATCCAATCCTTCACATGCTGAAAGAAATGTTGTACAACATAGAATGCAGAATTCTGTACTGAATTCCCGCTACATTCTTTCTTTGTTCATGATCTACCTAGTAATTTTTAATTGCAAGGGGTAAGTAGGTTTTTGTTGTGGTGTTGTTGTACCAGCTGTAACCACAGATGACAGAAGCACCAGCTCTTTTAGCTGACAGGAGAAGAAGAAGAAGAAGAAGAGTTTGGATTTATATCCCCCCTTTCTCTCCTGCAGGAGACTAAAAGGGGCTTACAATCTCCTTGCCCTTCTCCCCTCACAACAAACACCCTGTGAGGTAGGTGGGGCTGAGAGAGCTCTGAGAAGCTGTGACTAGCCCAAGGTCACCCAGCTGGCATGTGTGGGAGTATACAGGCTAATCTGAATTCCCCAGATAAGCCTCCACAGCTCAGGCGGCAGAGCTGGGAATCAAACCCGGTTCCTCCAGATTAGATACATGATACAGGAGCTAAAAGTATTCAATCTTTAAACCTATTAGAATAAACCTATTATGGTGGTGTCCTGCCAGTTCCCAATATTCTGTCCCTCTGTCTCTAATTATGTCACTCTCTAGAATGACCAGTGAACATAGACAGAGAGCTATATTAATCTATCCATCACATCCCGCAATATACAGGCACTTCGTGCACCATGCCATCATAATTTCAGGCATTTCTTCAGCCGGTGCTTACATTAGCACTTGTCCTGCAGTTGGATGTATTTAAATATTTAAATACCTACATAGTTATGAAAGGATCTTTTCCATCTTCTAAAAATCTCTATTGTCATAATGATAAGAAGTATTTTGATACTAGCTTTAGAGGCAACAGCCCTTGTTTTTCCTATAGAAAGATTATTAGACTTTTTTCCTTAAATACAGGCCTTGCTAATTTAAGTGGCAATGGCCACATTGGGTGTGTATGAGTAAGAGGAAATTGGGAGGAGCAGTTGTCAATATGGGTTGGAACCAACAGGTAGTATTACTGTCTTTTTGTACTCTTTCATAGTATTTTTTGCACAAATGAAGTGATCGCACTTCATTATATGAATACCTTAATCATCATGCCTTCCTGCACAGACTGTGTCTTATCTTAATTTCAGCTAATAAAGAAGATACCTTGGTCCTTAGGATTGGTTCTGTATCTATGGCTCCTCAGGCGGACAATCCTCTTAGTAGAGTTGTACTGAGAAAAGATATATATCAGTAAGTACTTGTTTAAAAATCCTTCAAAATAGTTCAGTTTTTTATGAGAAGAAAGCCTCAGAATCATTCGTACTGATTGAGGATTAAGATCACACCAGTTTGCAGGCTCAGCTTAAATGTCTATACATGTAAGTCTGTGAGATGTACACCAAAATTCAAGGTCTACTAATGACATAGATGAAGTCTATGCATATTGTGATCTATTCATATTGGTCTCTATACAAACACTATTTTTGTAAAAAAAGAAAGGGTAGGTGCACCTGGTTGATTTGTCTGAGCACCACTGTTAATCTACAAGATAGATAAAGACTTCTTGGCTATTGAAATGCTGATCTAGGAAACCTAAGCCTGTTGAAGGTGTTTTCATTTAGTGTTTTCCCTTTTTTAAAAATTAGCAACAGTTCTTTTCCTTGCTTGTTTTCACATTCATTTCAAAAGATTGTGTTTGGTGACCAGCAATTTAAATAATTCTCTAGGAACAGTGTATGAAAAGGTTTTTTTCCCCTTTTGCTAAAACTTCAATGAATCTTTTTTACAAATACCGTATCTCTCAGTAGCTGTTTAGTGTGAAAGTGATTTTCATAAGACTAAATGGTTAGCAGACGTTCAAAATGCTGAACTGTTGATGTCATGTGGATCAAAGCTGTGAAAGAAAGCTAACTTCTAAGGCTGAGTTTCACAGTAAACACATTTTTGTGTGTGAATGTCGTGCTCTGGGTTGTGTCACTGTGTCTGCACAAACCACACGAATCATATGTAGGCAGCAAAACTGGAGAAAATATGTAATCATCATAATGATAATAATGCATGATCCTTACTAGAGTTGGCACTGCTGAGAAACATGAAAGCATTGTTGCGAATAATACCAAGTGAGAAAAATCACAGAAGTACTGATGAACAAGTGTCTTATACTTCCTGTTGGCCTGTTTCTCAGATGTGGCAATATTTTTGTTTGAAAAATACTTCAGAGTATACTTTAATAGAAGTAAGTTGCAAACATCAAAATCCTTTCCCAGCAGTAAAACATTTTACAGCTCAGAAGCTGACACATTTTCCTTTCAATCAGGCATAGGAATTCTTAGAGAGTGGCATAGGCCCCTTGAAGATTTCCAGCCTCTGCCTGAAAAGGGGAAGCTTTGTCATAATGCATTTAACGATGGGTTTACCTGTCAGTCCTGTGTCTTCACAAGCAGGCAGGCATTGCAACATATGAACTGGTATCATGTGTCGGACTTGCCAAAAGACCCATGAAATCAGAAATGCTTACTTGAGTGAACAATCAAGTTCAGTCTCTCCAAGGAAATTTAGGATTTTTGTGCAAAACCAAGATTAGGAAGGTACTAAAGACATGTATGGAAATGAAAGTAAATGGTAGAGTTCTACAAAATCATTTGCCAGCGGCTTATTTTAAATGCCTAGGAGAGCCCCCCCCCCCCAAGAGAACTTCTGTTTCACAAATCGCATAAACATTGGTATGTGCAGTTTCTTGTATTACGTTGACTGAGAAAGCATTGAAATTAGATGAGTGCCTTGTGTTTCTTTATGAACAAACCACTTGAAAGAGTTGAAGAGTTTTTATTTTGGCTGTATGGATGCCTATTACACATTCTGAGGATGATAAATGTGATGTTCTTTTCTTAATCCATTTGAACCTCATTTATTAAACATTAGGTCGGCGGGATCTGCTCTGCAGCCCTCAGCACTGTACTCTTAGCCTGCTGCTTGTTCTTCTATACTCCTTGGGCCACACTGTGAACACTAAGGCATTCTGCCAGTCCATTCCACTTTGGATTGAACACAGTTTTGTAAAAATAGGGTTTATTGGTTATTTCACTGTGTGTGTGTATGTGTGCATGTGTTTAATGTCATCAAGTTTATTCAATTTATGGTGAAGCTATGAAGTAATTTCCAAAAGTTTCATGGTGGACACCTGTATATGTAGAAGAATTACATTTGTGTGTTAGATACTTCAGTTGTTCATGTTGCCCTCTGTGAACTTAAGAACATAAGAACATAAGAACAAGCCAGCTGGATCAGACCAGAGTCCATCTAGTCCAGCTCTCTGCTACTCGCAGTGGCCCACCAGGTGCCTTTGGGAGTTCACATGTAGGATGTGAAAGCAATGGCCTTCTGTGGCTGTTTTTCGTTCCGGTACACCTGGACTGTTAAGGCATTTGCAACTTCAGATCAAAGAGGATCAAGATTGGTAGCCATAAATCGACACTTCTCCTCCATAAATCTGTCCAAGCCCCTTTTAAAGCTATCCAGGTTAGTGGCCATCACCACCTCCTGTGGCAGCATATTCCAAACACCAATCACACGTTGCGTGAAGAAGTGTTTCCTTTTATTAGTTCTAATTCTTCCCCCCAGCATTTTCAATGAATGCCCCCTGGTTCTAGTATTGTGAGAAAGAGAGAAAAATTTCTCTCTGTCAACATTTTCTACCCCATGCATAATTTTATAGACTTCAATCATATCCCCCCTCGTATGCGTCTCCTCTCCAAACTAAAGATTCTAAACGCTGCAGCCTTTCCTCATAAGGAAGGTGCTGTGTCCCTCAATCATCCCTCGCCAGCTCTTCTCTGTACCTCTTTCTATCTCTTCAATATCCTTTTTGAGATGTGGGCTTACCCAGAACTGAACACAGTACTCCAAGTGCGGTCAGCATTCACAGCTTTATATAAGGGCATTACAATCTCGGTAGTTTTATTCTCAATTCCTTTCCTAACTATCCCCAGCATAGAGTTTGCCTTTTTCACAGCTGCTGCCACAAGCACATTGAGTTGACATTCCCATGGAACTAATAACTACATTTCCAAATCCCTTTCCTGGTCTGTGACTGATAGCACTGACCCCTGTAGCTGTGGGGGGGGGGGGGGGTGGGGGGGGGGGGGGGTGGGGGGGGGGGGGGGTGGGGGGGGGGGGGGGTGGGGGGGGGGGGGGGTGGGGGGGGGGGGGGGTGGGGGGGGGGGGGGGTGGGGGGGGGGGGGGGTGGGGGGGGGGGGGGGTGGGGGGGGGGGGGGGTGGGGGGGGGGGGGGGTGGGGGGGGGGGGGGGTGGGGGGGGGGGGGGGTGGGGGGGGGGGGGGGTGGGGGGGGGGGGGGGTGGGGGGGGGGGGGGGTGGGGGGGGGGGGGGGTGGGGGGGGGGGGGGGTGGGGGGGGGGGGGGGTGGGGGGGGGGGGGGGTGGGGGGGGGGGGGGGTGGGGGGGGGGGGGGGTGGGGGGGGGGGGGGGTGGGGGGGGGGGGGGGTGGGGGGGGGGGGGGGTGGGGGGGGGGGGGGGTGGGGGGGGGGGGGGGTGGGGGGGGGGGGGGGTGGGGGGGGGGGGGGGTGGGGGGGGGGGGGGGTGGGGGGGGGGGGGGGTGGGGGGGGGGGGGGGTGGGGGGGGGGGGGGGTGGGGGGGGGGGGGGGTGGGGGGGGGGGGGGGTGGGGGGGGGGGGGGGTGGGGGGGGGGGGGGGTGGGGGGGGGGGGGGGTGGGGGGGGGGGGGGGTGGGGGGGGGGGGGGGTGGGGGGGGGGGGGGGTGGGGGGGGGGGGGGGTGGGGGGGGGGGGGGGTGGGGGGGGGGGGGGGTGGGGGGGGGGGGGGGTGGGGGGGGGGGGGGGTGGGGGGGGGGGGGGGTGGGGGGGGGGGGGGGTGGGGGGGGGGGGGGGTGGGGGGGGGGGGGGGTGGGGGGGGGGGGGGGTGGGGGGGGGGGGGGGTGGGGGGGGGGGGGGGTGGGGGGGGGGGGGGGTGGGGGGGGGGGGGGGTGGGGGGGGGGGGGGGTGGGGGGGGGGGGGGGTGGGGGGGGGGGGGGGTGGGGGGGGGGGGGGGTGGGGGGGGGGGGGGGTGGGGGGGGGGGGGGGTGGGGGGGGGGGGGGGTGGGGGGGGGGGGGGGTGGGGGGGGGGGGGGGTGGGGGGGGGGGGGGGTGGGGGGGGGGGGGGGTGGGGGGGGGGGGGGGTGGGGGGGGGGGGGGGTGGGGGGGGGGGGGGGTGGGGGGGGGGGGGGGTGGGGGGGGGGGGGGGTGGGGGGGGGGGGGGGTGGGGGGGGGGGGGGGTGGGGGGGGGGGGGGGTGGGGGGGGGGGGGGGTGGGGGGGGGGGGGGGTGGGGGGGGGGGGGGGTGGGGGGGGGGGGGGGTGGGGGGGGGGGGGGGTGGGGGGGGGGGGGGGTGGGGGGGGGGGGGGGTGGGGGGGGGGGGGGGTGGGGGGGGGGGGGGGTGGGGGGGGGGGGGGGTGGGGGGGGGGGGGGGTGGGGGGGGGGGGGGGTGGGGGGGGGGGGGGGTGGGGGGGGGGGGGGGTGGGGGGGGGGGGGGGTGGGGGGGGGGGGGGGTGGGGGGGGGGGGGGGTGGGGGGGGGGGGGGGTGGGGGGGGGGGGGGGTGGGGGGGGGGGGGGGTGGGGGGGGGGGGGGGTGGGGGGGGGGGGGGGTGGGGGGGGGGGGGGGTGGGGGGGGGGGGGGGTGGGGGGGGGGGGGGGTGGGGGGGGGGGGGGGTGGGGGGGGGGGGGGGTGGGGGGGGGGGGGGGTGGGGGGGGGGGGGGGTGGGGGGGGGGGGGGGTGGGGGGGGGGGGGGGTGGGGGGGGGGGGGGGTGGGGGGGGGGGGGGGTGGGGGGGGGGGGGGGTGGGGGGGGGGGGGGGTGGGGGGGGGGGGGGGTGGGGGGGGGGGGGGGTGGGGGGGGGGGGGGGTGGGGGGGGGGGGGGGTGGGGGGGGGGGGGGGTGGGGGGGGGGGGGGGTGGGGGGGGGGGGGGGTGGGGGGGGGGGGGGGTGGGGGGGGGGGGGGGTGGGGGGGGGGGGGGGTGGGGGGGGGGGGGGGTGGGGGGGGGGGGGGGTGGGGGGGGGGGGGGGTGGGGGGGGGGGGGGGTGGGGGGGGGGGGGGGTGGGGGGGGGGGGGGGTGGGGGGGGGGGGGGGTGGGGGGGGGGGGGGGTGGGGGGGGGGGGGGGTGGGGGGGGGGGGGGGTGGGGGGGGGGGGGGGTGGGGGGGGGGGGGGGTGGGGGGGGGGGGGGGTGGGGGGGGGGGGGGGTGGGGGGGGGGGGGGGTGGGGGGGGGGGGGGGTGGGGGGGGGGGGGGGTGGGGGGGGGGGGGGGTGGGGGGGGGGGGGGGTGGGGGGGGGGGGGGGTGGGGGGGGGGGGGGGTGGGGGGGGGGGGGGGTGGGGGGGGGGGGGGGTGGGGGGGGGGGGGGGTGGGGGGGGGGGGGGGTGGGGGGGGGGGGGGGTGGGGGGGGGGGGGGGTGGGGGGGGGGGGGGGTGGGGGGGGGGGGGGGTGGGGGGGGGGGGGGGTGGGGGGGGGGGGGGGTGGGGGGGGGGGGGGGTGGGGGGGGGGGGGGGTGGGGGGGGGGGGGGGTGGGGGGGGGGGGGGGTGGGGGGGGGGGGGGGTGGGGGGGGGGGGGGGTGGGGGGGGGGGGGGGTGGGGGGGGGGGGGGGTGGGGGGGGGGGGGGGTGGGGGGGGGGGGGGGTGGGGGGGGGGGGGGGTGGGGGGGGGGGGGGGTGGGGGGGGGGGGGGGTGGGGGGGGGGGGGGGTGGGGGGGGGGGGGGGTGGGGGGGGGGGGGGGTGGGGGGGGGGGGGGGTGGGGGGGGGGGGGGGTGGGGGGGGGGGGGGGTGGGGGGGGGGGGGGGTGGGGGGGGGGGGGGGTGGGGGGGGGGGGGGGTGGGGGGGGGGGGGGGTGGGGGGGGGGGGGGGTGGGGGGGGGGGGGGGTGGGGGGGGGGGGGGGTGGGGGGGGGGGGGGGTGGGGGGGGGGGGGGGTGGGGGGGGGGGGGGGTGGGGGGGGGGGGGGGTGGGGGGGGGGGGGGGTGGGGGGGGGGGGGGGTGGGGGGGGGGGGGGGTGGGGGGGGGGGGGGGTGGGGGGGGGGGGGGGTGGGGGGGGGGGGGGGTGGGGGGGGGGGGGGGTGGGGGGGGGGGGGGGTGGGGGGGGGGGGGGGTGGGGGGGGGGGGGGGTGGGGGGGGGGGGGGGTGGGGGGGGGGGGGGGTGGGGGGGGGGGGGGGTGGGGGGGGGGGGGGGTGGGGGGGGGGGGGGGTGGGGGGGGGGGGGGGTGGGGGGGGGGGGGGGTGGGGGGGGGGGGGGGTGGGGGGGGGGGGGGGTGGGGGGGGGGGGGGGTGGGGGGGGGGGGGGGTGGGGGGGGGGGGGGGTGGGGGGGGGGGGGGGTGGGGGGGGGGGGGGGTGGGGGGGGGGGGGGGTGGGGGGGGGGGGGGGTGGGGGGGGGGGGGGGTGGGGGGGGGGGGGGGTGGGGGGGGGGGGGGGTGGGGGGGGGGGGGGGTGGGGGGGGGGGGGGGTGGGGGGGGGGGGGGGTGGGGGGGGGGGGGGGTGGGGGGGGGGGGGGGTGGGGGGGGGGGGGGGTGGGGGGGGGGGGGGGTGGGGGGGGGGGGGGGTGGGGGGGGGGGGGGGTGGGGGGGGGGGGGGGTGGGGGGGGGGGGGGGTGGGGGGGGGGGGGGGTGGGGGGGGGGGGGGGTGGGGGGGGGGGGGGGTGGGGGGGGGGGGGGGTGGGGGGGGGGGGGGGTGGGGGGGGGGGGGGGTGGGGGGGGGGGGGGGTGGGGGGGGGGGGGGGTGGGGGGGGGGGGGGGTGGGGGGGGGGGGGGGTGGGGGGGGGGGGGGGTGGGGGGGGGGGGGGGTGGGGGGGGGGGGGGGTGGGGGGGGGGGGGGGTGGGGGGGGGGGGGGGTGGGGGGGGGGGGGGGTGGGGGGGGGGGGGGGTGGGGGGGGGGGGGGGTGGGGGGGGGGGGGGGTGGGGGGGGGGGGGGGTGGGGGGGGGGGGGGGTGGGGGGGGGGGGGGGTGGGGGGGGGGGGGGGTGGGGGGGGGGGGGGGTGGGGGGGGGGGGGGGTGGGGGGGGGGGGGGGTGGGGGGGGGGGGGGGTGGGGGGGGGGGGGGGTGGGGGGGGGGGGGGGTGGGGGGGGGGGGGGGTGGGGGGGGGGGGGGGTGGGGGGGGGGGGGGGTGGGGGGGGGGGGGGGTGGGGGGGGGGGGGGGTGGGGGGGGGGGGGGGTGGGGGGGGGGGGGGGTGGGGGGGGGGGGGGGTGGGGGGGGGGGGGGGTGGGGGGGGGGGGGGGTGGGGGGGGGGGGGGGTGGGGGGGGGGGGGGGTGGGGGGGGGGGGGGGTGGGGGGGGGGGGGGGTGGGGGGGGGGGGGGGTGGGGGGGGGGGGGGGTGGGGGGGGGGGGGGGTGGGGGGGGGGGGGGGTGGGGGGGGGGGGGGGTGGGGGGGGGGGGGGGTGGGGGGGGGGGGGGGTGGGGGGGGGGGGGGGTGGGGGGGGGGGGGGGTGGGGGGGGGGGGGGGTGGGGGGGGGGGGGGGTGGGGGGGGGGGGGGGTGGGGGGGGGGGGGGGTGGGGGGGGGGGGGGGTGGGGGGGGGGGGGGGTGGGGGGGGGGGGGGGTGGGGGGGGGGGGGGGTGGGGGGGGGGGGGGGTGGGGGGGGGGGGGGGTGGGGGGGGGGGGGGGTGGGGGGGGGGGGGGGTGGGGGGGGGGGGGGGTGGGGGGGGGGGGGGGTGGGGGGGGGGGGGGGTGGGGGGGGGGGGGGGTGGGGGGGGGGGGGGGTGGGGGGGGGGGGGGGTGGGGGGGGGGGGGGGTGGGGGGGGGGGGGGGTGGGGGGGGGGGGGGGTGGGGGGGGGGGGGGGTGGGGGGGGGGGGGGGTGGGGGGGGGGGGGGGTGGGGGGGGGGGGGGGTGGGGGGGGGGGGGGGTGGGGGGGGGGGGGGGTGGGGGGGGGGGGGGGTGGGGGGGGGGGGGGGTGGGGGGGGGGGGGGGTGGGGGGGGGGGGGGGTGGGGGGGGGGGGGGGTGGGGGGGGGGGGGGGTGGGGGGGGGGGGGGGTGGGGGGGGGGGGGGGTGGGGGGGGGGGGGGGTGGGGGGGGGGGGGGGTGGGGGGGGGGGGGGGTGGGGGGGGGGGGGGGTGGGGGGGGGGGGGGGTGGGGGACCCTAACCCTAACTTATTATTTTTTATTTAATTTATTCGGTCATACATTGTTCCCAAAATTGTAACAAAAACCTGAAACCTGAAATTGACCATAGCCCTATTCTTGGACTGAGTCCTAGAAATCAAAGTAACCCTAAGGCAAGCCTGAGTCCCTGCCCTTGTCTTAACCCTAACCAGTGGTGGGATCCAAAAATTTTAATAACAGTTTCCGATGGTTGTGGGATTCAAACAGTGGCGCCGCTGCACACACGCACCTCCAGTCCCTATTGGGCAGGGTGATTGCTTTAGTAAACCCTTCTCAGCACTCAGAAAAAATTGGTGAGAACTGGCTGGATCCCACCTCTGACCCTGACCCTAACTTCTTATTTTTTATTTAATTTATTCAGTCACACATTGTTCCAAAAATTGTAACAAAAAATAAATAAAGTTAGGGTTATGGTTAAGACAAGGGCAGGGGCTCGGTCTTGCCTTAGTGTTACGTTGAGTTCTAGGGCGCAGTTGGAGAATAGGGTTTCCGGTCAGAAAAGGTCAGTTTCCGGTTTAGGGGTTTTTCCTTAACCCTTGCCCTTGTTTGAATGCTAACCCTAACTTTTTATTTTTATTTAATTTATTTAATTTTTATTTAATTCAGTATTAAATTGTTCTCAAAATTGTTATGAAAACCCAAAACCTGAAACTGACTGTTGTCCTATTCTCAGACTGCGCCCTAGAACTCAACGTAATACTAAGGCAAGCCCCACGCCCTGCTCTTGTCTTAGCCCTAGCCCTAACTTCTTATTTTTATTTAATTGATTCAGTCACAAATTGGTGGGGTTGGGGGGGTGGGTGAACTGTCATTTCAAGAATACTTTGTTGCCATATATGTTTAAAATTGACATTCTAAAAGTCTTGGTTGTGGTCAGCAACTTTACTGTAAAATAATTCAAAAAGGCTTCTCAAAGCTTACTGTTCCTACCCTTTATATTAATGGTTTGTGAGTAAATATAATGTGAATTGTATTTGGTTTCAAAAAATGTTTTGTTTGGAAGATATTTTCTAGTAATATTTAAAACAGATTATTTTCTTTCTTTTAATTATGGAGGAATTTTAAGTTGAATGTAATGTGAAGGCTATGCTTCTGATGCTAAGAGAACCGTATCCTGGTTGTAATGAGACATTTGTTAACTTCTGTATACAGCCTGCGGTTCGTTCCTTAAATATTTGTGGATTCTCTGATGTGCTTCACAGGGTTTTATCTATGACAAATTTTTACTGCAGCTCTTGAAGTGTTTTGAGAGAATGGGTGTGGGGTTTTTGTTAGTTTTTTTCCCCCCTTTGCAAAATTGTTCTCTAAAATCTTTGCACATTTTAAAGCATCTCTAGCTGTCTCTTTCTCTTCTCTTTAGCTCTGTTGCTGCTTAGTTACTATGGACATGTTTTTTTTTTACTTCAGAGCTTTCTTGAATCAAGTAAAGCAGCTGCAAATGGTTTCAGGTTGAGCAGGACTGGGGGGCAGGGACAGGGAAGAGATGGAAGACTTGTTCGGCCTTTCCTTTCCTTTTCTTCCCATCCATTTCTTTGTTCAAAATCCTATTTCTCTTACTGTTTTGTTCCATAAGGGATTAAAAAATTAGCTGCCTGTATGTATGTATGTACGGACAGATGAACTGACTGACTGACTGATTGACTGGCTTCGCCATCAATGACCTCAGGGTGGCTTACAACAGTGCCAACGTATAACAATAAAACAATTCATTAGCATAAAATATGTTAATATAACCATCTTCCATAAGTGGAGGTCAATCAGGAAAGAAATAAATCAGTACAAAAGGATAATATAAAATATCCCCCCCCCCCCCCCAAAAAAAAAAGATTAAGGGAGGAAAGAAGGGTCACGCACAGGGGAAAGGGAGACTCGTTAAGTTGAAACCCATTGCTTCCCTCAACCATAGTCCTGGTGTAACAGCTCTGTTTTACTGACCCTGCACAATTGAAACAAGTCCTGCAGGATCCGGGTCTCCTTTGTAACCGCATTCAACCAGGCCTGAGCCAAAAAGGCTCTGGCTGTAGTTGAGAACACCTAGAAATTAGAACACTTAGGGCTTTAAGTGTTAGTATCAGAACCTTGAACTTGATCCAGTATTCCGCCTGGAGCCAAGGCAGCTGATAGAGCACCAGTGTCATGGCCAGTCCTCCGTCCTTGTCGGAATGAAAGCACCCTCCCACACTCTCTCCTCAGTCTCTCCACCAGCAGCAAAGGAATGTGCCACGGGTCCAGAGATGACAGCAGCTGTTCCTCAGAGGAGAAGCACAACTGTTCAACCCAGAAGCATCACTCCACACTGACAGTCCAGTGCCAGAACCATCTGCTGGGCCCTCTGATGATCCAGGACATTCTCAGAGACCACCTCCAGTACCCCAAGCAAGCAGTCCCCCCAGATCACCTTCCCCTTTAGAACAGCGTCGCCAAAGAGTACACCTGGACCTAGCTGAGGGCAGAAGATCAGCTAAATTGGCTGCTCGCTGTCTGCATACAGTAGTAGTCTATGAGTAGCCAGCAGGACCAGCTCCCAGAAGCAAGACTGATAATTAGTTCCTGCCCCTGCCCTCATGCTGTTAAAAGGGAGTTCACAGCTGTGAGCTCTCTGCAGAAGGTAATACATCACCTTGATGGCTGCTCTGCTCCAGACCTGCGGATTGCTTTGGAAAGCCTGCTTCTTGGTAACTACCCCTGGACTCTGCCCCTTGGACCTGCTCTCTGGATTTGTGTTTTGGACTTTGATGACCCGGTTGACTGGTGAGCTTTCTTGCGAACCCTAACACTGAACTCTGGCCAGTGCTTGCCTGGTGCTTAAGAGACTGGTTAAGTTTGCTTAATTAAAGTTAGTAAACGTTTGCCAGCTGCAATCTGTCTCCTGTGCCTCCGTGACAGCCAGCCCATGACAGTCTGTTGGACATGTCCTCTCCATGGTATCCACTTAAGGACCTGTGGAGCTACATTCTAAACAGTCTGCGATCTCAAGAGTAGCTCTGCACAGACCAATTTGTGGTAGTCTATTTTGAAGGTGACCACTGCATGGATCCCTGTGGCCAGGCGTGAGATAGGTATGGAGCCAGTAGCCTTGTCTGGTGTAGATGGAAGAACTCCAGTTTGGCTATAGTTATAGGAGGTATCCAGGATCATACCCAGATTGGTAATGGCTGGCACCCCGTCTAGAGCTGGGACCTGGCATCCCATTCCCAGGTCTCCCCAACCTGCCCTAGGACATCCATTTCACCATGACCTCCAAACAACTAGCCAATATATCTGTAGTGGCATCCAGCTGGTTTCTCGTCCACAGATATAGCTGAATGTCATCGATGTGCTAGTGTCAGCCCAGCCCAAAGCTGGGCAAGAGGGCACATGTAGATGTTAAATAACACTGAGGAGTGCAGGACTCTACACATTAAAGGAATGACCCAGTGACATCCTCTCCCTTTGTGCTACCCTCTGTCCCTGACCTTGGAGAAGTGAAGTTAGCAATGGTAAGACTGACCTACGAATCCCAATATTGGCAAGGTGGTGAGTCATAAGATCATAATTGACTGTGTCAAATACTGCTGTCAGATCAAATAATAACAGCAGCTGCATTCAGAGATCATCTATGAGGGCAACCAGAAGCATCTCTGTCACATGGTCAAGTTGGAAGCTGGATTGAAATGGGTCCAGAGTTGATGGAAACTCTGCAGCCGTTCTGCAGCCGCTCTCTCAACTATTTTACCCAGGGACTGAAGATGTGGCACTTGGCAGCATTTGGATGGATCAAGTGCATCTAATGATGGCTTTTTCAAGAGCAGGCCTCACCACTGCTTCTTTCACCCATAATGGGAAAATCTCTGAATCCAGGGACAGATTAACAATATCCATCAAAAGAACCCAGACCCTGTCACCCTTGGCTTTTATCAACCATGATGGGCACAGATCTAAGGGACAGGAGTAGGGTTCCATTAGGATCCTGTTGACATTGGCCAGAGAGATATGGCTATATTTGTCCAACATAGGACTGGAAGATGGCTAAGGGACTTCCAGTTAAATTGTGTCAACATTGATAGTGAGATCCTAGCATAGTGGCAAGATTTTGTTTGCACTACTAAACAGTTTACCATAAATATGCATTTGCTATATATAATTGCTTTCTATGCAAAAAAAAAGTCATAGCGTCAGAAACAGTGTTTAGTTTGCTCGATATAAAAAAATTCACCAATACAGAAAATATATATCAAGTGTTCTACCAAGTAGTAGATAATAGATAATGTAAAAATTTGCATTCATCAGTCAAACATGCATGTTTTCCAAAGGCAGTTAGAAATGACTTATCTTATCAAAATTTAATTATCTGTTTCTCATTTATGTATAGAACTGTGTTAGAATATTATGACTTCTTGGTGGGAGGTCTCAGACCTATTTATAGCACAATCAAAGTATTTTGTATTTTGAGATTTTTTGACCAAGGACCATTTGTGCAACCACTGTTGAATGTAACTCTGACTATTCAGAAGTCATATTCACAAACATGGCTGTCATCTGAAATGGCTGTCAAGAGCAGTGCCGATGAAAAGCTACATTGGGCATCCTGATAGAACGTGAAAACTGAATCCGTATGACTGCCTTGATATTAATAGCACTTTTTCACGTGAGGACGAGTCTTGTCTGGTAAGTGTAAAACTGCAACTGGTATAAAAACTTCCTTCAAAAACTGATGTTTGGCTGATTTAAAGTGAAAGCTTTGTGTTTTGATTTTGGCAATCACAAAAGCAGTGGTGTGCTCTGTGGCTTCCTGCAGCAGGATGTAGGTTTCTTGGACTGGGTAGCCTCTTGCTGCCAAAATGTACCTCAACAATACAGTTGGAAACAACTGGTTAATGTGCTGTTTACCTTTTTTATATTGTTTTAACTTGGAGTTTTAAAAGTTTCTGTACATGTTCCAGATTTTTCCTTTATCATTTGTGTATTGGGGGAGTGTGTGGGGTTGCTTAGTTTGACCAATTGAAAAAAAAAGTTTTTTAATGTACCCATTCTGTGGAGTTTCCTGGCAGGCCATGGGCACTGTTTTTTTTTTTTACTGTTTGGTGTTTAGATTTTTACATTTTGCGTAGTTGTAGGCTTGCAGCAAAGTGTGCAGTACTAAAAACACTAAGCAAGAACTCTAGACACTGAACTCTCCCTCAGGATCCATTATTGTATCTCCCTGTTCTGTATCCCTAGCTGTATCCCTATTAACATGCATAAATGTGTACTTTGTGCATAGTTTCTTTTTGCACTGTCACAGTTCAGTTCAGCCTGGTACACATAAAAATCTCTCCGAAAAAGCTGAGGGGAATCAGAGATCTAGATGCGATAGCGCAGCTTTCTGTTTCCTGCAGAACAGCTGGTTGGTGCACTCTCTTGGATTGCAGCCATTATCTGTAAGAATTTCAGTTAATACACTTGTGTTATATATTTTCAAGTATTAAAATGCATTTTACAAATTATATACAGGATTAAATAGTCATAGGAATGACTATTGGAATCTTGGAATCTGCTTTTTAAAAATAGACGCTGCAAGTGTATACTTCACAGGGTTGCCAACTCTGGGTTGGAGGATACCTGGAGATTTTGAGGGTGGCGCCTGAGGAGGGCAGGGTTTGGGGAGGGGAGGGACTCCAGTGGAGTATAATGCCATAAATTCCACCTTCCAAAGCAGTCATTTGTGAACTGATCTCTGTTGCCTGGAGGTCATTTGTAATAGCGAGAGGTCTCCAGCCATGACCTGGAGGTTGGCAACTCTTCTTCACAATGTGATATTAAGCAAAAAATGTAAAAAGACATAAATTTGCTATTTAGATATACTCGAATATTTGCCATCATCTTGTAAGGAACACTCAAAGCACAGAAAGAAGAGCCCCCCCCCCCCCCCCGAAAGGTACTGAAAACTCTTAGGAAATAGCATCAGGCCTCCTTTCCTGGCAGGTGAATAGAACTTGAGGAGCAAAAGGGTCTGGGAGAACCCAGCACTGGTTTTCCTGGCGACTCACACTAAGCCTCCTTGAAGCCCTCTTGCCCAGCCCCTGTGACGCATTCAGGGCTAGGGCTGCCAATTCTGGATTGGGGATTTCCCGTAGATTTGCAGTGGAGCCTCAGAAGGGATCTCAGTAGGGTAAAATGCTATATCCACCCTCCAAAGCAACCATTTTCTACAGGGGATCTGATTTCCGTGGTTTGTAGATGGGTTGTAATTCTGGGAGCTCTCCATGTCCCCACCAGGAGAGTTAGCAAAACTATTTAGGGCAGAAGGGTGAATAGGAAACTTGATTCCTTTCCCCTTTTGCCATATTACTGTTGTGTGTGTGTGTACTGGGTGTGTGTGTGTGTGTCAGTCAATAAACACACCAAATCGCTTGCCTTCCCTAAGTGCATGGTAGATAAGTATAAAGTAGGCAAGCTTTTCTTCAGGCATTGGGAGTTCTATCAGTCAAGAGCATACTGCATGCTGCCCAGAGCCCTTCGGGGATGGGGCGGTATAAAAATCCAATAAAATAATAATAATAAAATAATAATAAAATAATAATAAAATAATATTTCAGAGTTTTCCTGCCAGCAAAGGGAAATGCCTGTAGCAGTTTACAGAGGGAGGGTTATGGCAGCTGGGGCTCAGTTCCTGCCCCTGCTCATCTACAATGTCAGATCAGGGTTTACAGATAGATATGCTTTAAAGGTTGATTTGTCTGGATTACTGAGATAGTGTAGGTTTAGTTTTGTGAACATCCAAAAGGCATATATACCCATGAAATAGTATCATTGCCACTGACCTCTTGCCTTCACCTTTTACCTGTTCATTCAGTCTTCATAATAAGCCTTCGACAATACAGTCTTCATAGTCTTTGTTTTTTCTTCTTCTTTTCTCCTCCTTCTCTTCTGAATCAACTCTGTCATTAGAATTCTGCTGCAAAGTGCTGATGTTTAGGACAGTCCTTATCCCCAAAACTTTTACAATCTATTCCTCGGACTTATTATTATTTTTCTGTAGGGAAGCAGGCTGCTTTGAGTTGAAATGCAAACAAATGATTCAGTGCATCCTGTGGATCTGATCCACTGGTGATGACATTTTCCTCTACTGCAAGGATCTTTAGAATGTTACATGTGTCAAGAAGGCACTACCACTGGTGGAATCAGTCCACAACGTCCAACCTACTATTCTTGTTTCTAGTCACACATTATGTGGGGGTATCCCAGATAGTGAATTCCATGAATTGGATGAGGTTCTAAACCATTTTATCAGCATTTTTTTTTGTATATTTAGAATGTTGCACTGTTAGCTGCGGCATTTGCATTCTGTTGTATCTTACAGAGTCAAAAATGTAAAATAATTTGGGCTGAAGTTAGTTTCGTTTAATTTAGGTGAGTGTGGGTTTTTTCTTCCCAAGAAAATCTTTAGCTTCAGTGCTATTGATAAATTGTAAATAAGCAGTTTCACATAAATTAAGAGATATACATCTAAAATATATGTCAAATATGTAAAGAAATCTTGATGGATGTTATGTACAATTGTTTCTTAAATAATTTTGCTACGCCTCTTACAGGATATGATTGATACCCATGTATGGGCTTGATAAACTGACACAACAGTGAAAAAGGACTCCTGTCCCATGTCAGCTTATCAAACACACAGTGGATAGTGTATCTTTTCATGCTGCCTTAAAATAAGTATCGCAAAGAGATTGTGATGCTTGCGTTCAGTGAAACTCAACCTCAGTATTTCCAGGTGAATATATGGAGCACCTGATAAGGCTGAGGTATTGTACCACTAAACAAACAGAGCCTGAAGCAATCCGTGAATATCAGGAACAACCAGAGGAAAAAGAACTGCCGCATCAGGAGGAAGTTGTTTGCCTCAGTTTAGTGGAAAGCCAAATATTTATGTAATGCTTGGCAAAACCCAGCTTCAGTGTCCTATTACAGACAAGCAACGTTAAAATCCAAGCTAAAATTATTTAACCCACAAACTAAATCGTTAACTAATGTGTTGCATTCATACATCTAGCTTTAACACAGGTGACTTCATATTCCTGTTAAGCTCACTCCCTGTTCAGTGTCCTTTTTTCTGAGTCTGCTTAGAAGAATGTTGTTCCTCTTATGAGCTGGGGAACAGTTTTATCATCTGAACATATTCCCAAACCTCCACTTAGAGATTAGAGATACAAATACATATCTTCTCAGCTATCAACCCAAACATTTAGAATACGCATTCTGTGGATTTGATGAATGGCTAAAAGCAAGGCAATGGTATTCCATCTGAACATCAAGTAAGTATTAAAATATGAAATGAACCTCCTATTTTGCTTGCACTCATTTTAATGAATATTGTAACAGTTAAATAATAGACAGTTCATTAACTGGAAGATTATATTTTCACAGCAAAAAAGCAGAGCACTTCCAGAGTTTGAAACCTTCCTTCCCACTTAGCCTGAAAATATATTGTATAGTTGCATACTTTACCTTTTTCACTATTGTGCTCCAGATATAGGTCTAGAAGACAACTGCAGTTGAAAATGTTCTTCTGCTTATTTGCGGTAAATTACTGTACACAGAACTGTTGGAACAAGGGACTACTTTTAAATGTCTGGTCACCTCACAGGATATGTAGCGTATTTCCTGCCACGAGGATAAGAGGGAGGAAGCACAAGGCCAAAATGTTTGATGTGTGGTCTACTGTAATTCCTTTCATGTGTTCAGTGGCTTTTATATGATCCCTATACCATAATCAATTCTGACCATTCTGTGGTCCATTTCATTAAAGCAGTTTGTCTCAAATGGGAAACAAATTCATATTATAGTGGCATTCACCTGGCACCACCATGATAATGAAAGGGTTATCATTTTGCGTTGATGTTGGTTTTTCAGAAAGTTTTAAGAAAAGGGTGGGGGTTGTTCTTAAATATAATTTGGATACTAAAAGCAGGAAGAACATTTGCTACATCAAAACCAGATATTGTCAGTACTGCTTAAGCATTTGGAGCAGTATAGAATTATTATTCAGAAATCCATATTTCTAAGACAAAAGGATTTTATGTAAAAAAATGTGCGACTTTACGTTCTGTGCAGATGGTTCTTACAAACGTTCCCATGCATGTTGGCATAGATGTAAATTCCATATATATTAATATAGATGTAAAACAATTAATTGATGCAGATGGTTTTCCCAGTTTAAGTTAAATCTCCCAGAACTTTATAGTGCATTCTTTTGTTTGAAAGAGGATACTTCGGGGATGTTTTACAATTTAAACGGTAGGGTTACTTTTTTTTCTGGCCCAGTTCATGCATACAAGAAACTACTCATTGGCTTAGTCAGGATAGATTAACCCTCTCTCCATGACTTTCCCTAGAGAGAAATCAGAGTCTTCCAGAATCTGTTAGTCCCAGAGAGGGAAGAAGAGAAGCAATCTATTATTTCTGTCTAGGAAATAACAGGGGTTGAAGGTGAAGGATTAATACCCTTCTGCTCTGGCATTGTGGTTTTGAACAAAATATCTTGGAGTAACTTTTAATAATAACTTCTTTTCAAAGGTCTACAGAAAATGACTCTTGTACAACCCCAAAACTACTCCTAGGATTCCTCAGTGCTCATGAACTGTTTTGAACCTTAAGCAGGTTAGAGCTTTAAAGGGAAATGTGTGTGTGTGCACATGCACGTCAGCAGTTTTTTAACTGTTCTGAAAAGCTCTTACACGTGATCACCAAATTACTTTTTGAAACTGGAAAAATAGTGCTGTAGGAAAAATGATTGGCAGGACACACACAACTTTGTTACTCAACCTTCTTAGATGCCTTCCTTCTCCATTTCAAGTACGCGGAGCAGTTTACTGTACTCTGCATTCCCTATTTTATCTGTATAATAACCATCTGAACAGTAAGCTAGGCTAAGGCACAGAGTGTAACAGACTTCTCTCTGTGAAACACCTCTGAAGATGCCAGCCACAGACGCAGGTGAAACGTTAGGAACAAGATCTACCAGACCACGGCCACACAGCCCGGAAAACCCACCACAACTAGTTGAATCCGGCTGTGAAAGCCTTCGACAATACATTAAGGCACAGTAGTTTTTCCATTATTCAGAAAGCTAAAAGTGTGAGAACAGTGCTTTCAGAACTTGCCGTCCCATCCATGTAGTGTGGATATTCTTCTTCCTTCAGGAAGAACAGAAACGGGTAGAAGCAGAGCTTCTTGTAATAAATATGATTAAATATGCAGTAGCATTACTTATATCCTACTTTTTTTTGGTTGCTGTAGCCTTTCAAAGGTCTCAATTGACCTGTAAAGGAACACCTTTGACTTTCTTACAATGAACTTCAGGATTATGCCTGTTCAGCAGTGAGTAGTAACTGATTCAACATGAGCTGTTTCTTATATAAACATACTAAATGCCTGACGCACACTAAATCGATTTAAAAAGGAAAACATTAAAATTATGTTTTCCGTTACATGCTTAAGGTCTTCGTTGCATACTGTACATTATTTACCAACTAGGGCAGGCTTTTAGTTTGATGCCAGCTGAAAAAAAGGATGGTTGAAACCTGCAGGATACAACTGAAGGTACATCTGATTTTACACATCATGGCAATTGCCGCAGTTCTTACCGCAGAACACAGGAAGTCGGCATACCTTTTAGTCAGACTTTGGCTGTTAGATGAGTTTTTATGCTACATAATAGAACAAAGATCAATTTTGAAAAAAGTTGGCAATTTCTTCAGGATTAGGCCTGGAAAAATAGAGGAGGAAAGCAAAGTGTCAGAGAAAGCAACTGGAACCCTTTCCCTGAAAGTTTCTGTAAAATTTTTGAATGGTTTTGAGACTGCATGTAAACTACAAGTAACAGACTTGAAGTATATGTATTTGGGCCATAAGGAAAAAAGGTTCAAGATCAAACCTTATGAGGTGGCTGATGAGACCGAAAAGAAACGTTTGTTCTGTACTGTTTTTGAATACCTTGTAATGTTTCAAGACATTGAGTTGTTGATATACATTTGCAACAAGATTGTATTTGTACGGAGATTGGTATTCTTTTGTTGAAATACAAGTATATATGGAGGCTATTAGTCCAAAATTTTGTTAAAGCATATTTTGTATTAGAGGCTTGTTTTATAAATTGTACTGAAGTAAATGATTGGTGAGATTCTTGTATTTGAGCTGATAGTATTGAGTTTGCATTACATTGTTGGAGTGTGGATTAAGGTAACTACTGCATTTATGCTTACAGCCTTTTGGTGTAATTATGGTTGTAGTTGGCTATCTGTAGTTACACCTCCCCCCGATTAGTATTGAATATGCTGGGAAAATAGAGCCCAGTAGAACAGAGTGGTGAGCTGTGGTACTGTAGTTCAAGTTCTGCTCATGACCAATCCCAACAGAGGTTGGTTTCAGGTAACCGGTTCAAGGTTGACTCAGCTTTCCATCTTTCCAAGACTGGTAAAATTGAGTACCCAGCTTGCTGGGGATAACATGTAGATGACTAGGGAAGACAATGGCAAACCACCCATAAACATAGTCTGCATGGTAAACTTTATGATGTGGAGGAAATGGCAGTTTTAGGGACAAGATTCTATGGCAGAGTTCTTCAGCATGTTGTCTGTGGGCGCTATGGTGCCTTCCAACCCCTTTCCTGGCACACACCAACAGGTTTTTTTTAAAATGGGTGGTGCCAGGTGGGGCTTTTGCACAGCAAGGTTTCTGATTGGCCACTGGAGGATTGATGGGCTATGCCGATTTTTAGAAAATGCTTATACAGTAGCAGCCACCCCAGAACCTTCACTGTGTGACTGAAGCATGCCAGAAAATATTTTAAACAATATGTTCATTTTAAAAGGCATTCTTTTAAGTGGAGCTTTTTGCCTGAAATTTTAGAGTTACTATTAGATTTATGCGTAATCTCACTCTCTGACATTTTGTGGTTGATGTTCCTTCTGTGACTTCCAGTTTGTGGTCGCATCCAGCGCCCAGTGACAGAATTCCAAACATTTTTAGCTACCGTATCCCACTGCTGACTCATGTTCAGCTTATGATCCACTAAAACCCCTAGATCCTTTGCACATGTGTTACTGCCATGACAAGTCTATCCCAACCTATAATTATGCATTTGATTTTTCCTACCTAGACACAGAACTTTACATTCACTTCTGTTGAAATTCATTTTCTTGGTTTTAACCAAGTTTTCCGGTCTGTAAAGATCATTCTGATTCTTGTTTCAACTATATTTGCTACCCCTCCCGGTTTCAGAATTCTTCTCAACCTAGCTTCTTTTCTGGATTTTCAATAGACATTTGTGGCTAAGAGTTTTGAATGTGCTATTGTGTCAGAGCGCCCATTTCTAGATCAGGGCCTTGCTACTCTTTTTCATGTCCAAGAACTTCTTAATTGACTATTGTAATGAATTCTATAAGGCATTGTCCTGTAATGCAGCCCAAAATACTTCAGCTTATCTGGAGTACAGTGGTTTGATCTGGCCATGAGGATCCATTCCCTGATCATATCCCGGTTAGAATACTATAATTCATTCTACATAGGAGTGCCCTTGAAAATTGGAAATACTAGTTGGTCCAAAATACATCAGCAAGGCTACTGTCAAGGGCTGGTTTACAGGGTCATATCACTCATGGGCTGAAAGATCTGTCAGCCCCATCTACCTCACAAGGTGTTTGTTGTGGGGAGAGGAAGGGAAAGGAGCTTGTAAGCCACCTTGAGTCTCCTTACAAAAGAAGAAGAAATTAGAACATAATTTTGCTGCCCCTCCCGGGGTTTCAAAATTGCTCAACCTGGCTATGGATTTTGTGAACGTTTGTGGCTACAAGTTTTAGAATGTGTGCTATTGTGTCAGAGCGCCCATTTCTAGATCAGGGCCTTTTCCTCCTTTTTCCATGTCTGTTGACCCCCTCCTCCTCTCTCCTCCTCCTCCCTGGGGGGGGGGGGGGGGGGGGGGGGGGGGGGGGGGGGGGGGGGAGGGGGGGGGGGGGGGGGGGGGGGGGGGGGGGGGGGGGGGGGGGGGGGTGGGGGGGGGGGCAAGGAGATTGTAAGCCCCTTTGAGTCTCCTGCAGGAGAGAAAGGGGGGATATAAATCCAAACTCCTCCTCCTCCTCCTCCTCCTCCTCCTCCTCCTCCTCCTCCTTCTTCTTCTTCTTCTTCTTCTTCTTCTTCTTCTTCTTCTTCTTCTTCTTCTTCTTCTTCTTCTTCTTCTTCTTCTTCTTCTTCTTCTTCTTCTTCTTCTTCTTCTATTCAGTATGTGAGAGGTAAATTCCAGCCTTCTTTGGTATGTCAAAAACGTTTAGTCTGAAATAAAATCTTGTTTGCCTGATAGAATAAAACCAGTCAAAGCTGTGTGTTTATTGGATTTGTGACAAAAATGTGTGTCTTTATGGAAGATAGTCCAAATACTGGAACTTACACAAAGCTCATACTGAATGCAAGACAATTTGTGATAAAGAAAAATCTCCAATACTTAATTGGGAGAGAAATTGAGAAACAGAATAGGGAAAAATTTAAATTCTGGTCTGTTTACAGAGGAATCTTTCCATGTAACTAAACAGTCATACACTGTTTTGTGTTACTTGCCTTGTGGCAATGTTGATGGGATGGGACAGTCCCTTCTTTCTGCAGTTCCTGCAGAACTACAGACTGCTTCCTACCTCGGCCTACTATTTTCCAGCTCCTCCCATACTGACCACAAAGATCTAGCTGCTCCAGCTCTACCCTCTCCCTAGAGATGGTATACAACACCTGTTACCTGGGATTGGGAAAAGAGAGGCTGCAGTGCTTAGTACTTCAGCTGCTGTAATTTCATGTGCATAATTCTAATTGGTATTTTTTTGCCAAGTCTTGCTTCTGGTTCTAGATCTTATTGCCCCTAGTAGCTTCTTAAAGGTTGTAGCCAGTACCTGCTTATGGTTGAACTCCAAATGGGTAATGTATTGTCGAAGGCTTTCACGGCTGGATTCAACTGGTTGTTGTGAGTTTTCTGGGCTGTTGGCTGTGGTCTGGTAGATCTTGTTCCTAACGTTTCGACTGCATCTGTGGCTAGCATCTTCAGAGGTATATCACAGAGAGTATAACAGACTTCACCAGCCACAGATGCAGGCGAAACGTTAGGAACAAGATCTACCAGACCCACGGCCACACAGCCCGGAAAACAATCCAAATGGGTAGTTTATTCTGTTCAAACCAAAAACAAGACTGGATGTTGTTGAGAGTTAATTGATCTATAGTGAAACTGAGAGTGGGGAATAGGTACTAAAGAATGTACATTTCTCCTCATCAGTCATTAATGTAAACTGTGATTTCTGCGCAGTGCTTCTAGTTCTCAATTTACAGTTTTGGACTGGCAGTAATTATTTGGTTTGTCCTAGTCCTTGTCTTGCCTGCAAGCGTCTTATTTACTTAACCAGTATGCCCTGGAACTTGAAAAATCCTCCAGCTGAAGCATCTTAAGGCGGAAAGTCTGTGCCACTCTGGTTTTCCCACAGGCAGGAAACTGTCCCACCAATGATGGGAAGAAGATGATCAAAGGGTTGCAACCAAGAACATTCTGTGGCCACTGAGCAGGAAGTAAGAAGGCTCAAGCAGCATTTCTTTCTCCAAGAGGCCCAATATCATATTTTGTGACCTTTGACTTTAGGTCCTTTGAAAAACGAAGTCTTGATTTTCCAAGGTTTCTTTCACAAATTAACAGTGAGAGAGCTTTTTAAATTTATTTTCCACCACTCAAGATTTGTATCATTTCTATAACGTAGGAACAGCTGGTTGGTAGTTTGAAGAAATAAATTCCTATGTGTTTTGCATTATTTGGGAATAAGGAATACATATTATTGTGGGATGTGTTAGAGATGCATGTTTCTCCATTGGGAAAGAGTTGCCTTTCCTATGGTACAAAATAGTTAGTACAGAGTTCTTGGAAGCACAAGAACTTTGTTTGAGCAAGATGTAGTGAGATATTATTATGAAGGTATGAGAGAAACAAAAACTAATCTCTTAGGAAAATTAACACAATAGTGAATGTGTTCTAAAATAGCTGTTCTATATTTTCTGTCATTAATAGTCCTACTTTATATAGCTTTATTATAAATGGTGATGGATCTTTCTTCTCACAGGTATACAGAGCCTGTATGCATTTAGCCATCATTATGGGATCTAAACCTTTTATAACTGATTAATTAGTCCCATTAATTGATAAAACTTTATTTACTTTCTCTCTCTCACAGTATGATTCTAAAACGTCCGCCAGTTGGTAGTTTAGGAATGAAAACAACTCAACTGTTTTCTGAAAGTTTCAATTTCTTTTTGCCATTATAGGAGAGCGCTGAATCTAGGAATTATTCGGGATCCTGGATCAGAGGTAGAAGACAGACAATATCAAATAGATCTCCATTCCATCAACATTGGTACAGCTCAGTGGGATCAGTTGAAGCCAGAGAAGGAAAATGGCAAAGGAAGGACGCTGCCAGAAAATGAAAGAAATTCTCAGAATCCAGCCCTTGAATGGAATATGGCTAGTAGGTAAGAAACATGTTTTAAATTATAACTCAAAGATTTTAGTAAAAATAAAAACCAAGTGATGAAAATAGCATCCTGTATGGTACCTGCATGTTCACATATGCTTGTGTTCCATAGCAAACACGTTTTCCATGAACTAGAGACTAAATTGTACATTTCAAATTGTTGTTTGTAGCATTGTTACACTATAATTGCCGTGCAGATACAGTTATGTCTATATTTCCATAATAGCTTATTATATGGCCATAAAATTTGACTCCAGGCTGGAACCTGGCATTCACATTTCCAGCCTAGAAACAAGAGAGTTGTTATCCTCTTTGTAGTTTTACAAAGTCTGAACAAAACTATTTTAGACATTTTTAAGCAGCAAAGGACAAAGAGATATTTTTCCGATTGGCTCCAAACCAGTTTTTGTGCTTCCATAAGTGAAAACAGATGCAATTTTTCAAATGACAAATTTCCGCTGATTTGTTGATATGCAAAAAAGGGCTTTCAGCTCAAATCTGTTTAGAAATGTTATTTTGACATCTTTCATTTTTATTATTCTGGTGCAGTAGGCTTTGGTGCATTTTCAGTTAGATCTTACAGAATCCCTGTACAACTGAGGGAGAAAGGAATCAAGTTTGCGCCTGCTTGTCCCACCACTGATGCTCACCCGTTCATTTGATCTTCAGAATAGATCCTAATGTTGAGATTCTCATTGGCACGTGGAGAGGTAACAGGGTTGCCAAGCTCCAGGTGGTACCTGGAGAACTCCTGCTATTAGAACTGATTTCCAGTTGACAGAGATCAGTTCGCCTGGAGAAAATGGCCACTTTGGAAAGTGGACTCTGTGGCGCTATACACCAAAGAGGCCCCTCCCCTTATCAGACCCCACGTTCCCCAGGCTCCACCCCCAAATCTCCAGGTATTTCCCAACTCAGAGCAGGCAACCCCAGGAGGCAGGGGGGAAGAAGAAGAAGAACCAGAACCAGTAGCTCCAGCTCTCTTTCTCGCCACACACATTAATTGTAATCGTTGTAGCATCTGCACAGAGAAAACTTCAGGAATATATAAGCAATCGTAGCAGGCTTGGCATCAAGACTCTTGGGTCATTCTGTCCAAAACTGATTTTGCAAAGGTGTCTGTTCTTTTTTGTTTTAAGCAAAGTTTATTGATTGAAAACATGTTACGTCGCTAATAAGTGCTATCAGTCTCAAAAAGTTGTTATACATAAATAATAAGAAAAAAACAGTCAAAAGGAAAACAAACAAAAAGAGAGAGAAAGAAAAAAAGAGATTAGAAAGAATTAGCAAAATGAAATTTGAAAAGAAATCCATGATATTTGAACTTAATAATATCTTATTGATCCTTTAAATCATCCCATAGTTCATTATCACTATAAATAACATTCATGACCTTCCAACTGACCATCTAAAGTTTATTAAATTAGTATAACTTTCTATATTCCAGTATCTATCAAATCCTTTTTTAAAAAAAAAATCTGCCAGTGAATAATTACACATAAGTGTGTCTGTGCTTCAATATGGTGAACGCAAATTTTTCTATAAGAAGTAAGTGACAGTCATGGAGGAAGAATTCCCTCAATGTGCTTTTATAATTTTTTTCTTACAATCTAGTCCTTGATTTGTGGGGAAAGATTTTAACAGCATGTACATTAGGGAAGCAGGATTCTTAAACATAATGCATCAAATGCAACCATCATGTCTGTATGCAGTTCTTAAGAGCCATTTTTAAATCAAACATGTTAGCGTTTTAAAACTATTTTTAATAAACTATTTTTAAGAACTTGATTGCCAGGTTTCAGACTGGAGTGACTTTTAATAGCAATTCTATAAACTTAAAAAAGAGCAGTTTGCAATGGATATGCTGATACTCCAGTAACTGTATCAGTGATTAGGATAACTCTATATCATGTATGTTTATAAAAACAAGCCATGGGTGGGGTCCGCATCCAATTCCTTAAAAATTAAAGAACCTTTAGAAGCTTTGCAAATGCATCACAGTTCTTTTCTATTAGAAAAAAAATGTGCTGATAATTTTATCTTGGAATCTCTTGATGTAGAACATCAAAAACTCCTTTCGTGCCTTTAAGCACTTAACACGTTGATCAGTGATAGTAGTTTAAACGATCAAGACATTTTCCTGCTTTTATCCAAAAGACTAGATAATGGTCAGAATGTAAGGATGTTTGCTATTTGCCTGCCTCTATGTAGCAACCCTAGAAATTCTTGGTGTTGTGATATCCCATCCAAGTACTAACAGGGCTGACAAATTAGGGTGCCGCTTCTGATATCTGACAAGATTGGGCTATCCAGGTTAGGAGTATCTTTCTAGGTATTCCTAAAGGCCTTAATAGGAAAAGGATTGATTGCAATATAATTTATTCCCCCCTTCCCCCATGAATACATGACATACGACAAGCGTAAGCATGGAGTGGAAAATCCAAGTGGATTTTTCAGCGCAGCTCCAGTGAAGGCACTCATCTTTCCTGACATCTCCTGCAAAATCTTCATTGTGCAGGCCATTGAGGATCCAGAAAAGACAATTGATTTTAATTTGTAAATCATGTATTGTTATTACATCAATATTTTGAGATAAATTGCTATTATACATTTTTGTTTCACACCTACATTATAGTATTCGATATGTATTGAATTAGAAGTTTTCAAACATTAAAATTATTATGTTTTTAATATGCTGGTAAGTCTAACCAATTTATACAGTTCTTGCACATTTTCTTTAAATCTCTCTTTTTGAGACTACTTGTAATTTTTAACATCTAACAAGACATGCAAGTGTCACTTTAGTTATACCTGAATTTAATTTTAGCAGTAGATAACACACATTTCACACATTTCTGCTGAGCAATATTGTGTCACACTTCTGTCATTTTTTAAAAAGAAACATTGTCTTCACTGGTACTTTCGAGTGTCTAAAAATAATGGAAGAATATAGCAAGAGAACTGTTACCCACATTTTTTTCCAAAATGGCTACCTGGCTATGTGGCCATTTTCTTTGTAGTGCAGGATAGTAATATGGATGCAGCACACTACAAAAAGTGCATGAAAGTAGAACTTCCCACAAACACACTTTTTGTTGAACAAAATGATAAACTCCAGTACTTAAGTGGATATAATTTGTGCAGGCTAACCATATACCACCTGCCTTTTCGTTTTCTCAACATCTTGCTTTAAACAGATGTTCTTAAAAGGGTACTATAAACAGTCAGCTACTTTAATATTTCTGAAAATCCTGTCTTTCTTTTCAAGCAATAAATATTTAACAGATGCCTAAGTGGGACCTGGAGTGAATAAAGTATGATCATAGTACCATCATTACACCATTCCTCATTGAGGATGTTCATATGGTACACACCTGTGACAAGTTAACAGAATACGTAAAGGTAGTGCAGTATGGAAGAATTAATAAAGAAAGTTCAGGTTTATTTCTTGTTCTCTCCTTGGAACCACTGAGAACACCATGCTTTTGAAGCCAATAAGTTGTCTTCAGTTCTCTTCAAACCTGCATTTATCCCAAGACCTGCTTCAGTTTATTTCCTAAAGATTTCTGAAATGAGGAAAATGCTACTGGTACAGAAATAGGTACGGATGTGTATAAATATATAGAAAACTGGACATCTAACCCTATACCAGTTAACTTGGGAAATCAAGAAATAACAATATCTAAAGGCTGAAAATGGAATTGCTGTAAAGATTTGGTGTTGCTTTATCTTTATTATAGCATTGGACATTTTATGTGTGTTTAAGCTACTAATGCCAATCCATTGTACAGATGTAGACTGGAATGCATTTGGATGGAAGACTCCCATATATTACTCTTCATATTACCATTGTGTTTGCATCATTCTGCTGTTTCCTTTTTAACTGGACATTGCCATTGCTTCATTCATCACTAAGTGATAATTGGGATAACCATAATATTAAGCAAAAAAAACCTGTACGAATGCAGCTTATTCCAAAATGGAGTGCCTAGAGGCTGCTTTAATCACACTTACTTATATTTCATTTGTAAGATGACTGATGGTGAAGAGTGAATGGAAAACATTTGGTTTTAAAGGAAATCTGGCTAAGACTTGGGTGATGGTGACTGGCAGACAGAGGTATTGATAGAATTAAAACGGAAAAAAATCTGAGAGCCCCTTCTCAGATGAAACTCTTGCATCAGCATGAATATGATTTCCAGAATTCCAAGATTGCTTTCTCTTGCTAGACTACAGCTATTTTCAAATGGTTTCTTCACTTCTGTGCTGATTAGAATATCGCAGTCTAGTACATGGTTACTCCAAAGGACATCCCACTTGGTACAGTTTTATCCTATTTATTGCTGCTAGAGTTGTGTTATTTTGCGTACTGTAAACACTATGAAAGACATATACTTTTCTCATTGAAAAAAAATTAAACCACAAACTTTATCTACAGATAGTACCATATTTTAATTACCCTTGTATGATGTTGCCAATTTTCGGTTCGGACATATTTATTTATTTATTTATTTGTTTATCAGATTTAATATACCACCCCATCCCCAAAAAGCTCTGGGTGGTGTACAATCAATAAAACCATCAACCTCCATCTTAAAATCAGATGATAGCATAAACAATGACAAACTCATTGGGTGGTCAGCATAATATGGACAAGCCCTCAAGGTGGAATATGAGGTGCAGGGGACTGTTGTCTGGATATCTTGAGGTAAAGCCTAGGGAGGATGGGTCCTGGAGAAGGAGAAACTTGGTCAGGATCATTCTTCCCCTTCTGAAGACACAGAGAAAGAGTGACCCTCCGACATAAAGCTATGTTAATTTTCTTTCTTTCAGCATAAGGCGACAACAAGAACGGAGAGCCATTTTAACACCAATTTTAACAGACTTTACAGTGCGAATAACTGCAGCTCCCGCCATCATTTTCACAAAAGTAATTTCACCAGAGAATTTGCATACCGAGGTTAGTATTCCATTAAAGAGAGATTTCCTCTTTAATAGTAACTCTTTATTAAAATGCAACATTAAACAGTGTTATAAATAGTATCTACACTATAAAATACTTGGTTTTTCAACAGCCAAGTTGTCTATGAAGCTTATATATAGGGCTGATATAGTGATTACTGTATATACTCGTGTATAAATTGACCCACATATAAGTCGAGGCACCTAATTTTACCACAAAAAACTGGGAAAACTTATTGTCTCACGTATAAGTCAAGAGTGGGAAATGCAGCAGCTACTGGTAAATTTCAAAAATAAAAATAGATACCAATAAAATTACATTAATTGAGGCATCAGTAGGTTAAATGTTTTTGAATATTTATTTCAAAGAAAAACAGTAAACTAGCTCTGTAAGTGGAAAAGAGGGTCAACAAGAACAATATGGTCTCAACAATAACTTTAAAAGTACAAAAACCTTAGTTCAACCAGCAATCAAGCTAAAACACAAGAAAATTCTTCAAAACTGGATTCTTGGTCAGGGGAGGAATGTTTATGTTAGCAGTACCAACATTTCAGAGTATCTTTAGGAAACTCTCCTGATGATACCGTCCAGGTTTGGTGAAGTTTGGTTCTGGGGGTCCAAAGTTATGGACCCTCAAAATGTAGCCCCATCTACTTTTAGCTCCCATTGGAAACAATGGGGGATGGGGCACCCCTTTTGGGGGTCCATAACTTTGGACCCCCTGAACCAAACTTTACCAAACTTGGGTGGTATCATCAGAAGAGTCTCTTGAAAAATCCCTGAAATTTTGGTGTTGCTAGCCTAAGAAATGCGCCCCCTGGCGGCTGACAAAGTAAAACCCCTAAAATATTTTTTTAAATACACCTGACTCGCGTATAAGTCGAGGGGGGCTTTTTCAGCACAAAAATGTGCTGAAAAATTCGACTTATATGTGAGTATATACGGTATTATCATATGTTATAAGGACAGTGATAACTGGTGACGTGTGCGCATTTTACTATTTTTCTTCATTATTTCAATTTTTTAATTCAGACATTGTCAAATAGATGATACCACACCCCCAATTCTGTCAAAGTGACACAGCACCATTTTAGAGCTTTTTATTTTTTATTTTTTTGCTTTTAAAATTGTTTTGCAGCATGGGGGCTAGGGAGCTCCTCTTTCTGCACTGTTTTCTCTCTAGAGGATTTTGGGTATTCAGTGTTTTCTGGTTTGACTTTAGTTCAGGACGTTTTTAGTTGTGCATATTACCATCCACTTCATAGGAAATAACATGGGGCAGACTCGCTTTAGGAGTGGGATCTGTGCAAAGGTCCCCCCCCCTTTTTTTACCACCCTTAACCTGTGCTTGTTGGCCCATGTGGAACAGGCCTGAGGTACAGGCCTCATGGAAGAGATGGAAGTAAATGCATCTCTTTGGGTTGATGGTAAATACAGCCTGGATTTCTGTGGACAGGTTACTCTGATATAAGTTTTTATTGCCTCTACATTTGGTAGACTTATGCGTTAATTTGTATGATTCAAATAATTTCTCTCAACTTCCAGGCCAAGTTGTGAAGCCGGTTGCAAGCACATACTGAAGCACACTAAAACAAAGTCATAGCAAAGCAGTGTGTTTTTTTTTTAAAAAAGAGACCATCGGACAGTAGCATAATTTACACACTATTAAACTATCATTTTTAAAGTGACAGTTTTTCTAAACAGAACATCGCATAGAGCCCTCTCAGTAGCAGTTGCCACTGAAAATGGTACCTTGGATATTTTTGATAATCAGCCTTAAGCATCCCAGATTGACTCAAAAGTGTGGTTGATTCCCAGGGGAGAAAATGGGAGAAGCAAAATGTGTGGCTCAGTAGCATGTGCTGAAATAAACGACAAGTGGTCTTTACTCCAGATTGTGCTCATCAGGCTTTAGGCTCTTAATCTAGCAAGAACACGAATCTGACTTTGATATGTTAGATCTTTTAAGTATGAAAGCCACAATTAAACCTTTGGCATATACATACAAACCATGTTCTCTGTCATTGAGCTGTGATGACTCTCTCTACAATTGACTTCTTCTGCAAATTTGAAGAACTATGAACCCCACAGGAAACTATGAGGAGTTACAGTATTACTAAGATGTAGAGAAATGCATTCAGTAAGAAGTAACATGAATTTTATTGTTGCTTGTATTAAAGAATGTAAATGTCTTGGCCAGTCAGGTTCTCCATGAATCTGTTCCCTGGGTGATATTCAGTGAAGAAGGGAGAGGTCTAGTATAGATTACCAAGAGCTTGTATAATTGCCCACATGTTCTTCATGAAAAAGTAGGATGAGTTCTTGCTTAGTAAGCGAACATGGTTTTTTTCTGTTTTCCATCTCTGAAATTGCCAACAAGTCTCAAAAGGTTTTTGCTGTTGTTTTGTTTTATGTATACTAGCAGCCATAGAATATTGCACTGCCAAGATGTCAACTGTGGTTTACAATCAGTTGCACATCAAGTAAGCTTGAGTTGCAGCAAACAATTTCTTTATAAACCAAGATTAGTTTCTTTTCCAAAATGTGTTATCTGTCTATAAGAACCGAGAAAAGGGTAAGTGGAGTCCCCAGCCAAGAAAATGAAAAAAGGGCCCTGACAGCTCTGAATCTGATGCAACCAAGAAACAGGACCTCACGCACAAAACAAACTAAATGTATCTTAATAATCAAATATCCTGTTGGAAGCATCCTGGTAGTTTATCCCACTACTCCCCCACCTGATTTCCTTCTACAGATGGCTCACAGTTTATTTATTTATTTTTTGCTTGAAAAGATAAGAAAACATTAATAGTCCCAATTTAGAGAACATAAATAGGCTACAGTGATGCTTGGTTAAAAAGGAAAATTGCCTAAATTTCCTAGAAACAGCTGGTATCCATTCACTGTGCATTATAAACTTGTTTTTTTGCAGGAGATTTTAGTTTGTGGCCATTCTTTGGAAGTGAATATGACAACAAGCCTGGACTTCTTCCTCAGCGTGGCTCAAGTACAACTTCTGCAGCAATTAATAAAAGCTAATATGGTTGCATTGGAGCCATCTGGTAAAGCTGCCGAGGTAACATACACTCAGCTTTCTTTCGGCGCTGTTGCTTTGATATTGCTATTTTCTGTGGAAAACTGTATTTTGTCAGAATATTTTGCTGAAAATTGTGTATTATGCACACCACAAAGGATGTCACTGAAAACACCATCCCTGTGCCAGTTTCTTTCTAGGTTACATGTTTGTAACATGAGAATCAGTGTGCCGCCTAAAAGCTGCTGTGGTGTAAGTGGTTAGAGTGCTGGATTAGGATCTGGGAGACTCAGGTTCAAATCCCCATTCTACTATGGAAGATTTTTCTGGGTGACCTCAGCCCAGAGCTGTAGCGATGGGGAACTGCACCCAGGGCCTGTGTGTGCCCTGCACCCCTGCCATGTCCCCTCCCGTCACAAGAACGCCCCCTGTACCGGCGCGCACCCGGTGCAAGACATCCCCCCCCCCCGCCCCTTGGGCGCTATGCCACAGCCTCGGCCCACACACTCTCAGCCTAACCTACCTCCCAGAGTGCTTTTGAGGATACAGTGGAGAAGAGGAGAATGAAGTGAGCTGCTTTGGGGTCCTTTGGGGAGAAAGGCAGAGTACCAATGAAGTAAATAATACTAATAACAGCAATAATGGGACAAAGAAGAACTGGGAGATGCAGCTCTGAGTATTAATGCCTGGGGAAGAAGGATTTGCAGCTTCCTGCTCAGTTCTTTTTCATCTGCTGCATCCATGCTGGAGAATTCTCTCTCACTTGTTTTGTAAGAGCTCAGGCCCTCCTTATCCTCTAATTAGCAAAGGCAAAGCACTCTGCACCCAGACATCAGTTGCTTTGATTTTATCTCATCTGGGATCTCGCTTTTTTCTTCATCTCCCCAGCTCCAACCTCAGAAGCTGAGAGGGCTTTACATTCTTTGGATGTTAGAGACCACAGTCTCATGCAGCCTTCCCTTTAAGCTCCGGTCAGATGCACACAGCTTAGTTTCATTGCTACAATATTCACAATAACTTGGCAGTGATTTAGGATTCTGGGGTTGAATCTATTTCTTCCAAGTGAAGTTGATTAAGCTGAGCAGTTGCAACCTAGATGTCAGTTACTAGTGTGGCAGGAAATTGCAGCTACACGTTTAACACAGAAGGCCAATATTATTAAAATGCCAAACAGAAAACATACAGTACAGCTTTTTCTTGGATATTATGCAAGCAGAAGCGACTGTTTTGAAAGTCAGTTTTGATACTATGGGAATAGTTGCAATAAATAACTTACAAGGCATTATTGCCCGTCTTTAGTGGAATGGATGGAATCGTAAAGTTGAATGTATGCCCAGAATTTTAATTTAAGGACTTGTTGTTCTAAAATTCTGCACTTTGGCTGTAGAACAGGCAAACTTGACAATGAAAATAATTTTTAGAATTATTTGCACAGCTCTTCATTATATTTGGAAAATTTCTGTTGCTCTTTTGATTCTTGTTGATTCTTGTAGACCTATTGAAGTAAAATACATATTAAGATGTTGTGGGTTTTCTGGGTTGTATGGCCGTGTACCAGTAGTATTTTCTCCTCTGAAGGTGTCAGGAGAAAATAGTACTGGAACACAACCATACAACCCGGAAAACCCACAACATCCTAGTGATTCCAGCCGTGAAAGCCTTTGACGATACACAAAATACATATTGTTTGAAATGATGACACAGAAATATTGAGCACTGGTAAGTTGTCCTGCACAAAGCTTTGCATTGATCTTGCAAAGTAGAATTTCCTATTAGATTGCATGCTGTATCATATGGCAAGATAGATTTAAGTACAAAGGTATGCTGCATGGTCCATAGAACCCCTAAAAATACTTTGAAGTATTTCATTTCCAGTACATAGTTGAAGTTAAACAACCCAGCAAGAGGTTTGCTAATTTTCTTCTGAAAAGGAATGTAGCACAATTGAATAGCACAGATAAGGATAGAAAAATATTATTCTGTTTGGATAAATAGTGAGGTATGCACAATTCAAAGAACAGGTTAAGTAGGAGGAAGCTGAAAATCACTCAGATATTTGACAGTAAGCAATGGTAACAACAAGAGAAACTCACATGTGAGTTAAAGAAGCATTCTAAAAATACATCATAGTTTAGAAAGAAACTTGAAGCACTTATTATATGCAGAGACTAGTGTCTCAGGATATTAACAGACTTCAGTCTAGACTATTGATTTTTTTTGCCCTGATGATTAACACTTGAAGGATCAAACATCCCTTGGGCATCAGAAACAGCATTATACCTGTCCGTCCACAGCTAGCATGGCTAACTGCTGACTACAGTTATAGTCTTGTTAGTTGACATAAGTGGCAGTTCAGCAAGGGGCAGACATTAGTGGTCAAAATACTGAGATGCTGCTTCCTGATGATTCACTTTTAAAGAGGTCCTATGCCAATTGGCCATGCTGGCAGGGGCTGATGGGGATTGTAGTCCATGACATCTGGAGTACCAAAGGTTCGCCACCACTGTCCTATGCTGAACAATCAAAATGAGGTAATAATTACTTTTTTAAAAAAAAAATAGACATAGTGATTATTTGAATAATTTATTTGGTCTCTAGTAGTATTGCTAGTTTCTTTTTTCTCCCCTCCCCCTCGGGAGTTATTTATATTATATGACGACAAGAGGAATTTGTTTTCCTGTTACTCCCCCTCACAGCCATGCGTTCTGTTCCTTGAGGAATGAGCAGCCAGAAAAACAAGAAATGGAGAGTCAAACATAGAGGCCATTTTTCTAGCTCCCATTAGGATCTCCCTCTCATTCCCTCATCTGTACAGAAGGACCATCTTCTGTTTTCTGAACTGCAAACACCTCCTCCAGCAGGCAGTCCTTTGAAGCATCCACAAACTCAAAGTTCAAAGGAAAACAACAAAAATATTCAGAGGTTTGGGTTGATTTATGATCAAACTATATGGTTTGTCTAAGAAATGACAAATGAAAAAGAGAAGCCATAAATCTGTAAATACTGAGGGGATGGGGAGAACGATTGGGGGGGCTTCCCAAGAAATCGTTACAAGATCTCAGATACTGATGGCTGGACTGGAATTGTTCAGTGAAAAGATAAGAAACTCTGTATTGCAGATTATGCTGCCATTTTTCCCCACAAGAAAATGTTTAGAGATTCGTACATTAGGTTGTTTAGACTCAGCTGATTCACAAGCTGGAAATGAATGCTTCAAAGTATCTTGATACATCTTGCTGCTCAATAAAACTCAGTGGGTCAGATCCAGACCCACATTTGTGTGTGTGTAAGGTTTCCTTCAGCGAAGTGAAGTTTCTCACCTCCCTTTTCCTGTAGGATCCTGAAATTCCCCCTCCCCCACCCCCGAATCCAGTTCTAGAAGTTTTTTCTCCCCAAGAACTGGATTTTGGAGCAAGCTGCAAAGGAAGTGAGGAGGTGGGAAAATTGTGCTCCATGGGTAGAAACCCTTGTGATTGCCAAAACACATTGACTGGATCCAAGGCAATACATCTGTGTTCATAATACCCTGTCTGCTGTTTTCTGAATTTCAAAATTTGGAATGAAGGAAACAGTCACGGTCAAGTCAACCGCATTATAATTTGAGAAACAAACCTCTTTTTTTCAGTAAGTTAGAGGTAGTCTGTCCAGCTTTCTTACTATGTATGACCCATGTATGACCCATAAAGTAGTCAACTTTTCTTATAAAAAGATTTTTAAAAATTACTAATACATTTAAAAAATTGAATACCAAACTTGTTTTAAAATTCAGGTGGGAAAGTTAACTGACTATGTACATTTGGAAGCAGCAGTTGCTTTGTACATAAATGTCGGCTAATCTATATTAAACCCACATCCCAACCGATGAGATGCAAAGAATAACAAACGTATATTTTAAAAACTCAGTTACAGAGCAAATTAAGTGTTTATATTTTAACAAAATAAAAAACATTGTGTAAGGGCTGGAGGGGAACCACATAATTACTGCGAAAAATAGTTGCCGTTTGATCTAGGTAGGTGCTAAAGGACAGATGTTGTTTTATGCAAATATGACATTTGATTGTTTGCTACCTAATGCTGCAGTTCTCAGATCCAGGACTGCCGCATGAGTAATTTTCCTAAAGTTTCCATCCTCTCCAGAGCTTTTATTTTGCATACATTTTTGTCACCAAAGTTAGAGTCTTTAAGGGGAATAAAGAGGCATCTGTGAATTATTTTGTTTCAGTTAGGAAATCAAAGAACAGAGTTCTGTTGGGTTAGAACGTTTTCCACAAAGCTAACTAACCAGCTGGATAGCCCAATCCATATTAAACAGATCAGCAAATATATACAGTCAAACCAATGCTAAAAAATCTGAGGCCAGCCAAGCCTAAGAAACAATCGATAATTCATACACCGTTCATAAAGATTATTCATAAAGATATATTGTGATTATATTATAAGTATACATCCAGTTGAATATATCTATTGACTTTATGCTTAAACTAATTGCATATACCAATTAGTTCATTGCCTTGTGTCACTATATATACAGTCCATGTTTTTTAGGTTTGGCTGGCCTCAGATTTTTTAGTATTAGCCCAATCCATAACCAGAGATGGTTGGAGACAACACCTGTCATGCTGCCCCACCTCCTTCAGAGGGCTTTCCAGCAGAATGGGGAGGCAGAAAAAACAAACAAAAAATCCCTCCAAACAAGAAAGCCCTCCAATGGGGTGGTATAGTTCCAAGCTCCGGGCCACAGCGTACCTCCAAGAATGCCCCCCCCCCCACTGCAATGCCATTCAATTAGACGCCAGTGCAGCTCTGCGGCAGCCCTAACTTCCAGGTTTTGACACTTCAGAACTCAGGGCAGCTGGCCACCAGCGCCTGTGTGCCTTATACTGGTGGGCATGCCCTTTGCACTGGCAGAGGTGGCAAACACATTGGCACAGCCCCTCACTGGCTTCACAACTTAATTCTCTCCACCTTCAGAATTGCACTGTAAATAACCAGAGAATGCTACTTCATGGAAGAGACATTTATAGACAACATACATTTTTTATGCTAGGATCCCTACCATTTTTCATTTAGAAAAATTGTAAATATTTCAGTGTACACCAAAAGGGTATTCTTTCCACCATCATTACTATAAGGCCTTCTGTCCCTGAACTTACAAAGAATTGGGCAAATTTTCAATACAACTTTATCATCACATTGGATGTTACCCCTTCCAGCCCAGGGAGAAACATATTTTTGACCCTATGAACTGTCCAAGTTTGCAGTTTATTAATAATTTTTACGGTGGAATCGGGGAGGTGTAATTCAGGTGAGTAGGTTAGTAAAGGTAATCCCTTGTACAAACACCAGGTCATTATTGACCCATGGTGTGATATTACATCATGACATTTACTAGGCAGACTATGTTTACGGGGTGGTTTACAATTACCTTCCCCAGTTTTCTACACTTTATCCCCAGCAAGCTGTGTATTCATTTTACTGACCTTGGAATGATGGAAGGCTGAGTCAACCTTGAACCAGCTACCTGAACCCAAGCTCTTCTTCTTCTAGTTAGTATGTCAGAAATCCACAGCCCGGGCAGGAAGGGCTATCCAGAGTTTTCGCCTCCTCACACAATCACCATCCCAGACATCACATCGAAAAGATCACGTTATATGTCAGACTCCATGGGTCCACAAGCAGAAATTGCAGTGGTGTACTAATTAAGTACACATAACTATTTTGCCCAGGTAGTTCCCTGTTTCAACAAAATAGTGGATACATGCCTCTCAAGTGGCAGTTCTTGAGTTGAATTAAGTAGAAACAGAGCAAGTGATAATTTCTGCTAGTTTGTTCTAAGATGCATTTTTGGAAGTAATATTTAATTAGTTGGACAAGGATCTTGGGGGTAGTAATCTCCAGCTGTACCATTCTAGCAAAACCATAAACAGCAATAGCTCTAGTCATTATCCCAGGCAATCTGATGTATGGTATTCCCAGAAAAAAATTACTTGCCATTTATCATTTCCTTCCTATGTTCAAATAAGTGCTCCTAGAAACAGTTGTATTTTTGTCCTTGGCCCTGTTATATATCGAGGGGCAATGTTACTGCAACTTACCAAAGGTGGCGAGAATGGCTCTTTGGAGCTGGTGTAAGCTTGTGCTGGCATGTTTGCCTACTCTACTAGTGCATTTGGCAAATGTGCCAGCAGGGTGGGCAATCTTGGAGGTGGGTGGATGCCATAGACCTCCAAGGTGCCCTAGTCGGAAGGATGGGTGGCGTTCCACCCTGCTTTGTCATCCAATTGAATGGCAGCGCAGGGAGGGGCAGGCTGTGGCAGTCCCAGAGGAGGAGCTGCTGGCATGGGGTAAGTCCATTCAGGCCCATGGAAGGCTTTCAGGTGGCCTGGGAGCTTTGTTGTTGTGCTGTGCGAAAGGCAGTGGGGCAGTGCAGTAGTGGGACCATGTCTTACTGCCTTGGGCTCCGGATGGGGCTGTAAGTTTCATTGGTTCAGCACTGCTAACTTTCATTTCTGCATTCCAACTAAGTTTAATTTCTTTCTACAAGAAAAGTATTCCGAAAGGCTCCTACCTGCCTTTCACATTTGTGTTTGCAGTACATATAGTATGCAAGAGATATTAGGAATACAGCCTGACTCCTACAGTCATATTCAATTAAAATTTATTGAGCATTGTAAACACCACAAAATCTATCTGTGTTCCTTTGTACAGTTAAACTCTGAACTAATGATTTTAGTCCACCACACACTTTGATGGCAATGTATATTTCAAATGCAAAACCATAGTCTGCTTTTGAGACTCTCTGCTGAACTCAAGAGCTGGGGGGGCATGGATTCTCTTGATGGCACCATTATCTGGAATATCTAGCTACCTTCCCCCAGCAACAAACTTCTTTCCTGTGACCAGGCCCAGTTTAAAAATGTATGCTACTGAAATTGTTTACCTGAATGTTGAGCGGTACAGGGCCGTAGTCTTTGGGAAAACAGTTGTGGGCGGGGGGAGCATTGCTTTGATATTTGAAATTAGGTGCTCTAGATATGCTTGCTTCAAGGAGGAACACCTGTATTGAATTTTAATGGTCATTTGGGTTGTTTTGTTTACTTTAAAGCTCTTTGTGAATCAATATTTTAGCTGAAAAGGTAGCTAAAACTTGAATAAGAATTTATTTCTGAACAAGTAGTAGGCATCCATTCATTTTTGTGATGATTTGCCCACAACTGTTTTAGAAGAACTGGAAGGGAAGATTTGTTGTTGTTGTTGTTCTCTTGGTCACTTTCTCTTACTCATTTATAATGTGAAATCCATGAAAATAATCTATTTAAAAATTCATATAACAGTCTGCTGTAGAAAGCAGATAGGTCACAGCTGTGCTTTCTGGGATGAGCTTTAAGCATCCTTGCCAGTTTTCTACTGAGTGCATTGAGAAAATAAAGCAAGCAGCCGTGGCTATACCCTACTACAGGCTTCTTTTTCTTTCCCCTTTTCTGGATTTATAGGGAAAAAAATAGTACAGCCTTTTCTTTCAGCTATGCCTTAAGGTAGGTGTGAAATCCTGTTGGGATCTACATAATTTTTTTTCTGCGATAAGCAAATGATACTGGGCAACCTCCGCCTGTGCTGTTACCCAGCAACATCGGGAATCATGTTTCGGGTAGACCACATAGCGTTATAAAATGCATTTTTAGTCCCAGGTGTAGGGACAGAGCACAAGACACTGAGTAGCTAAACTACAGCAACCACATGCTTGCCTAATAAACGGTAAATTTACCTCAAACTGATATTGGTAAAACTAGGAAAAGTAGCAATTAGACCATTACTATCATCCACTATTTTACTGTGATTTCTTAGTAGTAATGAGTGACGTAACCCTTAAAACTATGTAGCTGCAAAACCAGTAAGTGCCTGCCTGCTGACAAAATAGTGATCAAAACAACATCTACTGCTTAGATTTTGATCAGTGATCTTTACATTTTGGCTATAAGCTACTTTTCTGTTCCAAATTATAAGTTAAAAAGAGAAAGTAGCAATATTAGCAGACTTCCTGGCTAAATTCTTTTAGAAGTGGGCAGAGCCATGTGGGGCTATAGCCCAGCAAGGCTTCTGTCTGGCTGTGCAGATATTTTAAAAATGTTGCTTTGGCTCCATCTGCCACCACAACACAATCACTGTGTGATTGAAAGTAAGATGGGGCAATCATTTTGTTGTTGGCTCCACCTCGTGAAGCAGCTGCTCTGTCACCTTTTGACTGTGAGATTCCACCCAAGATATAAGGTAGCCATCAAGGAAGGCCTTAACCATCATACTGGTACTAACAGGAGAAGAAACAAATCCTGGAATTTAAACCCAGACCATTAATAATTCCTATAGTATTACCTGAAATGCTTGACTATTTATATATTTCTTGCCGTTCTCACTTAACCTCAAGGCAGATTACAGAATATAAAATAGTTCAGTGTCAAAATTAAAACTATGTAATCAGACAGCATAAGATAATCCAAGAACAATGCAATAGAATCAGGAGTACAGAATTAAAGTGTGAGTAGCAAACTGCCAGGCAGCCCTATCCAAACAGGAGGCAGTGGATCGCGGCACTAATACGGCATCATCCCGCCACTCCCATAGAGACTTCTCAGCAGCTTGGGAGACTCACGAAGTCCAAAGGTTTTCTTGCCGCCAAGAAACCTCAGTGAGCCACAGTGAGTGGCTCAAAAGAGTGGCTCAAAGTCTGAACTGTAGCCTGCTGGGGTAACGCCAGCAAAGGAGAGCAGGCTAAGGTTGGCTCCTCTCCTGGCCATGTCCAGGAGGATGAGTGGGGAAGCGGGGGGGGGGGGGGGTTTTCAGGAAAACAACAAAGCATGCAAGGTTAAAACTTTTGTCTCTGTTTGACTCACAGGAGTACTTTAGATATAAAGGGTCCCTTTTCAGATGCAAATAGTGTAGGCAAAAGGGCTCTGCTGGTGTGGTGTACTTATTGTGTATATATGCATATAATAGCACACTCTGGTCCTGCCATGATATTTGTGTGATTTAGTTTTCTCCTACTGGGTGGATCTTTTGATTTTAGTTTCTAGTTCTGTTAGGTCATGCTGATGGTTGTAAGAGTTGCCTTCTTTGCAAATCAAGGCTGCTGTTTCGGAACAGCTTGTCTCTGCTGAATGGACCTGTGAATGAGTGCCTGAGTGAGTCTTCCAGCCCAGTCTCTTGTGGGGGGGGGGGGGTTGGGAAAACCCCACTGTGAACCAAACAGTCTCAAGGTTAACAATAAGTGCACCAAAGCCCCATGACTCAAAATCTTTCTAAGGTCTCCAGAAGTAACTGTCCCACCCATATTACTGTAAATTCTTACATTATTGAAAAAGAATAAATGTTAGTTGCATTAGATCAGTCATCCACTGTTGATAACGACCTAATATTTTCTTTCCCCCTCAATAAATTATCACGTGCTGGCTTTCAACCAGGAAGATAATTGCCCCAAGAAGATGATTTTCATTAAGAAAAAAAATTACTGAATTGTGCAATCAGAAATCGAAAAGATAAATAATGTGGTTGAGCCAAAGTAGATTTTTTTCCAAAGTCTCACCCTAACTTAAGGTAAACTATTTGTATTTATTTTTCAATGTGTTCAAGAACTGAACCTTAAGGATCCCAGCAGCTTTAACCTGAGTGTTAAGTGCAAGATTGGGTTCAGTCCAGATTTTAAAGTCTGTGTTATTTGGTTATCTGAAACAGACCTCTTTGTTGTTGGAGTCATATTTCTTTCGTTTCTTTGTAACATTGGTATAATGGTCTAAAAGAAATGAATTTTCTAACTGTTCTCTTTCAAAGTCTATGAAGATGTTGGATAAAATCTGGTGGATCTTTATTCTGTGATTCATCCATGACCTTATTAATTTTTGCTATAACTTCAGAAGCCTAGCATAGTTGCTAAGTATATTCTTTTTCCTGAGCGTTTCCCAACTTTTCCCCAAATTTAAAATAGCTACTTTTAGACTTAAAACACCTTACAATTATGCAATATTATATAATAAAGCACACAAATATTAAGTCTGCCCACTTAGAATTTTTAAAGTTTCATAGATGGTTGATACCTTCAGAAAATAGCCAGCCATGGCGAGCAGCTGCCATGGGAAGACCACTTTAAGCTGTTGCCAGATGGCAGGAGAATCATTGTCAGATGTCCCAAATGGACCTTTTAAAAAGCAATGTTGGATTCAGAAATCAGCATGCAGGAGTTTTCTAGATGTTCTAAACACATAAAATAAACGCTCATAGAGGAAAGTGGAATTTTAGCAGCAATCTTCACCGCTAACCTATCTATATTCATGGGAATAGAATGAATCTGTTGAATGACCAGCAATCGCTTGGTCACGAACTTGCCTCCAAAATTTCATCAGATTGTATTTAATTTTAATTTTATTTGTTTGATTTGTAGGACAACAAATTGGTCACAATGAGATAAAACAATAGAATCCATATAAACATTCCAATAGTATCTTCGCACCCCTTGAAAATTCAAGGGGTAAAATACTCAAAACTATGCCCCACACTAATACACTCAACAGTCATGGTGCGGGAGAGGGAAAGAAGAGGAGGAATTGAAAAGGGAGACCAACAAGATGGAAATCACTGCAGACCTGGCAGAACAGCTAAGTCTTGCAAGGCAATTGAAGCAAGTCTTGCAGGGCCCTGATCTCACTTGGCGGAGCATTCCACCAGGCTGGGACCAGTGCTGAGATAGCCCTGGCCCTGGTTTAGGGCAGCTGGACAGTTTTAGGGCCAGGGATCACCAGTAAATTATTATTTGCAGAGCACAAGACTCTTTGGGAAACATATCTGGAGAGGTGGTCTCACAGGTACGACAGTCCCAGACTGTTTAGGGCTTTAAAGGTTAATACCTTGAACCTGGAGCCAGTGTAGCTGTGCAACTCCACTGGATCTTTTCTCATTAAGGATTTCCTATAAGAACTTGAACAGCTGCATTTTGCACCAGCTGAAGTTTCCAGAGCAGTCTCAAGGGCTGCTTTGCATACGGCGAAATACAGTAGTCTAATTTGGAGGCGACCTTTGCATGAATCACTGTGGCTAGGCCAGACTGTGACAGAATAGGGGGCCAGCTGCATCATGGGCATATTGGTTACAAGGAAGGCAATAGGGAAAGGGCTATTTTGGGTAGGAAAGAATTGCCTTTTTCAATTGTGATGTGTGCCTTGCACTCCTCCTTATGGTTATGATTTTTTAATTAAGTTCTATAATGTTACGTTTAATGCAGAAAGCTAATTGTGAGATACCTTGTGTTTGATGTTGTGCAGTCATTCATGTAATTACAACATGCTAGATGTCCTTTAATGAAATCTTACTTGAGAAAGTGATGGAATATATATTATAGGTATCTTCCCAGACATTCCCTAAGAATAGATACAGTTGTGGACAATGAGCTTTCTGCTATTGTGGACAATGAGCTTTCTGCTATTGCAATATAACAATGAATTGAGGCAATAATTCAACTCACCTGAGAGCTTGCACTGCTATACAACCAGTGATCCAGGTACTACCGTGTTTCCCCGAATATAAGACAGTGTCTTATATTAATTTTTGCTCCCAAAGATGCTCTATGTCTTATTTTCAGGGGATGTCTTATATTTCTGTATTCTGTTCATCAGGCATGCTTCCAAACAAAAACTTTGCTACTTCTTACTTTTGGGGGATGCCTTATATTTCGCACTTCAACAAAACCTCTACTACATCTTATTTTCCGGGGATGTCTTATATTCGGGGAAACAGGGTATGGCTAATAATATCTGCAAGGAGTGGTTTCTATTGATAAGCTGTGTGTGTGCCGTGGGATGGGGTGTAATACTCTGCCCCAGTGCTGAAGCCCTGATCTAATCCCATCCCCCTTTTTTCATGGCTGCTTAATATTAAAGAAAACACCAGGAGGTCTGGTTATACACTTCCCATGCTGTGTGTAATTTGGCCCTGAATCAAATTTGGGAATAATTATCTTAAGATAATTAATACAGGACCAGTCCTCAGGTTGGACTCATAAACTACATTTTGGAAGTAAAATTACACTGTATCTTGATGGGTATTAAGTGTACTTACATTGGGTACAGAGTTCTTTTCATATTTGCTTTGAGAGGTACACTTTAAAAAATTCCTGTGGGAGGAGAATTAAATTAGCCCTCTCAATATAATTGCATTATCAGAGAGCAGAACCAGTGCTTATGCTGCAAGATGTTTGTGTTGAAGGAAAAGCTTAATTTTTAATAAGTGTGTTAAAATTGACTCAAACATCATCATGATGGGGCAAAGGTGACTGGCAATTTGACCCAATGGTTTCATGCTTGTGACTTGTACCATAATTTCTTATGTGAGCAATGAGCTCGATCGAGCTGGAGATATTTAGATGAGAGTTTTTAAAACGGCTGTGGTACAGAATGAAAACATTACTTCAATAATGCTATTAAATAACTATTATTGACATAATATGGAAAGGTTCTAGGCAGATGTAATAGAGCCATTTCAGAAACATCTTCTGCCTAGACCCGTGGTGGCGAACCTTTGGCACTCCAGATGTTATGGACTACAATTCCCATCAGCCCCTGCCAGCATGGCCAATTGGCTATGTTGGCAGGGCTGATGGGAATTGTAGTCCATAACATCTGTAGTGCCAAAGGTTCGCCACCACTGGCCTAGACCAGGGGTAGGGAACCTGCGGCTCTCCAGATGTTCAGGAACTACAATTCCCATCAGCCTCTGTCAGCATGGCCAATTGGCCATGCTGGTAGGGGCTGATGGAAATTGTAGTTCCTGAACATCTGGAGAGCCGCAGGTTCCCTACCCCTGGCCTAGACTATGTTGTCTAATGAATTGGTCTCTGCATTTAAACATAATGTAATGAGAGCCAGTAGGTTTTTGAAATTGGAAGATACTTTTTGACAGCCAGCATTATGTATTCATGTTCACACAAACTCATGAAGAATTTAGAAAATTTAAACAGATCTTATGTAGGAGATGTTTGTCTTCTTTAAACAATATTTCAAATAGTGAACTGATAGTAAATTAAACAATTTATGTTAAGCTATTCCGTTTGGAAGTAAGTGTTAAATTTCTTTTAAAATGCTGGGTAAGGGTGTGGAGAAATGGCTCCCTCCTCCTTTTCTGTCTGTTCCTCCCCTTCTCCTATCAGGTATCGTAGATTTGGAGGACTTTAGAGATTCCAGATGAAGCATCAGGAAATGCCACCTGACCTAGGGGGAAAAGATATTTTGACCCAGCCAGACCAGGTCAAAGGAGGGTGGGGTCTGGGATCTGATAAATTGCTGGAGTGAAGGGGCGAGGTCTCTTCTCTCTTTCCTTCTGCTGGGGAGCAGACCTCTTGCCTGGGCTGTGAGGGATGCAGCCATTTTTGGATCATGTGCTCAGTCAGGTAATGTGAACTGTTTGAGAATGGCAACCTTCTAAGTTTACATGCCTACCCTATGTTCAACAACTCCTAGCTAGGGTATGTTAAGAGAGAGGGGCAGGGGATTTGCGTTTATATCTCCTTTTGTTTGGAAACCCTTGCTCAATCTGGTGCTGTGATAAAAAGATACTTGTGACTTTTATTTTTAATAAATATTTTTAAACCTTAGAGAGAGAGGAAGGCTGAGCAGCTTTTCCTCCAGGACCTCTAATCTACCCTGTGAATCCTGGGAGAGGGGAACCAAGGAGGAAACTGAGGCAGAGGCCTCACGGTTGAAAAGGAAGCTGGGGGATCCTGATCTTCCCCAGCGGGCAGTCCTCAAATGATCAGGTGGTGGCAGTGGTTTACCCAGAGAGAAAGCTAGCCCTCCCCAGGAAAAGTTGGCAGCTCCTGGGAGAGTGCAGAGAGCAGAATAGGGCCTGCCAGGCAAAGTAAGCCCGTTCCTGCACAAAGGATTCCAAACCCTTTGCTTTGGTAAAATCTGCAATAAATACGCATAGTGCAATTGAGAATGTATTTGTAAGGCAAACAATGGGATGCAAGCAAACTGAACTCAGTTCCTGCTTCAATCGCAAACTTCATTACAGAGCTCTTTAAGCAGAAACAATAACAGAATAGATGGCTACATAGCACATAACAACTTCTGCTGATCTGGTGTCACCATTATTTCCCCAGATATGCTGTGCATTCCCCCTCCCCTTGATGGCTTTCACTTTACTATCTCCAGCTTTCTCAGTCGTCAACAACATTTTTTAATACAGCTTTTTGCAGTGTGGTTGTTTGTTTTCAGAATGTATCTGTGAGGAAAATAATGAGAGCATAAAAACTGGTTGGTAGGGCAGCCATAGATGAAACTTTTTCCAAGGAACATAGAGTTATTTTAAAGGGCGTGCTTGCAGGTAGTTGCTGCCTATAAGCGAGGGGAGATGTATAGTTGCAGTGCTGTTCTCTTGTATTCTGCACTGGCAACAAGATCCTGCTATGTTATTTTGTGATAATTGCCATGTCAAACCTTATTGCAGCCATATGGTTCAAGTTGATTTTTCCATTGATGGGAGTATAGTTTTGCGAGGAGACTTGGTGGTTTCATCCACACATAATTATTTTATTGAAATGCTCTAGGAACATTCCATCATCAAGTGGGGGGGGGGAGGGTGCCATGAAGGTGACCAAGTCATTTATCTCCAAAGACAAGATAGCAGAGAGACATGAGGTGGAGTCATGAGGAGTTGCTGTCCTGTTTGCTTTCTGCCTATCCAGACCCACAAAAGTCCGCTGGGTTAGTGGAACAAATTGGATAGGGTGATTCTGCAATCTGCTTAGTTGCAGACTATCAGGATAGTTATTGATGTTATGGTTCTCTTTTATGAATACCCACATTGCTGGGTCTTTGAGAGAGCAGAGGAAGTTGTGTAAAGAAGTCTGCCAGAGAGACTTGGATCTAAAACCAAGGGAGTGGCTGACTGCCAGCAAATGCTGGCAGAAGTCAAGAGCAGTTTCATTTTTGAGGTACTCTTGCCAGGCAACTCTGCTGCTACCAGGGTAGTGACGGTGTAGCTTTCACATGTGTACCTCCAAGTCCCAGGTTGAGGGATCTTTATGTTTGTGTTTACATGGCCCCAAATTCAAAATGATATCTAGAATAGAACTGTGGAAGAAAACTGAGCAAGACAGTAACTGGTTTTTAATTCTATTTTTTAAATATCATTTTTATTGTTTTTTAACATCTACCAAAAAAAAAGAAGGGAAAAGACACCGGTTATCCAGCCATCCTATTCTACATATACAACAAAGGTTAATGTTACACAGACTATGGATACCTAAATGACTTCTCACCCATACCCTGCTGTCAGTCTTATCCATCACATTTCTTCACTGTTTATTAAACTTCTATCCCAGTCTAAATTCCACATTTTTCTCAAACCTTTTCTGATATATCAATTTACAATTTGTGGCAAGTTATAACAAATAAAAATAAATCTTATCCTCCTAACCTAATTTTCCATAATCAAAGATTTTTAAACGTAGATTCTCCCTTTCCTTCTTTATCTCCCTTCACTTATATATCTGAATTTACCCTCCTAACTTTATTTATCATTAGTCTTCAGTAGGCCCATTCACTTCCCCTTTGATTGATCTTACAGAACATTTTTATTTAAGGTGATTTTTAATGTTCTTGAAGATCTTTTTAGCACTCACTATAGTAATTTTTTGTTGTTGACCCTTGTAAGTGAAGAAAACTCCTTACCAACAGAGCCATGAAAATCTTATCTGATATTTTCTTCAGACATCCACCAGAAATGCATAATCTTTTCTTTTCTGTAAGATTCTTAAAAGAGATCTCCCTCATGATGATGATGTCTTTGTCGTCTATCATGATAGTTGATTTCTTATCTGATCTCCAGTTCTTTGGAGTGGAAGTAAAGAACAATGCCTTTACATAATCCTTTCTTTTTTGGGTTCTTTGATGTGACTGTAAATTTTCTCAATCTGTAACTCCATTTCTTCTTCTTTCATCTTCAAATAATTGGCCAGGACTGAAGCAGTTTTCTTGTTCAGCTCCTCTTTTGCTGGGTTTGAGTCCCCTGGAACTTTTCTCAGTCTCAAGGCCTTCTCTTTGATTTGATAGTCCAGTCAAAGAATGGTTAAATCATGTATTTTAACCTCCGATTGTACAGAGTTCACATCTTGTTTTAGAGATTTTATCTCCTCTTTGACCTTTTTCACCTTGTGTTCAATTTGTGGTACTTTCTAAAATTCAACTTTCATCTCCCTAATAGCTTGTATGAGTTCTGACATCATGCTGGATATGTTGGTATTGACAGGGTCTTTCAGAGAGTCAATTTCTGGCTTGAAACTTAGCATACTGGCAGGTATACTCTTGAGCTTTGAGGTCATCTCAGTTATTTCAAGGAATACAATCCCTTTCTGGAAGAAACCAGGTCCACTAGATGTCACTGTTTCCCAAAGTTTTCCATAGTTTAATGCAGGGCTCAAATTTCTCCTCTCTGACTGCTGATGCTTCTACAGGTCTAACCTTGCTAAATTCAGGCTGGGAAATTCTTGGAGATTTAGGGGTGGAGCTTGGGGAAGATGGGATTTGTGAAAGAGAGGGACCTCAGTGGGCTATAATGCCATAGAGTCCATCTGCCATGTCCTCCAAGAGAACTGATCTCTGTAATTTGGAGATCAGTTGTAATTCCAAGAGATCTCCAGGGACTACCTGGAGATTGGCAACTGGAAAGACAGTATATAATTTTTTTTGGATGATAATGGTTAGGTGTGATAGTTCCATGGAAAGCTTGTCTGTTGTATTTCTGTGGAGAAAAGTGTTACATTATCGTGATGGAATGAAAACATTAATTTGAAAAACATTAACCTACGATGACTCCTCCAAAGTTAAAGGGTATTGTTGAACACTGGAAGTTTACAAATATTCTTGCTATGGTTTATGTTCAAGTGCTTTTCATCAGAGAACTAACAGAATTGTTATATAAAATTACATGTCCAGTTAGCATGCTTTTGGCTCCACTGCTCTGCTTTTCTTGTTTGTAAATTCATGGTAATGAAATGAAACACAATTGTGTCATTTTTGTAAAAAAAAAGTTACAACATGTACTTGTGAAGTAGCATAAGAATCCAGACTGGCAAACAAATAATTTGCCATCTTTCCTTGCTTTCCTCTGTTCTGATTGAGCTTAGAAATTAAATCTCTGTATTGAACCCCCTACCCCCAACAATAACTGGAGAGTTTTTTTAAATGATTGGGACCATATAGCTGCCTAAGCAAACTGTTTGATTCATGATCTTGATTCTAGTAATAAAAGGCACCTGAGCATATTTACATTGATGGTTTTGGATACCCAGCAACAGTGTGTATTCACCAGGGTGGACACACGCTATAGCTCTTATCTCTTTATCTTCCCTAAATGCTTTTGAATTCGAGAGGTTAAGCTATAAAGTCACTTATCTGAACACATGACAGGGAGGAATTTGCCACAGTCCCCCCAGTTACCAGCGTAGCTTTCATCACCTTTTCTGTGATGGTTACTGCAATGTGAAAAGATGGAGAAAATGCACTGAAGTGATTTAATAAGTAAACTATCAGCTTGACATTTTGTAGCAATTGAAAACTTTTTTTTCACAGAGCAATTCATACAGACAAACTAGAAATTCTTCTGATTTAAGACCCATCTGGTAATGTTCAAAGCTCTAAAATATTCTCTCAGCATGAAAAATTTTTAGAGCCCTGTACTACTTTTCTTCGCCAAACTATCAATTTTTAAGCCGCAAATATTTTCCAGTACTTTTTGATTTTATCTAAAAAGTATATTTTAACAGTATTTCAAGTAGTTTTTTTTAAAAATGTACCAATTTATCTTGATAGCTGACATGCTGTGTTTTTGCATTTTCTTTTAATTAGCCATTGTGAAACCAAATTCCCCTTTGTTTTATTCCTTTGAATACTGTTTAATTATGGTTATCATGCCAGATATCTTAAAGGTTATTTTACCAATACAGTTTCATTTAACATGAGCCATATGGAATCAATATTGCTGTTTCCTAAAGTAAATGCTTGGAAAATCTTACATTCATATGTTAAGAGTGCACATCCTTTCCTCATTAGTTGGAAAGTACAGGGATTTTGGCACAGGTTCTGTGTGGAAGCATTGTGCAGCTTTTATATGGATTTTGTTTTTAGCCTTTGATGACACTGTTTAGAATAGGAAGTATCTAATAAGTAAAGCATTTTGTCTAATGTGCTGCCAGTGTGTTTAATATATGCCTGGAGGGTCTGAAACATTATCTTCTCAACTGCAGTAATATGCATTTAATTCTATGAAAGCAGAAGGTCGAACTTTTAAAAGGGACTCAAAGTACAATTTCAACTAAAATAATGTAAAACACATGTGATAGGGGACCTCGGTAATGTACAGTTGGTTTTTATGGTTTAATCATGATCATGTTAATGCACACCAGTAGCTAATTAAAGAAAACTTTTATTGTTCATTTTAAATGGGTTATGTAAAGAGTAAGTGAACTGATATAAATGCAGCTCAATGATAAATGTTACCATTACATTTGCTATCAGGAAGCTGATATTGGTGTTTCTGACATTTTTAAAGTATTGGCCCATTTCTTCCGTAACAAAGCAAGGGATTTTTTTTAGAGCTCTTGCATTTGGAATTGTTCACTAGTCTAAAGGGATATTCATTTGATGCCCAGATTTATTACCAAGCTTGCTTTTTAAAGCGAATAGCTGCAAATCTTAACTCAGTAACCAGCTATGTGACATATAAATATATATATATCCTCCAGGAGAGCATTTCCAACATATCTGAATGGCTGGGTATCTTGCCATAGCCTGCTGAAAATGTTGCTTTCACTAAATTTAGAATGTGGAATGAGGGAACCTAGAATCCTAAAATTGGAAGAGACCACAAGGGCCATCAAGTCCAACCCACTGCAATGCTTAATCAAAGCACTCCTGACAGAAAATGCCTCTGCTGTTAGTTTCCAAGTCATAGCATTCTCTCCCTTTAAAAGTCCATTTTACCCACAGGCTGGATGTATCTCTAGGCAATGCTTGCCCCAGCTGAGAGAGCTCAAACGCTCTCCTTAATTGTTTTTATACTAGTGCTTAATGTTTTATTGAATTCCATTTCTTTTGTATCACCTTGATTTTCCTGGTTATCAGTAACAACAACCACCACCTTTATTAGGCATTTAAAATAGGCTCTAGAGCATTATCAGACATTAATGAAGTACAAATCAAGAGTACATTCAAAATGCAGACAGAAGGACTGTATATAGCAGTATACATTACTTAGAAAGTTCTGTCACTTGCAAAAGAAATTTTGCTACTTTTTCCAAGAGCATGACATCTGTATTGTTTAACAGAAGCTCCACAACAGAACTGGCAGAGTCTCAGATTTGTCTAGGGCCAGCCTGGGAGAGAAATTCCTAATACCCACATATCTCGGACAGTCAAGAATAATGTGAGCCAAAGTCTCCACTTGGTTTTTACAGTGTGGACAAACCCGATCCTGGAGAGGGATGGATAAGTAACGACCCTCTGTAGTGGCCGATGGGAAAGTATTGGATCTGGCCCTTGTGATAATCCATCTCTGTTGGGGTTCAGTTAATAACTCAAGATATTTGGCTATGTTCCCTTGTTTAGGTAGTATTCCGACCGAGAGGGGTGAGCATGATTTATTTGCTTGCCTCAACAGGATGTAGTATTCCTGTTCTAAAAGTCGGCTTTTTAAGGTTTGGAAAATCTCTCTGGGTGACAGCATACAGAGATCTTCAAGTAATAAACCTATTGAGTAATTTTTTTATTTGAGAAGTTGATACCATTCGGAGGCAAATAGATCTGGGCGCGCAGTATATGTTAAACTGCGCACATCAGTATTATCAGTATAAAATGATGGAGCTAAAAACTGCAATTTGATTGTTGCTGCTATTTTTTGGGTACCATTCTATTTTGCATCATTCATTAACTGCCAGTATAGAAAGCAAGAAAATTGGTATTTAATTTTTGTTAGTGTTGTTTGTACTCCTTTCTCACCGAGACTCAGTGAGAAAAAAGTATTAATAACACTAAAAAGCAATCACAACCAATCAGATAAAGCATCTAGTAAGAAATGTAATAAGAGTAGGAGTTGTAGTCAGTCATATTTTATTGTATATGGCCATAGGCCATTACAATCCCAGTCAAAGTTAAAAAAATTAAATATAGATATAATTATAATCCCAAACTATACCACAACATCACATACTAAATCATTACAATCAAGTTAATCCAATTATCTTACTGCAGATATTACATATTTAAGCCTTGCTTACTTTCAGCATATTTAGCTCTTATCTTTTTAACAGCTACAGCAAAACATGCAATGTTGTAGTTAATAAATGGACCCGTCTCACATAGGAATTTTACCAGTTTTTCCATATCTGTTAGAGTCCCATTATCTAAGAGCATTTATTTGAAATTTTAACCCTTGGTTCTATATATCATAGATAGGAAAAAATGTAGCCATTACATCCTCAGGGACATATTCTCCACAAGTACAGTATTGCAATTGTGCAGGTATTTGTTGACAGTAACCAGCTAAATAAGGTGTAGGCATGGTCAGGAAACTGATCTATGTAAAACCCATTCTTAGTTTGGAAAGAGCAATATTTGTCAAATAAAAGGCTTCTGTGGAGTAGGAGTTATAAGAATTTGAAATGGAGCTGAACAAAGCATAAGCATTATTTAACATGTTAAACATTCCTGAACATAAAATCAGTAAGAAACCAGTGCATTTTTCTGGGCCATTCTGTTGAGATGTAGCCCATTTCCTTTACAGAAATGCCCTTCTTAACAATTCAGTTTTACATAGTTTGTAAAATGCTAATGCATGAGAGCCTTTCTGACAGGCAGCCCATTCCAAACAGATTAGGGGCTACTAGAGAGAAGGAATGTGATTTGGCGGTTACCGATCATGCCTGTTTTCAGGGTGTCATCTACAGAAGGCCCTGCTCAGATGTACGAAGCTGTTGTAATTGATAGGCAGCCAGTTGAGTGACTGCAGAATGGGTGTATTATGGGTGTATTATTCATCCTTCACCTGTATCTCTCTATATGTCTGTAATGTGCCATTAAGTCACACCTACATGATGTTTTCAAAGCAAGAGCTGTTTATTTATTTTTATTTATTTATTTGATTTGTTATACCGCCCTATCCCCGGAGGGCTCAGGGCGGTGTACAACATAAAAGCATCATATATAAAATCATCATAAATACAATGATCATAAATACAATTAAAACAGTAGTTATTTCCTAACATAGGCATCCCACGAAACCCTTACTTGAATCTTCCCAAGAAAATGAGGGGGGAGACAGTGGGTCCCGATGATGTTAGGGACCCATATGGAGCAGAGGGGAGGGGCACACTCAGTGGCTGGTCTCTCCAAAGCCCGGTGGAACAACTCAGTCTTACAGACCCTGCGGAAATCACCAAGGTCCCGCAGGGCCCGGACAGCTGGAGGGAGAGTGTTCTACCAGGCCGGCGCCAGAACCATGAAGGCTGGACCTCCAGTAAATTGGCCTCTGCCAAATGCAGAGGTCGGACCAGGACATATGGGGTAATGCGGTCCTGAAGGCACGAGGGTCCCAGGCCGCGTAAGGCCTTAAAGGTCAACACCCACACTTTGAAGATGATTCGGAATTCAACTGGAAGCCAATGCAGGCGGCGCAACACAGGTTGAATGTGATCTTGGAAGGCGTTCCCTGAGAGCAAGTGAACCGCCGCATGCTGGACCAGTTTCAGTTTTCGGATCAAATGCAAGGGAAGGCCCGTGTAGAGTGAGTTACAATAGTCTAGCCTGGAGGTGACCGTTGCATGGATCACAGTGGCTAGGTCCATGTTGGAGAGGAAGGGAGCCAACCGTCAGGCCTGATGGAGATGGAAAAACACAACCCAGGTTATATGGGCCACCTGGGTCTCCATTGAAAGAGAAGAATCCAGGTGGACCCCCAGGCTGCGAACGGAGGAGGTCGGCGCCAATGTGACCCCCTCCCACACCAGCGGCTGGAAATTCCCAACCTCCCCCTCACGACCAAGCCAAAGGATCTCCGTCTTCGATGGATTAAGTTTTTGTTCACAGGTGGTTTGTCATTGCCTGCCTCAGTAGTAACCCTAAAGCCTAAATGATCTGGGACTATCATAGCTGTGGGACAATCTCTTTCAATGTGCCCTCCATGTGAATAACAATCTTCTGATGATCCCTGGCTTGAAAGGCATCTGACTGTTCTCAACTAAGGCCTTTTAAGCTCTGGACCTGGCCTGGTGAAATACTCTGCCCAAAGAGACCAGGGTCCTGTGGGATCTACCTCAGTTCCCCAGGGCCTGTAAGACAGAGCTGTTTTGTCAGGCCTATAGCTGAGGGCAGCAATCCATCTTTACTGAACTCTCTTCCCCTCCCCTTCTGAATTAGTAGACTTGTGTATCAGGGGAGTTGGAGTAGATGTTTATTTTAATTATTCCATCCTGGTTGAAGTTTTAAACCATCATTCATATTACATTGTATATATTTTTTAATTGATATGCTGTTTGGAAGCTGTTGTGAGCCTGCTTTGGCAGGAAAAGTGGGATACAAATCCTATGAATAACTAAAGTGGCACTAGTGACTGAACAACTTGGTCTCATGGGTTTTTCCCCCCTTTTCTTAGTTCTGAAATGCAGTGTAGTGTTTTGATATAGCGTTTCCAGTACTTTTGTGCTCTAATGAATTGAGATTGTAATTTAGTACATATAGATTAGATCTCAGACTGTTTTCAGAGAAATCTTACCCAGGGAGCCTCCTTGCTTATCCACACTTAGACCAGAAATTCCTGGTTGGGACTAAAGTCAGTTAGCTGGCCAAGAGAGAGGGGTGTGCAAAACAGTGCACACATACTTCTATTTATGCAGGGCATAGCTTATGTGATGGCACGACTCTGTACAGCAGGAAGAGGGGGGACAAATGAAGCAAGACTTCTTACACTTATGCAACCGTCCCCATCTTCCTTTTGGGTACTCTCGGGCAAGGAGAGGAAGAGGAGAGGAAGACTGCATTACTGCACAGTCTACTTCCAAATCCATCCCATATTTAAACCTTTTTAGTATGACAGTGTAGTGGTAGTTTCAAAAATATGCAGGAGATTCAAACTGGAAAATGTCAAAACCAGAAAAACAAAACGTATCCTTGTAATGTTTCTGTTTGGAGGTTCCTTAGTAATAGCTAGGCTTCATTAGATTTATTCTTCTAAACGTCGTATTGTTCCTTTTGACTCATGCAAAGCCACATTATGAATTAATTCCAAGGGTATAAAGATTCCTTCCCTTAAAATATATAACTGATACTCAACATTTATGAAATGTATAATCCTTTCTGTAACTCCTGTCCTGTTAGGAGAGGGTGAATTCCCCCCCCCCCCACATAGCCAGCTGATCTGAAGTTATGCCGTTTCCTGTCAGTTGAGCATGTACATGTGCACTTGGTGGGGGGGGGGTGCAAACACAGTTTCATATTATATGATCTGGGAAGAAAGATAAGGGGAATAATCAGTAACTAAAACCATCAACACATAAAAAGAAGAGTTGGATTTATATCCCCCTTTCTCTCTTGCAAGGAGACTCAAAGGGGCTTACAAACTCCTTGCCCTTCTCACAACAAACACTTTGTGAGGTAGGTGGGGCTGAGAGAGCTCAGAAGAACTGTGACTCGCCCAAGATCACCCAGCTAGCATGTGTTGGAGTGTACAGGCTAATCTGAATTTCCCAGATAAGCCTCCACAGCTCAGATGGCAGAATGGGGAATCAAACCTGTTTCCTCCAGTTTAGAGTACACCTGCTCTTAACCACTATGCCACTGCTGCTCCCCACAAAAAGGTTAAGTGTGGGGTTTATGAGAGGATTGGCCCTCTTTGTGGCCCTTTGAGTGGTTTTCAAAATGGATGTTCATTCTATCCTATCTTTATCAACTGAAAAGCAGTATCCTTAAATCACAAGAAGGTTGGTGTAGGTTTAAATATTACACAAATTTTTTATATAGAATAAAAAATCCTTTAATGATGCAATCATAATCAAAGCTACCCCCTTCTAAGCTCATTGACTCCAGAGGACTAAGACGGGTACAACATTTAAGACTGTGCTGTAAATTTCAGATATGTGGAATGAATTTCCTAAGAAAGTTGTACACCTGTCTATTCTCTAAGACCACTTCCAAATGGCAAGAGTGTTATATGAATAGCACAAACTAGGCTTCCTTCCTCTCAGAGAAGAGCTATTTTATTTTCACACCAAACCCGACAACACCACAGCATGTTTTAAATATTCAGTGCTGGTTCTTCCAAGATCCTAAATGGCCAGGTACCAGAGTATTTAAAGGATTCCCATATGCATCTGCCCGCCATTTTAGATCATTTTTGGAAGCCGTGCCCTATATTCTTCCACCTACAATTCAGGGCCTTTCTTGGATCTTTACTTTGGTGCCTTAACTTTGCAACACCTATTTAACCCCCCCCCCCCCCCCCCAATCTTCATGGACCAATGGATCCATATGAAAATAGTTTAACTTTCGGAGGCTTTTTCTTGTTGTTTTAAAATATTATTAAAATAATATATTTTCTTCTGGTATTTCATTGCTGTTTTATTTTTTAGCTAAATAAGATTGTATGTGGCCTCAGGACACTGTGTGCAGAGGGTATGGGAATAAATATTTTAATTAAATAAAAATGTTTACATTTTACTGGTGATGTCTACATGTTTTCTAGTAAACATTTACAGTTATTTAGGCAAGACTGTAATGTTACCAGATGTACATTTTGAAAGTTTCCCCTTGGTTATGGATATACAGTTTGGCTAAGACATCCATGACGGCATTCCATTCCATGGAATGGATGGTTGAAAAATGTTATCTAGAATTTTAAAGCCTATGTGACACATTTTTAGCACCTCCCTGAGATTTGTCGTTAATTTAAATACAGTGTGGATCCCCAAATCTTTTTAGTACTGCTAATTTTTATTTGCAATTTTTAAATTCAGAGGAATTACAATGCATTCTTAAACATACCTTTGCAAGTCCTTTGAAGTTAAATTATAGTTAGGTTATTAACCTAGTGTTTAGAATGCAGCCTCTCTTGCTGTCAACTTTGTACATTTAAGGGACAGGCATCGTTTGCTTTAAGTAGTAAATATATTCATAATTAGGTGCATAAGCCCATTTAAACATATGGATTTAAGTGTATTGAAAGATGTATGGCACTATGGTCTTTGTCTATTTAACTGGTAGCAATGATCAGTTTTAATCAATGTGCAAATATTCACTTGAGGCTGATAATTAAGGACACATTTGTTTATCTTTTGTAACTTTGTACAATTCCTGCAATTTATCAAATTAGGGATTGAATAAGAACAGCCCAATCTGTGGGGGGGGGATCCACCTTTGGAGCCGGCATGAGTGCCCATTCAGCTGGCACAAGGGGCCAGCATGAGTGCTCATTCCACTTGCACAAGGGGCAGATGTGCCAACTGAGGGCCAACTTACCCTGGTGGCTGGATACCGCGCAGCTCTGCGGCACCCTATCCAGCAAATGCATCCATCACTCAGGCCTGCCAGTGCAAAACACTGCGACTGAGGACGGGACTGACCAGTGTCCAGTCATCTCCCATGTGCTGGACTCCCAGTGGCCAGTCAACTCCCATGTGCTGGCGGAGCCATCAGTGGAGGATTCTCCTCTATGGAGGATTCTTCTGTGAGCTTTTGTTTAAAAAAAATTTCAGGTTTCCCAGGCCTGGATTGGGCTGCTATCAAACATGACCTTTTCCTTCAAACAATGAGTGGCAATTTTTTTTGTTAATTAACTGCAAGCTATCTCATGCATCGCAAAAAACCACCTATGTTGAGGTTTTGGTAATTTGCACATGCATTTAAATGGACATTTATTTAAATTTAATCAATTAAAATGAAAATGATCAGTAAATGGGTTGATAGTCTTTGTATGTCAACTTCAGTTTTATTATTTTCTAAATAATCTGTAGCATCTGCCGTTGTAGTTAAAAAATCACTTTGAACACAGGAAACATTCCCTCCATATGGAATTCCAACAACGTCATTCTGTAGCATGTCCTTAAATGTGATTCGTCATTTCTGTGGAATAGACACTTGCTGACCGTTCATGAGCAATCCCTTCTTTGAAAGTTAACTTGGCCAAAGAACACGTATTCCTCTGTTTTGACCTCTCTTTTATGTAAGTGTTCTCTTTTCATTGAATGATGATGCTTGTGAACATGGCTGTTTTCATATATTTTAATTTTCCTTTGCAGGTTACCAAACTGGAACAGAAAAAAACAGATGCACCTGAAGGAGGTATAGCTGAAACATCTTCCCGTTACAGTGGCGCCCAGGACAGTGGTATTGGCAGTGACAGTGTTAAAATCCGAATAGTTCAGATAGAGCAGCACAGTGGCACCAGCCACCACCGCATTGCCCGTCCTTCCCGGCAGTCTTCTATTGTGAAGAACCTGAACTTTATTCCCTTTGACGTTTTTATTACAGCCAGCCGAATCTCCTTCATGACTTATTCATGTACCATGCTACCTAAATCAAAATCATTGGAGGATCAGAAGGATGGTGAAAAAACAAGCAAAAGTTCATCAAAGCTCCCAGAAACAGACTCAGGCATGGATCATGATTTCAAGAAACCCACTGAAGCAGGCATTTCATCAGTAACAGCAGATGATCTCCTGAACAGCAATAGTTCATTAACCTCTGCTAAAAAGACAGGTGCTCTGTCACTGGAAAGCCTTCATGCCTCTACTAGATCATCTGCAAGGCAAGCCCTGGGTATAACTATTGTTCGTCAGCCTGGTCGCAGAGGAACCGGTGACCTACACCTAGAGCCATTTTTGCACCTTGTTGTATCCCAACCTTCTTTGATCTTAAGCTGTCATCATAGAAAACAAAGAGTGGAAGTATCTATATTTGATGCTGTCCTCAAAGGCGTAGCATCAGACTACAAGTGTACAGGTAAGACTGTTTAATAGCCTTACAATGATATACTGATGGGCAGAGTAATCGTTCTGCTGCTCAAAGATGACCAAAAGTGGAGGGTTTTTTTATCCAAACCAAATTATTTATCCTTACTTTCTCATTAGCATGGGAATCTTTCATGTGAACAGAGTTTATCGCTGCATTTGATGTGGGAGGGAATCAACCACTGTCTCAATATCATGATCATGTAGAAATTTTCTTTTGTTGATTTTTCTCCACCCCGTCTTCCCAAACCAACACAAGAACTTAAAACCTTTTAAAATTTGAGTGTTCTGTTTTTATAAAGTAAGGAGAAAGGATTTGGGGCTTGTTATTTTATCTTTGGTTTATCTGGGGAAGTTTTAATCTATTATTGTAAGCCACCTAGAACAAGAGAAATGAGGGATATAAGTGTTTTCATAAATTTAAGCTTCTTCACTGCTGTTATTTCAAAGGCATCTGCATATTGAAGGGTAAATTTGCTTGGAGGCTCACACAACAGTTCTGTAAAAATACCTTGAAGCACACGACAACTTTTGAGGGGCCTACTCAAATTATACATTGTTCCATTTTCCTCTTGGTGGCACTCCTGAGAAGAGGCATCCGTCCTTGTGCTAGCTGTTAGCTGTTTTTGAAAGATGAGTATGGATGCGTTATTTTATGTAGTCCGTTTCATTCTGGTTCCCTTTTTTGTCCAAACAGAAGAGCATAAGAACATTGCTGGATCAGAGCAGTGGTCTGTCTAGTCCAGCATCTTCTTTCACACAGTGGCCTACAGAGGTGTTCTGGAGTGCCAACCAACAGGGCATAGAGATCAGGGTCTTCCTTCGTGTTGCCTACCAGCACTGGATTCCAGAAGTTTACTGCCTCTGAATATAGATTTTTCCCTTACTCGCCATGGCTAGAAGCCATTGATAGCGATCCGTCTTCCATAAATCTGACCTGTTAAAGCCAGAAGCTTTATCTCTCCTTCAGTCCATTAGCTCTTCCCTACATCTGTTCTTTCAGTGAGAACAAATTCCACCTGCAGGAAAAGAAGACTAACAAAAACTACGTTATGGTACTCAAGGTCTTGGGAATATTTTAATTATTCTTCCCTTCCTCCAGTTCCTGTTGAGCAGCAGACCTCCTACTGCAGTTCACGAGCTACTTTGGATATTCACTTCAGTTTCAAATTTAGTTTTGCCAGGTGACATGTGAGGCCATCATTGGTGAATCCAGTTGCACCGCATTTTTCTTTGGATTCTAGCCACAGCCTGCATTAAGTTAATAACTGATCTTCCAGAAGAAAGGCTGCCTAAGTGGGATAAAGCAGTGATAAAAAAACAAATATAAACTGACACGGCTATTAATTTTCCCTTATAAAACTCTATCAGTACATGACTTAGTTTTATGTCATTTTTTCCAGATACTACGGTAATGTATGTTTTGACTTTAAGGAAAGTTGGGCCCGGTTCTTTGAGAGAAGCAGTTAGCCCTTGGCTGTAATCCACCAATACTTGACCCTTGAAGCATGCTAGAGCTGGGTAAAAGTACAGGGGATAGTTTTGACTACTACTATCTCAGTGATTTGTGGATTGCCTTTATTGCTAGTATTTTCAGTGAGCCATGGGAATGAATGCATGCATTTATTACTGAAGCAAAGGGCTGACGTAAAGATGTTGAAAATTGGTTCACGTATAGTTTATTCATGCAGGATTCAACTGCTCTTAGCTCAGGTTTCTTTTGCCATTGTTTTAACATCTTAGTCCTGTAGTTGATTTCTTATTCTGACCTGTTGGTTTTAAGGTTGCTTTGGCAATACCCAACTCTACTAATACATCCAAACGTTTTACATTATTTCTGTTTGGATATTGGACATATCTGTGACTCAGTTCGGATCTCATGCTAAAACTATAGTTGATTGTAACCATCATTCTTTTCTTGGGCCATTCTCTAATCTTAGAACATTCTAGATTCTCAGCACTGTAATTGCCACCATGATGATTTGGCAGAAGTGGGAGGTACCGAGTTATTCCTTTTGTACCTTGTTGCCACAGCTGGATAGAGACTGGTGCTGGTGCTGCCCCCTCAGTAGGAGACAGGTGACACCAGGAACCAATGGCGATTCTACCTGGTCTTTTAAAACTCTGAATCTGGCCAGTTGCTCAGTCCAAATAACTTATCACTCTTCTAGAGCTTTTCTTAGGGCCTGTCCCTTCTTACTTGCTTCTTGGTTTGACTTCTCACCTTCTAACCAGATTGGCTACCTGTTTACCAACTTGGCTTCTTGCTTATGCAGAGGTTGCTTTGCCTTTAGAAAGAGAGCCCTGACAGGTCTCACTCTATTTCCTTGAGACTGTACTCTCATTTGTATGACTGCTTCTCTGGAGATTAAGCAGGAGCAGGTCAATAGACGACAATTACTTGGAGTGTCTTATTCTGACTTTTTCCAGTGTGTCCTGGCTTCTTCTTAACCCCTTAAATATACAAACAAATCTCAGATTCAAGCAAGTTTAGGACATTTGATCAAATAACTGATCACGTGCAAAAGCGATAATTAGAGCTTCAGTAGCAAAAAAATCTCACTTCTTTTTTAAAGCTTTAACTTATAAAACATAGAATGCTAAGGAAACAAAGCAAATATGTGGCTTTAACGAAATAAACAATGATGTGGCTACAGTGTATTTTTATTGCCTTTTGATTGGGAGAACATGTATTCAAATTTCATTGTTCCATCAGTCATTAGAAATGTGGTCATTCCATTGTAATAGCATAGTAGTTTGGCAAATTATTTTTTGAGATCTGCCGCACACATTTCAAGGCCACGTGCCATGTAGTGTATTATTTATTACCAGAAATACAACGGTGGGAACCAGGCGCAGCATTGTTTGAACTATGTAATTCTGTTTGTAACATTAATATTTGGCCAATTTCTGCAACTCAGTTTGATGGACCATCTACTAATACTTTCTGAGAAAGAGCTGTATCTACCAAATAAAATGCAGGATTCTAAAGAAAAACATTAGAATGTAATACTTCCTTTTTATATGTGCAGAGCTTCCTGATGCTGAAGACACTAAGGATGCTCATATGGAGTTATAACACACAATTGCTTTCCTCCAGCAAATTCCTGAGATACGAAAATGTTGGGATGTTAGAGGATCACATTTTTGTTCCTGTGCCTTGTTCTGACAAATATGTCTTTCCTATGTTGTGAAATCTGTCATGTTTCTTAGCTAGTTAACAACCCAAAAAGAACCTATCCTCCTACTCTCAGATTGCCGAATTTTCTGAGAATCTTTGGTAAATGGCTTTATGAGAAACTTTTTATGTGTTTATGTGAGAACAGAAGAAGAGCCCTGTTGATTGAAGATTGGTGGTCTATCTACTCCAGCCTTCTGTTTCACATAGTGGCTAGCCAGCCAGTTATTCCAGAGGACCAGCAATAGGACATAGCCAAGACCTTCCCTTAATGTTATATCCTGGCATTGGTATTCAGAATTTTAGTGCCTCAAAACGTTGAGTTTCCCTTCAGTCACCATGGCTAGTAGCCACTAAAATTTGTCTAATATCCTTTTAAAGCTATGCCTGTGGCCATCACTATTTCCTGTGGCAGTAAATTCTACATTTTAATCACTCATTCTGCAAAGAAGAATTTCCTTGTGGGAGAGGGATAAAAGAGTTCTCTCTGTCTATTCTTTTCATCCCATGCCAATGGCGTACCTAATCAAACTGGAGCCCTGGGCAAAACCTGAGTTTGATGCCCCCCCCCAATGGGCAGCCACCCCCCCATGGGCAGCCACTCTCAGATTCTCCCTTTAAGGTGGATTTAAAAGGAGAATCTGGGGTCCCCAGTTTAAACAACATTGAAAGTGATGCTATTTTGGGGTTGATTCTCCCCCACCCTGAAACAGCATCACTTTCAATGTTTAAACTGGGCACCTCAGATTCTCCCTTTAAATCCATGCCGAAGTGGGTGGATTTAACAATAATAACAACAACAACAACAACAACAACAACCACCACCGCCTTTAGGCATTGAGAGAATAAAAGAAAGAAAGAAAACAAGCATTGGCAGGAAGGGGGTGGATTTAAAAGGAGAATCTGGGGAAATTTAGGGGGTTCCTGCTGTCAGGAGTGCACTTATTAAGATAGCAGCACCAAAATTTCAGAGTATCTTTGTGAGCCCCTATTGATGATATCTCCCAGGTTTAATGAAGTTTGGTTCAGGGGGTCCAAAGATATGGACCCTCAAAGGTATAGCCCCCATCTCCTAGCTCTCATTGGAAACAATGAAGGATGGGGCACTCCCTTTGGGAGTCCATAACTTTTGACTCCCTTAACCAAACCTCACCAAACATTGGTGAGATCATCAGGAGAGTCTCCTGATAAATACCTGAAATTTTGGTGCTGCTAGCCTAAAATCTGCACCCCCTGCAGGCCAAAAACGGAAAAAACACTGAAAATTTAAAAATCCCATAAACGAACCTGCATTTTTGGCTCCCACCACAAGGGGGCACGCTGGGCAACTGCCCACTTTGCCCAATGGAAGGAGCGCTTCTGTCCCATGCATAATTTAATAAACCTCTGTCATGTTCCCTCCAAGTCATCTATTTTCTAAACTGAGAAGCCCCGACTCTTCATAGGAGAAATGTTCCAACCCCTTAATTGTCTTGGTTGCCCTCTTCTGTACTTTTTCCAGCTCTTCAATGTCCTTTTTGAGATATGGTGACCAGAAGTGCACACAGGATTCCCGATGAGACCACATCCTAGATCTAAATAAAGGCCTTGTAGTATTGGCTGTTTTGTTTAAATTCTTTTCCTAATTATCCCCAATGTAGAATTTGCCTTTTTCACTCTTCCAGCACACTGTGTTAAATTAACTATTCACCACAATCACAAGGTTTCTTTCTCTTTCCCTCTCAATCTCAACTAATTTGAGTATATATTTGAAGTTGGGATTTTTTGTTCCCCTGTGCATCACTTTTCACATACCTGCATTGAACTTCATTTGCCACACTGTTACCCACTCACCCAATTTATGGAGATCATCCTGGAGCTCTTCACAGTCAGTCTTGGTTTTCACTATCCTGAATAATTCTGAGTTCTGCAGACTTGGCCATTACACTGCTCAACCCCAGTTCCTGATCATTTAAGAACTGTTACCAATTTGTGTGCTTGCTGATAGCCACATACTGTTCTGAAAGGGTGGTGGGGCAAGTCTTCCCTATGCAGAACACATGCTGATCCTATTATCAGCCCAGCTTGTTGCTTGAGATATTTAATAATTCTTGCTCAATTTTGCTTCCTTTCAGCTTATCTGAGGCCCTTTCTGCATGGGCCAATTAAACCGGAATAACCCTGGTAAAAAACTCTGCATCCCCCCCAACCCCGGGTTTTCCGAGAATCGCGTTATGAACTATTCTTTTGTTTTAACTCTTTGCAGCTGCAGCTGAGGAAATGGCTATGGCTGCAAGGTGCATTCGAACAAGACAATTGCACATAACGTGATTCTTGGAAAACCCTTCCCCAGCTCCCATCTGTGGAGCCACGCAGGGGAAATGGGCCGTGTCATGCCCTGGGAGGGTCAGTCCTACCTGCAAAGTTCACTTCACAGGCAGGTGGGGGGGGGGGGAACCATCAGGAAAGAACAAGAACAATGCTCCTTGGTGCAAAGGCTTTCGCCGGACAACATGCTGTCTGTTCATGGGACAGCCAGCCATGCAAAGAGGCTGGGGTGAGGGCGGGTTCATGTAACCTGCCTTTCCCCCGCTTTTGTTGGCCCGTGCGGAAATGGCCCGAGACAGGCATTGGAGTGGCAGGTTTGTAATTTTCAGGAGCCCTTCTTAAGAATTAACTGCATTATAACTCTCTAATAAGGAGGCTGGTATTCTTGATTATCTAGCTTTTTTAAATCAGTAGTCATACATTTGAGTTCTCAAAGATGAGCTTTCATGTAATCTGGCCCTGCTGACTCGTTTAATACAAAAATTAATAAGGCAGTTTTTCACCCACAGCTGTACTATGCTTAAATTAATGACTCAGTCCATTTAAAGTAATATATATTAACAGGGTATAACATTTATTATTGTTTATCAATTTGTTGTTTATGGCTCTGACCACTTCTCTAGTACTGTGTGTGTGTGATGTGTGTGTGTGTGTAAAGTGCTGTGAAGTCACAGCACACTGTTCCTAGCATCCCAAAATACACTTTGATATTTGTTAAAGAGGCAACATAAAGTGTTTACCTTTACAAAAACCAAGCCGTGGGGCTTGCTGTTACAGTATGAGAGTGAAGAAAATCTTTTTGTACAATTCCGTATTCTATGGTTTTGTAATTACCCTAGAAATGCACTATAAGTGAGAAAAAAGTGAAAACAGAAAACACTGTAATGTATATAGCACACATCGCACATGTTGCTGTAAAATCAGTTCCTGAAAATTGATCAAATAAGGGGGAAAAAACTCAGAAGAATGTGCAAACTTTTAATCTTTTTCCATGTAGATCTAAAGTTGCAATCAATTGGTTTCAGTATGTTCTTTGAAATTGCATAAGGGTCCATATATGTCAGATTTTATATGAATCATGTGAGTAGGTTAAAAAAGACATTCCAAGAAAGACTTCATGTGCCCAGCTCACACCACACTACCATATGCTGACTGTAAGTGAAAGCGTGAAACTACTGTTTTCAGGGAGAAACAGCCGTCTCTTTTAAAGGTGAACAATGGAGTGGGTAACACAGTGAAATTATCTGAATTGCAGGGGGCTGGCGGAATTTTCTCTGTAACCATTGCTATAAGCATCAAGGGTCATGATGGTAATGGGCTTTATGATCATCAACCCAAAACAAAATAAAGCTATAACTGGAAATGTGGCTGCTTCAATTCTTCAGAAATGTTTTTGAATGCTTGAGGACTGCAGCTTTGAGAGAGAGACTATAACAAAGGCTGTGGATTGCCAAAGATTAAAACGTTTTTATGCAGTGATAATGCCTCGTATACATTGTCCAGAACCTGAAGAAAGACACAGAACTGAAAAGTACCAAATGTGAACTTTTAGTCACAATTGGGAATATTAAGGATTGAGCAAAGGGTTGAGCCAAGAGGAAAAGCTACTGAAGTTAACTTCAAAAGCCTAGCAGTAAAAAGTGATTGCAATGTCAGTGAAAATGTAAACTGTATCAAATATCCCATAAGTAGAACCACTCTACTGCATCTCCAAGCATGTGGTTTTCTGATCTTTAAGGCTTGTTTATAGTTTATTCTCTCTCTTGCATTCTGTTGTTAGCTTGCTTTTACTTTTGTACAAATCTCTTAAAAAGATATCTATGAACAATATAATTGCATTATTGAATTGAGATCATAGACTTTTTTTAGGAAGGGTGTGTACAGTTATCAGATCATTTAAGTTAAGATTAATTGTCCATGTATGGTACCATTATATATTTGGTAGGTTAGTGTTTGGTGACTTGTAGCCATTACAAAGTATGCGTAATTACCATAATGCAGAATTTACAATGTACATGTACTCTGTCTCTCTCTGTGTTTATACAAAGTAAATGGTATGTGAATATCAGTCATAAATGCTTAAAGATTTACTTGTGTGCATCATATATTTTTTCTCCAGTATACTGCTAACTGTAATATTAATTACATGTCATAACTGGACTTTATCATCTGTAGATCCTGGGAAAACTCTACCAGAAACTCTCGACTACTGCAAGACTTGGTTACAAACAGTGGCAGGCGAAATAGATCCTAAAAGCGGCATTCCACCTCCTCTCGTTACATTCCAGATCAAAGACTTCCTCAATGGGCCAGGTAAAGAATACTGTTATTATCTGTAAAGGGACATCTTCTATGGGCAGCCCCATCCAACCAGTCAGGCACCCAGATGTGAGCCATAGCTGTGCCAGACTGCTGTACCCAAGGGGGCTTTCCGGTGGCATGGGAAGGCTAAAAACACAAAATAGCCTCCCCACTGCCAGAAAGCCTCCTTTGGGCTTAAAGTCCCGCTCGCAAGTGCAGCAGTGGTAACAGCTGGGTGGAAGCCAACTACCACCAGCTTCTCCCCTGACCTGCCCCTGCTGTGCCTGCAACGGTGGTGGAGATGCTGGCGCAGTGTTCAGCACCACATCCCACTGCCGAGGAGGGCTGTAGCAGCCATCCGCCAGCGGTTTCACCCCTCCACTGGGGCAAGTGCCTGAGGGAGGGCAAATCTGCTGGCACAGCCCCGTTCCTCTCCCAACTGCAGATTCACACACATACCCCTCCCCTGGTTTGGATGGGTCTCAAAGCAAGAGGTGCCACCATTTATTAGGGAAGGCACAAGCCTTCTTCCTTATAGTAGACGTTTTAGTTTACTGTGAAAGGCTTCTGCCATTTTTTTCCTTTTGATTTTTTTTTGTTGCCTTCAAGTGACATCTGAGGGTGTTTTCAGAGCAAGAGACATTCAGAGGCGGTTTGCCCTTGCCTGCCTCCGTATTGCGACTCTGGTATTCCTTGGCGGTCTCCCTTCCAGGGTTGACTGCTTGGCTTCTGAGATCTGGTGACATGAGGCTAGCCTGGGCTGTCCAGGTCGGGGCTTCCTTTAGAAGGAAGAGAAGTGTCAGAAATCCTGTTATTAACTTCCCCCATGTGCTCTCTTCAGCAGCACATATATTAAAATTGGAATTTCTCCCTTTCTACAAGACAGAAATATTACAGAAAAATCTCTGACTTCTGGGGAAGCCCAAAATATTTTCCTGAAATTGGGGGGACTCATAGACATGTTGAGAATACCTGGCATTTCACAACTTTGAAGCTCTGCAAAACTGATCAGTATTACCTCCCATCAGGGGGATTTAATCTACTAATGTGTGAGTTACATCTCCTGTGGAAAACTGTAGTTTAAGTGAAAATCGAAACTTTGAATTTTCTGCCTGTTCAGCTTGTGACCCAACAACGGCATCCCACTTGTCTTGTGTTATGACCTGCCTTGTGCTTTGACTTTCCTCCTCCTTTTACACCCCTGTTTTAGTATAATAATTAAATTTTTGACTCTTATGGACGTCACACCTCAATAACTGACTCTTGAATTAATTGGTAAGGAAACTAATTGGTGAGCAGTTCAGTTGATGTTATCAGTTTGTTCATGAGAACAACAGCAAGTCTCAGACGATTGTCGTTACTTTCCAAATATGGAACATTTTTAACCACCACCACCATCCACACACAAAATAAGCTTAGCTATGCATTTGGTTTTTTAAATAATATTTTTATTGATTTTCTCAAATATAATTCAGAAGCATGAAAAGGAAATATAGAACAGGAAAAAGGGAAAAAAGAAGAAAAAAGAAAAGAAATACAACTACTCATAGGTTATATACATTCCAATATAGTGGATCTTAAAATGATAACACTGATATCATTTAGAGAGAACATTCTATAATTTTAACATTCGTTATCTACTAACCTTTATTTCCAAAGCAGCAGTAAGCATCTAATAATCAATTGCTTATATTTTAACGATTCACAAATTAATAATCTTACTATAATTAATCTTACATAATCAATGCAGCCACAAATGAAAAATACAGTTTCCATTTCTCAGCAAACTGTTGTTTTGATGGTCTGTTTACAAAATTTGTTAGTTTGGCCATTGTGGCATATTCTCTAACTTTGGCCTTCCCAGAGTTCTGTGTTTAGATCTCTTTCAGTTTTCCAGTGGGATGCACCTATTACTCTTGCAGCTGTTAACAAGTGCCAACATAGTTCATTAAGCTTCTTTGGAAGATTTTCAGGCAAAATACCTAATAGCATAGTTTTAGCAGTGAAGGAGAATTTTTAAGTATTTTTTTTTTTGCATTTTCATGTCTACTTCTATCCAATTAGCTAGGCATTTGAAGTCAGTTGTGAGTTTTCTTTATGTGTGTGGTGTTGGGGAATTCTTGTACCAATACACAGGATAAAAGCTATGAAAAAAGGATTAGACAAGTATTAGATAAGAATTGTCAAACAATGCTAAAAAGGCATTATGAAAGTAGAAAACAATACAGTAAGAGCAAGATAATATATAAACAGTAACATAGACTACAATCTTTACAAAATCGCCTCACTGAATATAGTAGTTAGTGCTTTCCTTATTACATTCAACAAAGGAGAATATAGGCAAAGTAAGATAGCCTGCCTCTCCAAAGATTAAGATGGTTTATTAAAAAATTTAAAGTAATAAAATCCAAAAATATATATTTAAAAAACAAAAAAATGCTACTTATTTTGTAATAGTCAAGATCTAGACAAAATACATTTAATCATTACATGTAAAAAACTTGCTGGGGCATCTCAATTTCTCCTTTCCTATTTCTTTTTCTTCCCTGAAAGTCCCTACAGCCTCTTCCCTTTTCCTGCTTCCTTCTCTCCTTCCCACTACTAGCCAATCTATCTTTATCTGTCCCCATTTTCAGCTTTTCCTCAGCGTTTTCCCTTAGCAGAAAAATTATAGCCAGTTGCTTCTGTTGCAAGATAGAGATGGGATGGAAACACTTGCAGGAGCCCTCCTCTGTATCCCCTTCCTTCTACTATTTCCACTTTCCTTTTTCCTGGTGACTCATATCTTCATTTTCCCCTGCTTCCTTCTCTCCTTCCCACCTAGCAATCAGTGTCCCTTTTCTCTGCCCTACATCTCCTGTAAGGGTCTGTCACTCCAGTCATCAACAAGACTCCAAAAGATTTCAAGAGCTTTATTGGAACTGTGTCATCCCAGGTTCAGATAGCCGAAACTGAGGAGTTTGGCTCTCTGACCCCTGGTATATATTTTACAGTTTAGTTCAACCCCTGGCACACACACCCCTCGCATTCCCATAACATCAGCATGTGAAAAGACAGTGGGAACAACAGTATTGTTTGGGCAGACAGCTCACTCCTTCAGGAAGGCTGATAAGAGTGAATGGCTAAGCACTCTTGAACTAGTTACTTTGCAAGCAAGGGGGGAGGCCTCCGTAGCCTTGAGCGATGATAATGGCTGGGCCATCTGCAGCTGAGGTGTGGACGTGCAAACTGCCAGGCCTGGAATGGTGCAGGCCTGACAGCTCCTTAAGATGGAATAGTGCTACTTGGAGGATGGTTGGATCCACCACAGGTTGTTTGTTTTTGTTTGGTTGTATTATTGAAAAAGCTATTCACTAAATTTTGTGTATGTGTTGAAGATAATGAATTTATCCTTATAAAGGTTGTCCCTCAGTATCAGAGATTGTGTATATATATGTGTGTGTGTGTATGTGTATGTGTATGTATATGTGTGTATGTATGTATGTATATGACTAGTGCGCTTAATAATGTTTCCGTTCCTTTAGAATGCTTTCAGGGGTCAACGTAGATATGTCTATTTCAGAGATTGTTACAAAGGAGGAAATTCAGCCATGAATATTAATATGCTGGTAGGAATTGTACTAACATAGTACACCACCTCGGTTTTTCTAGCTTCCAATACTTGCCAAACTAGTTTTTTTTTTTCCTTTTTCCATCAAGTCACAGCCTTTTTATGGTAACCCAGTAGGGTTTTCAAGGCAAGGGCCATTCAGAAGTGGTTTGCCATTGCCTGTCTTCATAGCGACCCTGAATAGCAGTCAAGCAATCAAGCAATCAATTAACCTTTATTGGCATAATAACACAATAGCAGCAGACAATCAACCCCTTTATGCACTTTTGTCGATGACAAAACCTACAAATTTTGCTACCGGCTCCAGAATCTCCCTACAATTCCCATTCAAAAGGAATATAATTTTTTGATTATCAGCATACTCCTCAAGACCCATCAGTAAGGGTTCTAAATATTTGCTCCTAGGCCTGGTGTAAAGGGGGCAATACAATAGAACATGAAGAACCGACTCTTCATACCCAGTTCCACAGGAACACGTTCTTTCATGATGGGGAATTCCCTGTCTAAAAGCAGAGGGTAACACATTACATCTGGCCAGGGTCACGGCTCTGCGCCATCAGGCCTCAATTAAAACATGGAGATAGCGAGCAACAGTTAAGTTGGTAAGGGAAATTCCCTAATAGAGGGGAGAACAAAACTTGTCAGCTTCCCTCAACAAGAAGAGGACCCTGAACCTCCTTGAACCTCTCCCATCCCGCCCATCCAAGTACTAACCAGATTTGGTTTAACTTCCAAGATCTGACAAGATTGGGGTCGCCCGGGCTATCCAAGTCAGGGCAGCCAAGGTAGTTAGCAAAAATTAAAATCAGACTTATTAAACCAAAAGCAAAATAAACATATCAACACCCACAATCAACTCCATCCTCACCAGGCATAATACATCCCCCACTCAGTGTCCCCTCACAACCCATCTAAACATCCCATGCTGGCTGTGGAGTTGAAAACCTTCTGGCACACTGTTCTAGAAGGCCTAAGGTTGCTGCTATAAGTCAGTGAGTCTGGGTGGCTGCGACATGAATGGCGCTTAAAGAGCAGTTCACTAGAAGGAGATTCTGTGAGGATCTAAACTCACACTATTGGGAGAGAAAACACGAGTTTTTTAGCTGGGCGCCTGGTCGTTTCAGGTGATATGGTATCAGTAATAACTCACAATAAACAAGAATGCAACTTTCTGTACTTTGTCTGAACAAAACCACTTGGTTCTTGTAGCTTCAAATGGCTCCACCAAAATCAACATGCAGCACTTAGACTGCAGGAGCCATTAGAGAAACATGCCAAAAAGAGAATGAATAAATAAATATGCTGATAACAAATGCTCATGATTATAATGTGTGTCATGCTATAAATATGTAGGCTGATGGCTGACATTAAACAATCATTAAAGATTATATTGCAACTATAAATATTCCGAAGTGTGTGTGTGCGTTACTGATAGCTGTATAGGCAACAGAACTAAATTTGTTTTACAGCACATTTGTTTAAACTCTCCCAAAGCTAGCAAAATAGAACTATTCCAGTTTCTTCAAAATATACTGAGTAAATAAATGTCAGTCATGCTATGTGTTTAAACATTTTCTTCCATTCATATGTGAAAAGTTAAGAAGAAATTCGTTTCAGATTTCAGTTTTGATAAGCTAGACTTGCATATAGCTTCTTTTCAGTTCAAATATGCAGCCCTCTACCACCTGCAGCCTGAAGTAAATTCATGTTAATTGTTGGTAATGGGTAGGTAAATACATGACTATCTCAACTTACACACTTTAGGCTTGCCAACTTCCTGGTGGTAGCTGGAGATCTCCTGGGATTACAGTTGATCTCTAGGTGACAGAAATCAGTTCATTAGGAGAAAATGGCCACTTTGGAAGGTGGAGCCCCTCCCCTCCCCAAAACCGGCCCTTCTCAGGCTCTACCCCCCAGGCTCTGCCCCTGACTATCCAGGTATGTCCAGGTATGGAGCTGGCAGGTTCATACGTGTGGGAGTTTCTTCCCTGTAACATGAGCCAACTGGAATGTGCATATGAATCTTTTAACTATATAGATGGGGCCGTTCATGTGGGTCTTTCTACCTGATTGGCATGCTTCTTCAAATGTGGTGTCAAAAACCCACTTTTATCGCCTGATTTTGTATGAGTAGCTTTTCAGCAAAAATCTGTCAACTACACAAGAGACAGTTTTGTTTTTCTGCGGGATTGAATGAGTTGAACACTCACCATCATTCTCTCAGTTTTAAAACTGACAGTGTTATGTAATTAAGTGTTGCTGGCCATCCTAAAAACAATGAGTTTGTTTTATTACCTTGGTGTTATTTCTAGTGCATACCTACTATTTTGAAAGATTAAAACATCAAACATGAGAGTTTACTGAGTTCAGTTTTCACTATATTTCATCCAACTCTTTGTCCTAGTATGTTGCAAAAACTGCCAGTAATTCATAAAACATAACATCCCTGATAATTACAAGTCGAATAAGAATGTGTGCTGATTCTTCATCCCTTGTAATATTTTAAAAGCAGCTTTATGTATGAAATTATCAACTCGCTGAATTTTTACCATTTCAAATGATTTTCAGTAGAGCATTTTATACAATCAGATTAAGGAATATGATGGCTGTTGATTTATTATTCAGCAAACACGGCTACAAGAGTTTACTTTGTTTTTTTAAAAAAAACTTTCTATGCTTTCATGTTGTGATGAATAACACACATCCAGTTGTACATAAAAAAGCACTCTGTGTATGCGTGTGGGGGTGGGGGTGGTCTCCCTTTACCTCCAAAGGCAACAATTGTATCCATTAGCAAGGTCAGTGGTTTGGAGAAACCTGGAAAATAGCAGCTACCAGAAACTCACTACAATAATATCTCCAGCAGGTGATAGATTAGTTGGAACAAATTGGAACCATTGCACTTCGACAATCCTGGTTTCTTTCAAGCTGTTTTAAAATGTCGTCATTTTAATACACAATCTCAGCCCTGCGGAACAGTCCACAGCAGGTTAATTTGAATCATATGATGTGTCACTGCCCTCAGTTGACATGAGCTCCACTCCATGTGTGAAGACATAATAAATCCATTCCCAACCGAGGCAAATTCCCTGTGAGAAGGTGAACTAATCCAGGCCTCACACTGGCATGCTAGCCCCTCCGTAATTGAAAGCAGGGCCACCTGTTCCCAGCACAGTTAGCCTATAGAAAGAGAATTAGCATTTAGATCAGATACTTATTATATTGAAAAATCATTCATACTTTTTGCGAGTTCAGCTGTGGGGCTGCTTAGCATGACATCATATATAAACCTAGGAATGTGCCCATTTGATCCCAGTTTAACAGTTTTGTTAACCATGGTGTTGGTTAACTTTGAAATGAGAATTTTTTTGATTTAATGAGAGCTGACATGTGAGAAGGGGAACTGACCGGGGTGCAGACTTTTCTAATTAACTTAAGGTCATTTGCAAAAACACTTGAACGCTCTGGTAGGGTTATTTTTTTCATTGCTTCTTTTTTTTTTTACAAATAGGTTTTTGAAATAGTGACGTAGCTGCACAACTGCATCTCTTAATAAAATGAAGTGACACGTTAGCACATATCCCTGGTTGGCTGCAAAGAGATAAATAATTTATTGAGATAGGTATGGCCTCATCTGTTGCAGAGCACCAGTGCAGGAAGCTGTTACAGTGAGATGACTCTATTCATCTGACATGTTTTCTGCTGTTATCCCCCTATAAGCTTTTGCCTTTTTTTTTTTTTTGCATTTTGTGTGTTAATTTAGGATTGATTAAATATTGCTGATCCATGGATCTGGAATAACGGTGCTGATTGCATTTTCCATCTTTATCATCAGTATTCTGGATCACATAAGACTAATCAATAAATCATTTCCCTGGTATCACAGTAACTGATTTCTGCAGTTGCCTGCATCCTCCTGTCTCTCTGTATCTGCATCCTAATGAGTAGAAGAAGAAGAGGAAGAGGAAGAGTTTGGATTTATATCCCACCTTTCTCTCCTGTCAGGAGACTCAGGGTGGCTTACAAGCTCCTTTCCCTTCCTCTTCCCACAACAGACACCTTGTAGGTGGGGCTGAGAGAGTTCCAAAGAACTGTGACTAGCCCAAGGTCACTCAGCAGGAATGTAGGAGTGTAGAAACACATCTGGTTCATCAGATAAGCCTCTGCCACTCAGGTGAAGCAGTGGGGAATCAAACCCAGTTCCCCAGATTAGAATCCACCTGCTCTTAACCACTATACCCATGCTGACTATGAGCACAGTTCAGTAAAACTGATTGGGGCTATAAAGGCTTCTGGCTAGTACTTGGCACTGAGCTCTACAGTGGCAGAAGGAGAACTGAAGGATACGTGCTCTCCACCTTTTAACACATGACTCCTAGGCGGGAAAGGTGGGAGTGATTGGGAGTGGGGGGAGCACTAAGTTCTGCAGATCTTTCTAAAAAAAGCTTGCCAGAAACTCTCTACAGCAGGCCTGCACAGTCCCAATGTGTGCCTGCCCAGAAGACCACTAGATGGACAACATTTCCGTGTAAATGCAACACTGTTTTTATTAAAGACGAAGGCTGGTAACCAGTTTTTTAAAAAGACATGTAAGTCATATCTATGTGTAGAATTCAAAAGACACCGCAGAGAAGCAGTATGGGTCTGCTGATCATAGATACAAAATATGAGTTCTCAAGACTTTCCTAAATAAAACAATGGAAGAAGCGAAATAAAAGTCAACAGGTGTCATGTTGATACTTACGTTTCAGTTCTACCTTTTGGATTTCCAGTTGGTTCCAGATTTCTGCAATCCAAATGCATTTATTTATTGTGCTGACTCCCTCTGTGGAATCTGCCTTGAGTCACTGTGAGAAAAGCAGACTATAAATAATGTAAATAAATAAATAATCTGGGCAGTGGAAAGAAGGCTTGATGAGAAAATTCATGGCAAGAAGCATAGGTGGAAGTTTAGGATCTGACATTTGTCTTCTTCCATCCTATCATTATTCCAGTATCACCTGTGAGACATATAAAAGCAACTCTCCCAAGGTGAAATAAATCACAAGCTTCCCTGATACATAGTTTTTCAGACGTTTTTAAGGAAAATACTTATAAGACAACTTTTGATTAACTTGTTAAGACTTTAAAGGCACATCATTGTAAGCAAGCTAGCACTTCCAAGAAAATAAGTTTAGGGAATAATGACAAAAAACCTGATATTTTGAAGCTGTTGCGTGAAAATGAACAGCTTTTCCAATCCAGCAGGAAGAATTTTTTTAAAGAGGATTTGGTAAGGAGAACTACCAAAAAGGAAATGCTTAGTTTGGCAGTCTTGATCACAGTCTGGATATCTGAAAAATAATATTAAGGGACAAAGAGACATTTGTCCAGTGCACTGACCCCATAAGCATTTTTGGCTGTGCTCTCATTTTCAGTGGTACCAAGAGAATCAAAGGCCACTTGTGCACGACCCAAAAACAGCGCCCTAGGGCCGGTAAAAAACACCATCCCTGGGGTACTGTTCACACACCTGCTGCTGCTGCAGGGCAGCAGCGCCATGCTCTCCCCCCCAAAAATAGCAGGAGAATGCTCCTTTCCTAATTCGCTCATTTGGAAAGTGGTGTCTTCCAGCCGGCATCATGCAAAGCTTTTAGGCATTACCGATTTGTTTGTTTACCTACCTTTTCTCCCTGCAAAGCTCCGGGGGGCAGGAGGGACACACCTACCCTGCCCTCTGACCCCAGGGGATTGGAGGACAGCGTGGGTGTGTCCCTTCCTCCTTCCAGAGCATCGCAGGGAGAAAAGGTAGGTAAACAAAACAAACTGGAGGTGGTCCATGCGGAGCCACCCCTGTGGCCCATGGCGGCTTCGAGACCGCCCACACGGGACCATGCGAACGGTCCCATGGCTCCACTAGCAAGAAATATGCCGGTGGCCAGCCGCTTCTGCCGCCCATGCAGAAACAGCCAAAGAATACAATATTGTTTGGTTAAGAATATTCACTGTGCATTGAGTTATCTGATGTATATTATTTCATTAGATTAACAAGGCAGAATAAGACATTTGAGACAGGATTCTCAAGAGTGAGGAATATAATTTTTCTTTATTGATGGTATGATTTTCTGAAAACTGGGCTTATTGAATCTAACTATGCTTACCATAGATTTCAAAATATATCAAAAAAGTAATTTAATAACTGATGTGTCAAATGAAGTTGGAACTTTTAAAATGGAGTGAAATCATTGAAAGACTTTTTTACTCTGATTTGAGGTCTCCCCCAAGGGTGTGTGTGTGTGTGTATTTTGAAACTGAAGAAAAGCCCCTGGGATACCAAATCCTTTTCTGATTTCATAATTGAAATGTGAGTCTCTGTTTTTTCATTGTTAAATCACTACCTGGTAGTGTACAATAAATGACAGAATGTTTGTGTGGTATCTTTTGCCATTGCATTATTCTGTGCCCTAATATGTGTTTGGAAATTTTGAGTACTAACTAAAAGCCTCTGTTTGTGTTTCAGGTTGCAGTAGATCACCCATTTTATTTAGATGGTGAACTGATTAGAATGGGCTGCCCGAGAAAACCTGTGTATGCTGATGGTTTTCTGAAGTACTCTGCGGGATTTCAGGAACGCTTTCAGTGTCTTTGTCAAGCCCTTGGTCTGTTGTGATGAGGTTGCTGTCCAGTGCCTTCATCCCCTGCTTCATAACTAACATGCTGAGTATTTGGCAGATTAGTATCATGTAGGAAGGCGTCTTGGGCAACATGAAGAATTAGAGCAGACCATACAGCCCATTTGCAGGATTGTGGGGTGGCAGTGAAAGCTTTTCTCTAAACTGTGGTTGTATCCTGTCTAACTGAGCTTGTTAAGATTGGTAGCTTTAGGTATAAACTTCAGCCTTTGCAAAGAGGTTACCTCCGTTGCTCACTTTGACACTTTTGCTAGATTCTTAAGCATCTCTTACGCACATGCAGAATAATGCACTTTCAATCCACTTTCACAATTGTTTGCATGTGGATTTTGCTATCCTGCACAGTAAAATCCAGCTGCAAAGTGCATTGGAAGTGGATTGAAAGTGCATTATCCTGCATGTGCAGAAGAGACCTTAGTTAATAGTTGCTTGTGTAACAGAGGATGCTGGATGCATTCCCCTTTTTCAGGTTGCCTGTATAATCATTCAGAGTACATTTGAAGGAGAAGGGGTGTTATTTTTCTGATGTTTTTAATTTGCAGTATGGTCTGTTGCAGATCATTGTTGTAGATATTGTGATTCTAACCTGTCAGTTGCTTCCAATTTTTAGAAAAGTGGATTAAAAATCATTAAATAAACAAACATAATTTGGCATTCATGGATTTTTCGTAACAGAAGGATTAGCATAATCAGAGAAGTACAACAAAGAAAGCAAAATAATTAATGCTAAAAAAGAAGAAAATTTGTGGCTGTCATATCTTGTTAAAATATACGAATGCAGAACAAACTGGATACACGTTCTGGGTCTGTGTGTCTTGTTCTCTCTCTGTCTTTCTCATAAACCGAGTGTCTTCTCTCTATTCCAACCTGGAAACCTCAGTTGAGTCAAGAAGCTACGATAGTAACATTAAACATGCCCCCTCATCCAGTGGTGTTTTAGGATTGTGGTTGTAACGTAGAAGTAAATTCCACGGAAGTTAAGATGGCACTGCCATATCATGAAATCAGGATTGGTATGGTGATGAGGTAGTTGCAGTTACTCTTTTAACTATCAACTTTGCAGTGAATATTAATCAAAGCAGTACAGAAACATTGCAATAATGTCTGGAATAAATACTACCGCCGCTGCTTCTTGTGGCATTGTTGTCTGCATTCAGCCTGCTGTCTACTGTGGGTTTTTTCCTCAAAGCAAATGGCAGTGGATAAAACGATGAGACCATGTAAAGCTGCCATTCTGCTCCATTAAAATCAATGAAAGGTTTGCTGTTGACTTCCATAGGAGTAGTATTGTGCCTTAAAAGAACGTTAGTTGCACAATGTTATTTCTGCTTCATATGTTTTTCTTTAAAAACGCCAAATGAATTTATTATCTAATTTTTCTCATGTGTAAAAATAATCCTTCTGTCATTATGCGATTGTTAAAACATTTGCTGGGAAGGCTTCAGTCTGAATATTTATGCAATTATAAATATAATTAGCCAAAAAAAAAAAAGCCTGCCCAAGAACTTGTTTATCAAGCATGATGACATTTTTGTGGTGGGAAGTTTTATGGTAGAAAACAGGGAACTATTTATTTAGCCTAGCTTGTTTGACTTCTGTATTGTTATTACTGTAACTGAAAATTGATAGACAAATTCATATGCTTCTAATAAAGTGGGATGGATGATATGGAAATTTCTTTGATCAGTTTCTGTCTCTGAATTCTAAAGGAATGCTCTATATAAGTAATAAGAAAAAGAGAAGAAAGGTAGAACGGTTCATTTGTAATGCTAGTGCATCAATCTTGTATCATCAGCATAATCCTTAACATAACCAAGTTCGGTATGTGGTCACTTGGTATATTAGTCACCTGAAGACACAGACGGAAAGATGTACTTAATGGCTCCTTGCTTCTTTGAAGAATTTTCTGTTGGAGCTACATTCCATTGGGAAGGGAAGCCATTAGATCCAGCCCCTCAATGATCAGATAAGAGCTACAGTGCTGTTTGTGCACACTTAGTTGTAAATAAATGGAAATGAACAATGAGATTTCACCATAAATGGAATAATTCATGTAGTGTGGGTTGAAGGTGCCTCCAGCACATTCATAATCTCCAAACCATGGCTGGTATAATTAATCTGCAAAGGTTAAAGTGGTAACTGTTTTCAGTAATTAAAAATGAGTTACATTATTAATGTCCCAGAGTTTTATTTTTAAATGTGACAAATTACGAGACTTCCTTGTGCTGCACTAACATGGTGAGAAACAATATGCGATTCAATTCAGTTAAAATTTCATTTTACCATAAATTAAGCAGTTATTGGGGAATATATTATTTTCTATCTTTTTTGCTTATACGTTTTATATTTGTCCCACAGCTGATGTAAACGTGGATATCTCAAAGCCTTTGAAAGCCAATTTCAGCTTTGTCAAACTCGATCAAATAAAACAATTTTTGAAAAAGATCAGAAGCAAAAATGATGATGAGACCCAAGAGGAAAATTCCTCAGCATCTGATATTCTCCCAAAGGACAACACCTTCACATCCCCGTGTTACAAAAGCAAGATTTCTGACTTGGAAGACCACGGCGATGGAACTCAAAAGATTTCAATGCAAGAAGACCTGTGGAGGGACATTTCCTGTTGTCAGAAGATTTCTATCCACACCACTCAGATAGTGGTCTCTATGGAACCTCATCCAAATCCTAGCAAACCCTGCTTATTAGCATCTTTATCAAACCTCAATGGACATTTGAATGTGAAAGTCAACTCTAAGAGTAAAGGTAAGGAATTTTCTTACTTTTTGTAACAGTGGTTTTAAGATGAGAGGAATGAGGTATCATGAACTTGAATGGGGCGCTGAAGTTAACACAAGATCTCTATCCGAAGCAAAGAAGGGACAGGAGTTTTTAGATTTTCAGTTTATTTTGTAGAAGAAAAGGGCAGAAGATAAGAAGGCTTACTCCAACCGTGCATATAGGCTTCTTAGAGTAGTTGGTCAAATAGAAATGGCATTGTGTCTAATGTAGTGCTCCCTAGTGCCACAACTTTATCAAGGCTATGCATGCCCAGTGCTACTTTGCATGTGGTTCCCCCTCATCTTAGGACCAAGTAACCTACTGGGAAGGGACACACTCAGCCTTTTTGCCTCAGGCAATAAGTGGGCTAAGGCAGACCCCTAACATTGTGTCACTAACATGATGTGTTTTTTCATAGTAAATGTATTGGGAAGAAGTTTCCCACCAACTATATCTAGGCAGTGCATACTTAGTAATATGTGTTACCTGATTGGGACTCCCATGGACACTTATTACAAATCCTTAATTGTATTCAAGCCAGAGATCACCAGAGAATTGTATTCAGGCATTCACCTGTGTAATTGGGGACAGAAAGGGGAGACTTGATTGTTGGGCTTATGTTTGAACTTTCATATCAGAACACAGTTGTGGTGACTTGTTTATGGCAATGAGCTGAGGAAAATTTCTTTAATTTCTGTTCTTGAAATAGAGATTATAAAACATTTATAATATTCTGTAGGCTCTGATTAATAATACCATATACCAGTAAGTGCTTTTATTCATTAACTGTCAAGTTATCAGGCTGAGAGAAGCATTAGCTCTATAATGCATGTAAAAGTGCCAAACAATGAATTCAACCTCAAATAATATGCTTCTACATTACGTTTGTATCAGTATCACCTATATCAGTGTTCTATAAAGAAAAGAGGTAGTACACAGCAGATGTATAATACTTTTCACCAGATGAATTCACCTTTTAAGATTTAAAAATCAGATGACTTGCACTGCCCCCTCAAGATTTCCCTCTTTGCACAGATGTCTTTGCTCCCATCTATTCGAGTTTGACATTACCAATATGGGTAGTTTGTTATTATTGGAATTGATGCTGCAAATTGAACTTTAAATGTTTTTAGATGTTTTAAGTACTTTATTGGTTTCTATTATATTGTAAACCGCCTAGAGCCCTTTGGGGATGAGGCGGTCCACAAAATCTAATAAATAAAATAAATAAATAAATTACACATGAAAGCTTAAAATGAAACTGCCTTCTCTAAGCATAAATTTAGAAGCACACCCTGTTTCCACTCAGTGACCAACAAAACTGGGTACCGAAAGATGGAGTAAGTTTCAAGAAATAAAAGGAGGAAGGAAAGTGTGTATGTCCGTGATCTTCTCACAAACCCTACATTCCCCAGGCCCTTGAGAGTAATATGAGGTTGCCATTCAACAATTTGGGATAATTAGTTTTATGACATATGTTAAGATTCTTGGATTTATACAGTGATGTTTGAACAGCACAAATTACTGTGAAATAACCTCCTAGGACTTACCACAGATAAACATTGCACAAAGTTTGTGTGGAAAATAACCTACAGATTTTGGTTGGAAATGAGAGTTCAGATTTGAGTTGGAAGAATTTGGTCTGTAAGTTAAAGACTATAACATTCCAATTTTTCTCCCTTAAATTCATTATTAGAAGCACACAAGGAAAAAAAATGTAGGACAATTATTTCTTGCCATCTCAAAGCTTAGCTGAAAAGGTATCTATTAAACAGTTTTCATAAATAACCTTCTGCTCAACTTCTGAGGTGTGTGTTTATGTTTGCTGTTTCAGTAAAAGTCATTTAAAGTGTGCATTTTTGCCCACTGGGTTAGCCAGGTTTTAGTGAGCTGGGATAAGTAGCTTAAGAGTTAGCAGTTTGCAGCTGAGACTTATACGTTCTGGACCAAGTTAGGTGATTTATTATTTTATTCATCAGGAGTATTTCTACTTGGGCCAAGAAATCTTGGTGCTTTTTATTTGTTTTAAAAGTGAAACATTTAAGGTTCATAGAACATGAAAGACTGTGAAAATACTGATGGTTGAAGTTATTTTTATCCATAAATAAACAGCTGTACATATAAGTACAGCAGAATCAACCCCACTCTTTTCTAGTTGTTCTTCAGTTGTAGCATGGGTAAACAAAGTTGAATATATTACCGGTACTAACTCTCTTTGTACACGTAGTTATGAGCATTTTTTTGTCTACTTCAATAGTTTTTCTCCTTTCCATCATTTCCTCTTAGCTGTTCTTACAGTGGGTGCTGTGTGGTTTCCGGGCTGTATGGCCGTGTTCTAGCAGCATTCTCTCCTGACGTTTCGCCTGCATCTGTGGCTGGCATCTTCAGAGGATCTGATGTTGGAAAAGCAAGTGGAGTATATATCTGTCCAGGGTGTGTGGGGAGTGTCCAGGGTGAGTGGGGAAACCTTGTCTGTGAGTAACAAAGGCGGCAACCAGGTCAATAGTTGAGGGCATCTGAATAGAAGTATGAGTAACAATGAAGACTATAGCCTGGGAGTAACCCTGTAGATAGCAAGGTCACTGGTGGGAGCATCTGAATAGAAGTATCCTGGCCTTTGTTTCTTTTGTCTATGGTCATCCTGTGTTTGTGTGGAGCTGGTTTGACACAGTCTTGACCCTAGTATTTTTCAACACTGGCAGCCAAGTTCTGTTCATTTTCAGAGTTTCTTCCTTCCTGTTAAAATTGTCCTTCCTTCCTGTTAAAATTGTTTCTTCCTTCCTGTTAAAATTCTATTCAGATGCTCCCACCAGTGACCTTGCTATCTACAGGGTTACTCCCAGGCTATAGTCTTCATTGTTACTCATACTTCTATTCAGATGCCCTCAACTATTGACCTGGTTGCCGCCTTTGTTACTCACAGACAAGGTTTCCCCACCCACCCTGGACACTCCCCACACACCCTGGACAGATATATACTCCACTTGCTTTTCCAACATCAGATCCTCTGAAGATGCCAGCCACAGATGCAGGCGAAACATCAGGAGAGAATGCTGCTAGAACACGGCCATACAGCCCGGAAACCACACAGCACCCAAGTGATTCCGGCCGTGAAAGCCTTCGACAATACATTGTTCTTACAGTGTTTGTTCTCTGACAAGTTTCACCGTATTCCTACATCTCAAATCCCAGTATCTCTCCTTTAACAGCAGTACATATCATATACAGTTTCTGGCCTAATCCCTTTATTCCAGCTAGTTGGGGATTGTGCAAGTAGATGAAATAATGGGAGTTCCCTGATCAGTGTTTGTATGTTTTGGCCAATAGGGCAAAAATCAGTTTGGGAGAGCATTGTATTGGGGAAAACAGGGCTGAAGGCAGGAAGTTTAACCTAAACCCAATCTCCCTCCCTTCCAGCTGTAGTTAGCATTTTTTTTTTTTAGAAAGTGGGGATTCAGTCATATATCACTCACCCTGTGGTTTACTTGAACTCTTCGGCCCCTTCCGCACATACAGAATAATGCACTTTCAGTCCATTTTGACAATTGTTTGAAAGTGGATTTTGCTATTCCACACAGTAAAATCCAGCTGCAAAGTTCCTTGGAAGTGGATTGGAAGTGCATTATTCTGCATGTGCGGAAGGGGCCTTACAGTGGGATTGCCAGCTAGCAGGTGGGACTTAGAGATCTCCCAGAATGACAGAGATCAGATCTTCTTGGAGAAATGGTAGCTTTGGAGTATAGACTCTGTATCTCGATAAGATCCCTCAGGTTCCACTACCAGATCTCCAGGAATATCCTGGAATCTGTAATCTTTCCTCACAGAGATAATAAACATACACCTAAATACTTCGATCAATAGGTTGAATGTTCTTCAGTAGTAATAAAAATAAAAACCATCCACACAGAAAGCTAGCTGCCAAAGAGAAGGCTATATCTTCTTATTTATATTCTAGTTGTGTATATGGAGGAAATGGTTTTGTGTTTCATCATGTGAGTTCCAGTCTAAATAAGCCAAATACAACATTAGTGCTTCAGAGAGAAGTAGACCAGTTGCTTTCTACTGCATTTAGTTACAGTTCTACCTCTAAACTGTGAATTTCAAAGATCATTGTATCAAATCTCTATAATGTTTTTTTTTAATCTGGTAAACTTTCTTAGTAAATTGATAGCAGTGTCACAGCTAATCAAAGCAGGAGTCACCTGTCAAACAGGAAGGACTTTCCTAACCAGACTGTGAAGTAAGAAAGACAAACTTGTTTTATGTTTCGTCCTAGTGATATGGCAATGGCTTTAGGAATACCCAAAAAGACATTGGCACACAAAACTTTTTTTCCTCTGAATATAATAATTAAGCAAATATCTATGTTTTACAGTATGCATGATTATCAAGTGGTTTGCATAATTATATATCAAAAGAAAATAGTGGCAAAAATGTGGTACAACTGCATTAATTTCTTATTTTCACCCATGTTTTTTATCAATTAAAAAAAACTAGTAGGTCACAGTAAAACATATTTTTTGTCAACACGTTAATTAAAAATGTATCTTTTATTAAGGAGATTAAATTTATTTTTCTTCACAGAGACTCAATAGTTAAGTATAGTTTGAACATAAACTTTCAGTAGCTGCATAACAAATGGGAATTTAGGTGTGGTTTTTTAACGACAGAATTGGTCTCTTTTTAGTTTCAAAATTTTATTGATACACCTTTCAAGCTGAACGGAGTTGATGTTGGCAAATGAAACTAATACGCAAATATTTCACTATGTGTTTCGGATTTTTACAATCACATAACTATGGTGACCACCTGCAGCAGCTGCATTTTACGAATTATTTGCTGAAGCAAATGGCATACAATGACACAAAGTAGTCATCTCAGATGTACTGTTAAAACAGACAAAGTAGCATTGCTTGCCTTTTATACAGAATGGCCATCTGCTGTACAGATGTTATAATGCTGAATGACTTCAGTTTCAATAATTGTAGAAAATTTTCATTAAACCTCAACAATTTGCACTTGTTTACTTGAATCTACATAATTCCCCCATGAGACAACACAACACAGTTGGATTTGGGTTGTTGTTGTTGGGTTGTTTTTTTTAAACTTCTCACTAGCAGTGGCTTTGATCCTTTTTGATGTGCTGACTTTAATAAACATAGTCAAAAGGCACTTTCAAAAAACATCATGGAAAAAAAACTACAAAGGAACAATTATAGCAGCAGAAACTATTCTAATCCCTTACTTACGCAAGCTATTTTTAGTGAAATATGTTTTTTTTACAAATTTTATGTGACAGTATTTTATAAACAGTGTAAACGGCCTCTTTTCCAGATGAGTCTTTGTGTAAGAGATGGAAGTTGGTTTGTAATGTAAGAGGAATCTTACGTGCTGAGAATAGTCTTTTTTTTTTACTCACTCGGGAATGTGTTGTAGGCATGTCTCCTTCCTTGTGGAGGCAAAACAAGAGCTTATGACCTTGCTTAATAACTTTTGAAGACTTTTAATTAACTTATAACTTTGCATTAAAATCTGTTTTTTTTCCAGATACTAATTAAGACCTCACAACCAGCAATTTTAATGCTCTCTTTTTCACGACTTTCCATTTTAGGAATTCTAGGAAAATGGTTTTCTTTTACTAAGAGCAGCTTATATCTTTAAAAAGATATTTGCCCTAATCCTCTTCAAGCATAATAGGGAAGCCACGTGTACAAAAATGAGAGAAGCAAATTCTCTACTCAGGATTCTGTGTATAGAGAAACCCAACCCATATCTTGCAGGTAACACAAGAATCTCATTTGGGTTGGCAGATATGATAGATCTTCCCACATCAAAAACAGTCACTGCGGTGAAGATCATAAGTCTGTTCTAGTTTAGCCATATCTTAACACAGGGTGAATATGTATCTCATCAAAGTCTGCTCGTTTGCTCATGGGCTCTCAGTTGAGGCCAAAGTTGACTTTTAAAGGGTAGATATAAGCTTATTGGGTTAAACTATATTTATTAAGTTAGGGTACGGGGCTGATCTTAATTTTAAGATTGATTGACTAGTAGACAATTGAAAGCATCTCTCTCACATCACCCACTCTTTTGTAGTGCATGTAGTACCAAAAACATTTACCTTTCAGTATTTTTTCTTTGAAGTCTTCCCAGCATTTGAATGCCCCACATTTATTTGTTTTTGTTTGGCATGGACCTGGAAAAATTCAAAATATACAATTTTTAACTGGTTTTAATGGTACCCTATACCATTTTCTGAAGAAAAAAAATGTATTCTGCTTAAAATTATTACTCAGATTGAACTGAAAAGTGAAATTAATGGGGAAGAATCTGTTATGCATGTTAAATAAATAAAACGGATGCATTGTATAATTCCAGGTTTGAGTTCTGGAACTCTTCACTTATTGGTTCCATGTTCTATCACGTGGGACTTGCTGAATTACAAAGATTGTACAGTCATAGAGGCTTGAGATCCCAACTTGCTGGTTCTTATCTAGGACAAATTTCCAATAGAATGATTTATTCACGTGAAATCTACTTCTGTTTCAGTACTTATATTGCCTTCTAGTTCATGGTAGAGTTTTGAGTATTTTGTTTTAATAATAGTTATAGAAACTCATATAATTGGGTTTCAGTCATCCTCCATAATTATTTTCAGCCTTGCATGCCTCTGCTGAAAATGTCTATTTGTGTTAGTGGACAGTGGCATTTTTGGTGGGCCAATAGGTCAACCTGTCTCCCCATTACATATATGCTACAAAACTACATTCAGGATGCTCTGTTGTCAAATCGTTCCAAGGGCAATGGTGTGGGGGCAGGGCCTGAATTTTAGAATGATCAGGAGATTTAAAAACTCTGCAATAGCAGATCAGCTTCTAGTCTTCAAGCCCTTGGGGTTTTTGTTTTTTTTAGGAAACAACCCAAAACCAGATGTGGGTCTTGACTGTCAAGACCAGCAACCTGGCTTCAGTTCTGCAGCAGATTAAGGTTCTCATGAGATCTCACCCTCACTTCTTAGCTTCAAAAGGTGAGGTTGCCATCTCTCAAAGTTACATCATAGCGTGATGGGAGCGAGTTTAGAAACATTTTGCCAGTTTGCTAAGCACCTGAGGCAGGGGGGAAAAGAAAAGGGTAACATTATAGGCAGTCTCCAAAATAAAAGGAGGAAACTGTTGTTTTTTTAAAAATCTCCTCATTAGCTAAGAAGAGGCCCTAAAGGCTAAAGAAAGAAAAGCAATGAACTTTCTAACTGCAGCTCTGAAAAACTTCTGCTGCTCTTTTGGTTGTATGTGATATGAGTGTCTCCTTTAAATATGCAGCAGTGACAAAAAATTGCCAGTAAATTCCATACATTTGAGCTAGATTTCTCCCCCCCCCCCACACACAAAAAGCAATATGCTAGCGATTTCAATCAAATACTAGAAGTAAATACAAATGATGGTGAGTGTTAAGCAGAAACTATTTTTTCCCACTCAGAATTAACTTGATATCTTGAGAAAACTCTGCTAAGGTGTCGTCATGACCCTGGGATGCTAAAGATCTGCAAGCTAGCCTAAGGAGAAATAAAACCACAAATTAGTTTTGACTACCTAAAATAATATGCTAGAGTAACAATCCATTTACAGCTCCCAGAAGACCTTTGTTACTTTTAGAAAGAACCGTAAACTCTTTCCAACACTTGAACAATAGGAAATGAATTCTTTGTCAGTAAAAGCCAGAAGACAAACTAAACGTTTTAATGGCCACTGAAGATTGAAGTGGAAGTTCAGCCTGTAGACAGCTATACAAATCACTAACGCATCCTAATGAATATTGGGTATGGGCATTAGGATCCTGTCAGTTTTGACACTGTGTCCCAAGTAGCTTAAACACAACACTCAGGGAAAGGTGCAGACCTCATCAGGTCTCTAACATATGGGATTTTATTTGTCATTTTGGCATACCCTACAAGCGCAAAAGAAAGAGTAAAGGGAGATTATCCTGACAATGAAATGAGTTACTGAATCTTGTGATAATGAAAAGCAGAACAATTCTAATTCCTTTCTATAGTCCCTGAGGTGGAGGTGCGTTTATAGTTCTGCAGGACTAAATGTAGGAGGAAAGAACAGATGGCCTAAAAATCCATGAAATAAGACACCTCTAATCCCAGGACTGAGTACCACTATTCATCCTGGTCCTGTTCCCTACTGTTACTTTGTAGTAGAGTTCAGAGTTGCTACTGATGAACTGGCATGTCCTTTAAAAAATTACAAATTAGCTGTAGCATGCCGATTTGGGGCAAGAAAATCTTCAAAATATATATAGTGCATTAACAATGTCGTTCCACCTGCCAGGTCACTTAGGAAAGTGCAAAGCTGGGATGACATTCAGATGGAACTGACCCAACTACTTTGTTTCTTTCCAAACTCCCCCGCCCCCCACTGCTACATTCATAATGGATGTAATCACATATCCTCTGAGAAAGGAACATTTTGTTTATTAAAGTGATGTATGTGCAGTTCATGACAGCAGTATGTTGGAGTCCTGGATCTCACACTTTATATTTTGCTGCAATAATACTGCTATCGAAATACTGTTAGCATTTTCTGGAGCAGCTGGAATCTAGTAAATAGAATATGTGGGAAGACTCAGGAGACAGTTTTCTGCAAACTTCTTCTGCAGAAAGTGCTTGTAATATTTAAATATTTTATATACATGCTTCTTTTCAAGCGTGAATTCCCTGTTCACTTATTTTCTAGTTGAGTAATAAATTAGTATTAGATTTCAGCAATAAAATATAGCATAGTTTGAGCAACCATAGCAGTTGCATAAAGCTATTTGCATACTAAAATAGTTAACCAAAAGTCAAAAAGAATTAAATGACCCTGTTTCTCCCCACCCACCCACCCCCCACCCGCCACTCACTCTCTGCTGTTGTAGCATTTGGAAGTGAACATTGTGTACCTGCTTAGCCTTTCTTAAATGGAGATGATCTCATCTTTTAGAGATAACCATCTCTGACTGCCCTTCTGATTCATCCCTGGCCTGAACTCCATTTGAACCTTTTTAGACCACAAAACAAGCAGGACTCTTGGCCCAGGCTATAAAATATAATTAAGTGGGTTTTTTTAAAGATGCGTAAGAGAGGATTGCTGCCTCCCTCCCCTCCTCCCCAAATGTATACCTATATGTCCTTTACCACCAACATAGCCAATAAAGTAAAATCAAGCACTGTCTTCAACAAATTAAAGCAATAGATGTCTCCGAACTTTAATGTTTGATGTACTGAACTAAAAAGCACGCGCAAGCTGTCAGTGCTGCTGCAACATAGACTGGGACATACATTAATGATGAACTCAAACGTTTGGTCTGATCGAGATCATTAATTTCTGTTTACCATTGGTAACACATCTTGTGTTTTTACAGAGCCCACATGTGGTCATATACAATACTGAAAAACTCTCAGTGAAGAATGGTTAATTGGTAATGTAAAAATATAGTACTCCTGGGGAGAATGAACCATCACACGCCTCTGTTCCACACTAATGAGAAATCCAGTAGTCCAAATCATTTAACTCAGTCATTGCCTGGATTTTGCACTTAACTTGACGTCTTCTGTTTCTTTGCGGATGGCGTGAGTCTGGTCATTCCGTCTCGCACAACATTTTTTATTAACTAAAGTACTTGCCCAATAGCTGTGTTCTTTCATCTTTTAGTATTAATGTCCGTGTGTCTTTTCATCTTTCTTCTGTCTAAGACCACATTGCCAATTTTTAATTAGACGCTAGGGGATAAGGGGAGAATTTAAGAAGGAACATGCTGTTGGGCTAACTTTTCTGTCAGAAACATATATGGGCAAGTGAATATTTGAGGAACAGCCAACTTTCCAGTCTCTTCTCTTTCGATTTTTGAATTGTGCTGCCATTTCCCAAATCACAGTCAGTGATTTCATCTCCCATTGTACATGAACCTGCAAAAAAATGATTAAATTCAGACTTCGCTGCAGGAGATGGAACAAGTGATTGATAGTGCAGATGGGTGTAGAGCAGCAGGTCAGAAGGAAGGCCACAAAAGTGAGAATTATATACACGTGGAGCTATGTGGGAATTGCTTCCCTAGGATACTGTCATACCCAGTTGTGATCACTGTCCTCGTCATATAATATAATTATTATCAAATGGGTCAGTCACATACATTAAGAACATAAGAACAAGCCAGCTGGATCAGACCAGAGTCCATCTAGTCCAGCACTCTGCTACTCACAGTGGCCCACCAGGTGCCTTTGGGAGCTCACATGCAGGGGGTGAAAGCAATGGCCTTCTGCTGCTGTTGCTCCTGAGCACCAGGTCTGCTAAGGCATTTGCAATCTCAAATCAAGGAGGATCAAGATTGGTATCCATAGATCGACTTCTCCTCCATATATCTGTCCAAGCCCCTTTTAAAGCTATCCAGGTTAGTGGCCATCACCACCTCCTGTGGCAGCATATTCCAAACACCAATCACACGTTGCGTGAAAAAATCTTTCCTTTTATTAGTCCTAATTCTCCCCCCAGCATTTTCAATGAATGCCTCCTGGTTCTAGTATTGTGAGAAAGAGAAAAAAATTTCTCTCTGTCAACTTTTTCTACCCCATGCATAATTTTATAGACTTCAATCATATCCCCCCTCAGACGTCTCCTCTCCAAACTAAAGAGTCCCAAACGCTGCAGCCTCTCTTCATAAGGAAGGTGCTCCAATCCTTCAATCATCCTCGTTGCCCTTCTCTGCACTTTTTTTCTTGCCCAGTGGTTGTTCTTCATCCTGATGTTTATCACTCCTTCCTGTTTGGTTGTGATATTCGTGCACACTTCACAGTCTCTCTGGGCTAGCATCACAGGGAAGCAGTTCCCCGTAGGTGTGACGGAAGGATTTATGTGAGCTGGACTCTGTCCAAGAGTGTCCTTGAACACTGTCTCTCTCAGTAGCGTCCACATTCTTTATCCTTAACAAGGCCTGAAGTGATGAAAATTTAAGTCTCTCTCTGATATACACACACACAAACTCCCTTTCCCGTCTGTACCAATTTGATTGGAAATTGTACAGAACCCCTCCAGAAAAATTACTGTTGGCTGCGGACGCAGAATGAAGCAAGCATATCTTTTGTGTCCTGCTTGTGTCCTTCAAAATACCACACACTTTGCAGTAATTGTTGTGTCAAGAAGCAGGATACTGCTGAATTACAGTTTGTCAGGGAGTTGTAGGGGCACTTTAAAAAGCAAGAGGGAACTCTAATACCCTTGGGAAAAGTACAAAACGAAGAGCATGAATCAGTAGCGTTTTCATGGATTCACAAATAGGGAACTCTACTGTACTAGACTTTACTTATTGGATCTTGTCAATCATTTTTGTGCTATTTGCTGGAAGATAAATTCCATCCGAAAAATACAGATAAAATCAAAAACAAACAGAAGACTGCCTTGGGCTTTTATGAACGTTTAGCAACAGTCTTGTTATTCAAACATGCTTCAATCTGGACAGGATCCCTACATGCTTGCAGTTGAGTTTTCCCCCCCAAGTAGTCGTAGATCATTTCCAGCTGGATAGGGAATACCTGTATATTCCTTGCTTGTATAAGTCATCACAGCCTAATCTCTATAATGACATACAGAAGCCCTCGTTGCAGAAGATCCGGAGTGCCTTTCACTCCATCAGGGTGATGGCGCATCCCAGCGCTATTGTAGATCAAAGCAGAGCCTGACAAAGTAAGGCTGGCAGCATTTTGTAAACATCATCCAAAGAAGTGGTTCGTTTTTATTAGTCTCCTGAAGGGCTATTTTTAAAAGTTGTGAAACTGTTTGCTCCCTGTACTAAATTACTGCTGCCCCCAAGAAGGTATGCAAGTGTTTGGCAAGCAGCTGCCCTGGCAGAACACGTCGCCGTCTACATATCCCAACAATTGTTTATGATGATACATTGATTCTGGGAGCAGCTAATATCAATTTGAGTTTAAACAGTTATTATGATTTAATCTGTTTAAGCAGAACTGTATTTTTTTTTTAGCGCCTAGGGTTGGTGTATAAAAGCCCTGTGTGTGGGTGTAGAAGAAAAGGGGCAATTAACTCTGTTTTATCGTTCCAAGCTAAACCATCCCATCATAGCCTTATAAGCTCTGCTTATATTTGGTAATTCAGCCAGGTGCATAGAAATCCTAAAAGAAGATTCTGGGGCATGTTGATATGGTCCGGTGATGTTTCAACACTCCTTTCCTTTAGATGCAGATTCCAAGTATCCACAAGCATCAGTCTCCCTGGGGCTTCTTTATACATGGTAGAGAAGCTTTGCCTGAAAGCCAATGTCTTCCTTCACTCACCATTACTCTCGTGGTGTGTCCATAGCTGTCTGTCTTCAGCTGCTTTTAAAGTACTGATTTGTTTAGTTCCCTCATGATTGCACTTTGTGTGACTTCTGACTGCATATTCCTTTAAGGATCCCTCCTCCTTCATTAGGTGCGCTATGATTTATGCAGGAAGATTTATGTCATCCCAAAGAGGGAACACCACAGCTGAAAAGAGTGTTATGATGTCCTTGAGGAAAACGCTGGCTCTTAGTCAGGGTTTTAGAAAGAAAATAAGCGTGTTCTGAAATTGCCTTGCATCCTAGTGTCGCAGGCTTCCACAACGTAAATCATCTTCATTCAAAATTCATGGAGGCGTCATCTTCTATGGATCACTGGGTCTTGAATGAAATTCATACTGCTTGGAAAGAAAGCTCTGTCTCTTCAGCACTGTTTCCTTATTCCCCTGTATAGAATTAAATAAAATGGTTCTCAGCATTGGTGCTGTTACAGGCTTCCGAACGTGACTTAGAAGTACAAAATACCCAGCAAAGTCCAATTTATGGTTGGACCAAGTATCTCAAGCAGCATTGTTTTAGTTGTGCTAATAAAACAGCTAATAAAACAGTCTAAGGCTGATTCCGCATGGGCCAAAAACAGCAGTGTGAAAACGGTGTAAAAGGGTTTAAAACGGTGTAAAAGGGTTTATACTGTTTTCACACCGTTTTTACACCGCTGTTTTTGACCCATGCGGAATCAGCCTAAGAGTTTGGCACAAGATCCCGTGCTATACTGCAGAAGATGTTTAATGCAAAACCTGAGTACTTCTGTGGCATTTGCTGGTCTTGGAGTACATTTTCCACATCATGTATGTATTTAGGGTGAGGGCCTGCAACCTGTGGCTCTAGAACCAGATATGCCTCTTTAAAAAAAAAGAAAACCAGATCCTTATGTAACGGTATATTGGGCTCTGATCTGGATGGCCCAGGCTAGGCCAGTCTCATAAGATTTTGAAAGCTAAGCAGGATCAGCCCTGTTTAGTATTTAGATGGAAGGCCACCGAAGAATCCCAGGGTTGATGTACCAAGGGGCAGTCGTGGCAAAGCACTTCTTAATGCCTATTGCCTTGAAAACTCTGCAGGGTCACAGTAAATCAGCTGCGACTTGTCAGCACTTTCTACCACCACCACACTAGAGAGATGAAAGAACAACCAGTATATGAAGGGAATAGCAGGAGAAGATTTTTATAGGACTAAAGAGCCCCTTGGAGATCCTTTACTGAAACAGAAAAGGTGGAGGTGAAGCAGCTGCTAGTAGTTTACGTATAAACTATGTTCAGATTAATGCATTGAAGCTATTATGCAGGGTACTCCAGTGTATGACTTACCATGAGACCTCAAGTGTGCCACTTCCTAGTAAAGAACTCACAACAAACCAGTGTTTGGGCTACAGAAAATCCATAGATTAACTTTTGTTTACCTCATTTATACCCTACCTTCTCCCCAGTGTGGATCCAAAGCATCTTCCATAGCTCTCCTTTCTTCCATTTTATCTATGCTAATTATCACTAACGTTGAGTTGTATATTTTAACTGGTTGTGGTCGATTTTCCGGGCTGTGTGGCTGTGGTCTGGTGGTCAGAAAACCCACCACAACCAGTTGAATCCGGCTGTGAGAGCCCTCGACAGTACGTTGTATATTTTAAGTTACACAGGTGGGCTTTCTTCTTGTTGACTTTCTATTGACTTTTTTCTCTGACTTTGCTCAGAGCTTTTATATATTTTGGTTATTTAATTATAAAAAGTTGTTGACCCCTGATTTAGAGAACCATAAACGTCTTGGTGAATTCTCATGGATCAACAGCAACTAGATAAGATGGCGCCCACGCCGGAGCTCAGCAGCAGAGCTCTGCAACAATTGGATTTTTAAATTTAAATTTCCTCCGTTTTTAGCCTGCAGCGAAAATTCCATTTCCCCCCACCGTTTTCTTATATCCTTTGGGCAGGGGATTTTGGGACTTAAAAGATTGTACGACCATCGGGTGAGTGCAATAACAACGGATTAAGTGCAATAATAACAGACGGAGTGGATACAAACCGAGACGACGGAATGAGGTATCGGGCCCCTTGCCTTTTTCATCTGCCTCCCTTATGCCTTCGCGATAATTTGTGCTCCTACGGACGGGCTCTTCGCGGCGCTCTCCCTTTGGGAGTTATTGAGCTGGTGGCTAAGACCAGGGCTGGCGAGCAGTTTGATAACGGGGGACCGGTGACAGAGATCCCCCTCATTCCTCCTGCATTGACTGAGCCGAGACGGAAATCCCGCGGCCAGAGAGAGCTGGGCGCGAAGCCCCACAGCCAGAGGGAATGGAGCCTAATGCACAAAGCCGGAGCCGGAGCCGGAGTGTCCTGGCGGAGCACCGGAGCGCCTTGGCGGTCGCGACGTGGGGGGCCCAGTGGCAGGGACTCCCCCCTTGCAACGCCAGGGGGTTGGTGGCAGCAAACCCCCCCTCCATCTTTCCATCTTCCCCATCTCCTGGCATGGACGTTGCTGGCTGGAGACCTCCACAACGTAGCTTTTGAAGCGAGGTGGAGCGTAGCGCCCAGAGTTGTTGCTGAAGTGCTCTGGAGGTTGCGGCATTGGGGTTCGTTAGCAGAGATCCCCTCCAGTTTCTCAGCGAGGACTCTGTCAATCAGAAACACCCATAGTGAAGCAACTTTGATATCACTTATAAGGAAAACAACTTCGGGCTCAGCAGAGGCAGTGCCGTGTCTTGCCACAGGTGGCGGCAGAGAGCCAGGCCCTGTGGCCAATTCTGGTACTGCGGGAGCTGTGCTGCTGATGCAATCGTTCACCTTGCAAAGACAGTCTCAGACAATTGATCTATTACAGCAGCCCCAGCTCAGAGCCTCTATGAGCTTGGCGAACATCAATGGGAACGATTTTTGGGAGCGATCTTTGGTGGCAAATCAGGAAACCGAGCGCCCTCAGCGAAGTGGACAGCGTAGCCACGGCTGGCTCGGGTGGCGTGAGCCCCGGTCCAGCTGCCGGTTCAGCTGCCAATATAGTAGGAATTCCATCATAGCAGAACTTTTGTCATCATCCTTCACTGACATACTGGGGACCCAGGTGTTAATTATACCGTCCCGAGGGGTCGCTTCCTCCCCCCTTGTTGCAGCTTATACCCCTTAATCCGCACTTCTCCCCTCCCCACCCCTGATGTGAGGTCTGTAATTTAGGTGCTATCATTAGAGTATATTAGATATTTAATTTGACTATTACAGGCCATACCCACCAGAAATTGTAATCAAATTTTAGTTAGTTTAGACTAAGGTGATAGGTTAGGACTAGATAGCTACTTGAGCTGGATTGTTTAGTGGGGATATTAGTTAGGTTTGTTAGATAAGAGAGAGGCTGGTGAAGCCATGGGGGCACCAACCCTGGGGCTAGGGATCCCTGTGCTGATGGGACGGGGTAGATATTGCGGTAGGCGGCGGCCACATGATAGAAGACGTACGAGATATAGTTATGCTCGTCCGCCTTCTGACCTCCGACCTATCCCGAGAAACGATGGTGGTCTGGATCAGGGACACTCTGCTTCGTCTTTGGTGTTAATTAATGCCAGGTCCATCAATAATAAGACCGCGATACTCCGAGATTTTCTCGGAGCTCAGCAGGTGGACCTGGCAGGCATTACCGAAACCTGGGTGCGCGAAGGTGAGACCGTCGCCTTGGGCGAAGTCGCGCCCCCGGGTTTCGCATGCCTCCACCGATCACGAACACAGGGCCGGGGGGGTGGGGTGGCATTGTTCATCCGTGAGTCTATTCCATTTAGGGCAGTCCCCACCCCGGAGATCACCAGCATAGAGTGTGTCGGCCTGGAGTGGTTGGCTCTGGAGAGGTTGGCTGTTCTCCTGGTGTACCGGTCGCCTAGCGCACCGGGAGACAGCCTGCCGCGGCTGCTGGAGGTGGTGTCGGACTGGGCGTTGCGGTTCCCCAGACTTATTGTCTTGGGGGACTTCAACGTCCACGTCGACGCCACCTCATGTGTGGCGGCCGTGGACCTAGTGTCATCCATGGCGACACTAGGACTCTCCTTAATAAACTCTGGCCCCACCCATGAGGCCGGGCACACGCTGGATTTGGTCTTCGGGTCGGGGATAAATCCTCTACTGACAGAGTGCCATGGTCCGACCATTATGCCTTGAAGGTCCGGGTGGACTTGCCACAACACCCCCGTCTAGGCGACGGGCTGATTTATGCCCGCCCGCAGAGACTTATGGATCCACTTGGTTTCCTGAATGCTCTTCGGGACCCTGAACCTGCCGGCACACTCGATGAGCAGGTGGAGGACTGGAATGCCCGGCTCTCCGATGCCATCGATGTTGTTGCCCCCCGGCGTCCTCTACGTCCCTGTTTCCGACGCGCTCCATGGTACACAGAGGAGTTGCGTCAGATGAAACGGGACCTTAGACGACTAGAGCGAGTGTGGAGGAAATCTCGTGATGAAGCCGCGCGAACATCTTATAGGACATTTATGAAGGCCTATGAGATGGCGACAAAGGAAGCGAAGAGGGTTTTCTTCTCTTCCTCTCTCGCGTCCACTAGCTCTCGCCCAGCTCAATTGTTTCGTATAGTTCGGTCATTGACCTCCCTGTCGGGGAGTTCATCAAATTCTCAATTGGATATTAGCTGTGAGGCATTCATGAGCTTCTTTGCGGATAAGGTCGCGTTGCTCCGCCATGACCTTCCACCCACGTTGGCTACAATTAGTGAACTGGAGACTCCCTTGCCGTCTTCGGGCCCTTGTTTGGCCCGGTTCTCCCTGCTCTCTGAAGCCAATGTCGACAGAGCCTTAGCTGCTGTTAGACCTACTACCTGTCCTCTGGATCCGTGCCCGTCCTGGCTTGTTAAAGCTTGCCAGGCGGAGCTACGACCCCATCTGTTGAGTATAATCAATGGCTCCCTCGAGCAAGGAGCCTTCCCAGATGGGTTGAAGGAGGCAGTGGTCCACCCACTCTTAAAAAGACCATCGTTAGATCCGAGAGATCTGGCCAATTACCGCCCCGTCTCGAATCTTTCGTTTCTGGGGAAGGTAATTGAGAGAGTGGTGTTGGAGCAGCTTCAAGGTTTTCTGGATGACGCATCGGCTTTCGACCCCTTCCAGTCCGGCTTCCGTGCTGGGCATGGGACGGAGACTGTTCTCGTCGCCGTCACAGATATGCTCCGCATCCAGCTTGACCGAGGCGGATCGGCGCTGCTGGTGTTGTTAGATCTTACCGCAGCATTTGATATGGTCGACCACGACCTTTTGACCCACCGCCTGGCTGTCTCCGGAGTACGGGGCACTGTCCTTCAGTGGATAGTCTCGTTTCTCCGGGGCCGGAATCAGCAAGTGAGGTGCGGGGATCAGGCCTCCCGGAAGTGCCCGCTTCAATGCGGTGTACCCTAGGGGGCGCTACTATCCCTGCTGTTGTTTAACATCTATATGCGACCCCTTGCTCAGCTGGTGCGGAGTTTTGGGCTGATTTGTCATCAGTATGCAGATGACACTCAGCTCATTCTGTTGATGGAGGGGGGAGCAGCCGCTGCCCCTGCAGCTCTACAGCACTGCTTGGAGGCAGTCGCTAGTTGGTTGCGACAGAGCAGGTTACAACTGAACCCATCGAAGACGGAGATCCTCTGGCTTGGCCGTGAGGGGGAGGGGGGACTTTCCAGCTGCCTGTGTGGGAGGGGGTCATATTGGCGCCGACCCCCTCCGTCCGCAGCCTGGGGGTCCACCTGGATTTGTCTCTCTCAATGGAGACCCAGGTGGCCCATACAACCCGGGCTGCTTTTTTCCACCTTCGCCAAGCCCGGCGGCTGGCTCCTTTCCTCTCCCAAGCAGACCTAGCCACTGTGATCCACGCAACAGTCACCTCCAGATTGGACTATTGTAACTCGCTCTACGCGGGCCTTCCCTTGCGCCTGATCCGGAGATTAAAACTGGTCCAGCATGCAGCGGCGCGCCTGCTGACGAGTAGCGCCACCTGGGAACACATCCAGCCGGTGTTGCGCCAGCTGCACTGGCTCCCAGTAGAGTTCCGGATCATTTTCAAGGTGTTGGTGTTGACCTTTAAGGCCTTACGCGGCCTGGGACCATCGTATCTTCGAGACCGCATCACCCCATACGTCCCTGCACGGCCTCTCCGGTCAGCTGAGGCCAATTTATTGGTGGTCCCTGGCCCCTCAGTGATGCGGCTGGCCTCCACACGGGCCAGGGCCTTTACGGCTCTGGCCCCGGCCTGGTGGAACGCTCTCCCTCCAGCTGTCCGGGCCCTGCGGGACCTTGGCGAGTTCCGCAGGGCCTGCAAGACGGAGCTGTTCCGCCGGGCCTTTGGAGGAACTGGCCGCTGATGTGGTGCCCCCTTCCCTGTTTGGCCCTCACCCGACCCGGACAATTGGGTCATTGTCATCTAGCGAGACCACCATGCCTCCCCTGGGGATGGGGGGTGGGGAGGGAATCTTAAAATTAAGATGTTGGGCCCATTTATACTTTTACTCTTCTGATAATTGTGGTTAACTGTTTCTGCTTTTAATGTTTTATTTACCTATACTATTGTTTTTACCTGTTGTACACCGCCCAGAGCCCTTCGGGGATGGGGTGGTATAAAAGTTCCATAAATAGATAGATAGATAGATAGATAGATAGATAGATAGATAGATAGATAGATAGATAAAACAATGACGTGACAGAGGGTACAGCTACATAACTACACAAGGATGTGATGAAATAGTAGTCTGTGCTGTATGTGTAATGTGGGTTGATTTTCGATAAGTCTTTAGATTACCCCTAGCATTCTTAGGATTTCAGAGTTGGTATTGCGCAGGCTAGCCTGAACTCATCAGATCTCAGAAACTAAGCAGGGTCATCCCTGGCAAGAATTTGGATGGGAGACTTCCAAGGCATACCAGGGTCGTGATGTGGAGGCAGGCAATGGCAACCCATCTCTGAACATGTCTTGCCTTGAAACCCCACCAGGGGTCTCCATAAGCCAGATGTGACTTGATCGCTAGAAACGTGTATATAAAGTGTTAGATGATGAGTATGGTGCTACCTATAAAAGGAAATATTGTCTGGTTGGCAATGTTGTGGGTTTTTATATGTTAGAGGCAGCCATCGAGGATGGTGTCGGGGGAGGTTTAGGAACTATTTAGTGTGAGGTCCTGGCAAAAATTTCTTTTTTCATTTTAATATGCTTAGTATCTATAATTTATACAGTTAAAGAACTGAGCTATCTTAGACCAGAAATTAGATTCATTTGACTCAGAAGGTTGAATCCCACCAGATTTTCTGCGGGAGGAGAAAAGGAAGAAGGGTCCCAGACTAACTATCCTGGGGATCATGAAACCTGCATAGGCAAAACCCATGTGGAACAGGGACTGCTGTGTGTATAATTAGGTGAGAATGCGCAAAAAGGCTGGCTGAATTCTACCCAGTATTTTGATCCTTTACCCAGGAACATTACTCAGCTCTGTTCAAGAGGTCAAGTATCCACTGGCCATGTTTGAGTAGAATGAGGCCAGAGGCCATTTTGTAGCCTGAGCCACTTGGGCTGCAGTCATCAAGTTCTAAAGAGTTCTTGAAATATTCTTTGATAATATGCCTCCATAGCAAATTTTATTTTTGATTTTTTTTGTATTTCTGTATTTATCTGTTTCTAATATTTCACCTTCCTACATGTCCACCACATACGATAAAAGCAGCCATATGAAGTAAAGCAATTCTTGTTGTGCTTCATGTTTCTGTGAAGTGTGTGTCATTCTCGCCATCTCTTTTCCATGTGGGAAGGGGGGGGGGGAACTACCTCTGGCTTTCCTTTCCTCTCCTCTTTTTTAAATCAACAGCATTCCTGTCAATAAAGAATCCCTAGAGACTGTGGTAGAGCAGCAGGACACGTTTGATGTTCAGTGCTCCGATTATTTACAGAATCAAACATATGTTACAGTATTGCACACTGAGAGTTGTCTTTTGCCCAGTCTACATTTGCAAAAGCGAAGTATGCCCAAGTTGATGTATATACATGACCATTGAATCACATGGTGCCTACTGATCAACATGTCCTAATGTGATTGTGCATTTGTATATTTGTGCACGTTTATGTGTGCAGTCAACTCACAGCTGACTTATGGCAAGCTCGTAGAGCTGTCAAGTCAGCAGATATTTGGAGGTGATTTGCCATTGCCTGCCTCTGCCTGGCTGAGAGATTTCTGAGAGAACTGTGACTGGCCCAAGGTCACCCAGCAGGCTTCATGTGAAATAGTGGGCAGGGGCATGTCTACAGAAAATGGTGCCCAGGGCAAGTTCTCAAATGCGCCCCTGCTCCAACCTCTTGCAAGCTGAATGTTATTCCTCTTGTGATACACCCAAAGATCCCATTAGCCCTTTTTGTCACTGAATCACATGGGACGCTCATATTTAATTTACCATTCACCTGTACCCCAAGATCTTGTTAATGCACACTGTCACTCAGTAGTCATTTCTCCCATCCAGAGAGAAAGGGCGGGGGAAGAGAAAGAAACAGAGGAAAGGGAAAGAAATGGGCAAGAGAAATAGGGGAGGAGAGAAACAGAGGAACAGGGAGCTTCAGAGGCAGGAATGTTGCCCACAACCCCCCCCCCCCCAAGTACTGCAATTGCAAAAAAAGCCTCTGGTTTAAAATTAAACATAACTTCTAGGCAAATGGCATTGTAGCCGGGGGGAGACTGGGGCATGGACAGGCTCAGGAAGGCACTCTTTCCTAGGCCTTGTCCCCATTCTCATCAGATAAGCTCCTCCTAGCCGCTGCTCGCCTAGAAGTAAGCTAATCTTAATTTTAAAGTAATCACAGGCAGCGGCAGGAAAGAGGAACGTGGGCCACGTCCCCCTCCTCGCATTGCCACTGGGGAAAAAGCTTCTGGTTGCTTTAAAGTTAAGATTAGCTTCTAAGTGGTGAGGCTGGGCTAGACCAGTTGGGGTGGGGACTCCTCCCAGGGAGCACCTGAGACTTGAGCCCCCCCCCCCCCGTTACACATCCGGGAGTAGGGAATTGCACCTGGTTCTCCACTACACCATGCTAGCTTTAGGCCCAATGAAATCACTGTATCAGTTTTTGTATTTTTATGGCAGTGGAAAATGTTGTCAAGTCTCAGCCAACTTATGGAAAGGTTTTCAAGGCAAGAGATGAACAGATTCAGTTTGCTATTGACTGCCTCTACATAGTAACTGGGGACTTCCTTCGATATCTCCCAATGGCATACTAACCAGAGACAATGTTGCTTAGCTTAACTGATGAGATCAAGCTAGCAAGGGTTTCTAGGGCAGGAATTTTTTTTATAGCCTGTTTAAATTAATGTTTGCATAGAAGTAGATTTGAAACTGCTTTCCTAACATAGTTAAGCAATATCCCTGTTTAAACCTAACTTGGTTAACATTGGTGCAGAAGAAATGCTTAACTGCATGCGGGAGGAGAAACGTTCACTTTGAAAAAAGGGGAGCCAGGGAGGGGGCTCATGGCTAAAGTGACAGCACATGCATCAGCTGTAGAAGATCCGCGGTGTCTCCCGGTAATAAAGGCTTGAATAGAAAAGTTTGCAATTTTTTCTTGAAGCCTTATTATTATTATTATTATCATCATCATCATCATCATCATCATCATCATCATCATCATCATCATTTATTATTATTTGGGTTTATAAACCGCCCTCCCCCGAAGGGCTCAGGGCGGTGTACAGTATGAGAATAGAGCACAATCAAATTAAAATACAATAAATATAGGTAAGTTAAGATGGCTCTAATAAAAATAAACCCTACCCCATTAAAATGCAGCTTATAAAATTAATATTAATGTTAATTAAAGATGGCGCCTATTATCAATTCCCTCTAAAAACAAGCATCAAAGGGAAGGGCGGTAGGGCCACATGATGTTATCCAGCAAAAAAGGAGGGAGGGAGGGGCCCCTATCAACGGCTAGTCTCCCCAAAGGCCCGGTGGAACAGTTCAGTCTTGCAGGCCCTGCGGAATTCAACCAGGTCCTGCAGGGCCCGGACAGTTGGTGGAAGAGTGTTCCACCAGGCAGGGGCCAGAGCTGTAAAGGCTCTGGCCCGGGAGGAGGCCAGCCGTATCATGGAGGGGCCAGGGATCACCAGTAAATTGGCCTCTGCCGAGCGCAGAGACCGGTTTGGGACATATGGGGTAAGACGGTCCTGCAGGTACGGAGGTCCCAGGCCGCGCAAGGCCTTAAAGGTTAGCACCAACACCTTGAAAATGATCCGGTATTCAATGGGTAACCAGTGCAAGCGGTGAAGCGCAGGTGTAATATGTTCTCTTATGGCACCCCCTGTAAGCATACGAGCCGCCGCGTTCTGGACCATTTTCAATCTCCGAATCAGACACAAGGGAAGGCCCGCGTAGAGCGAGTTACAATAGTCTAACCTGGAGGTGACCGTTGCATGGACCACTGTGGCCAAGTCGGTTTGGGAGAGGAAGGGGGCCAGCCGCTAGGCCTGGCGAAGATGGTAAAATGCGACCCGGGTAATATGGGCCACCTGGGTCTCCATTGAAAGAGACGAATCCAGGTGGACCCCCAGGTCGCGAACAGAGGGGGTTGGTGCCAATATAGCCCCTTCTCACTCCAGCGGCTGAAAATCCCCCACCTACCCCTCACACCTCAGCCAGAGGATCTCCGTCTTCGATGGATTCAGCTTCAGCCTGCTCTGTTTCAACCACTCAGCCACGGCCTCCGAACAATGCTGGAGAGCCGCAGGGGCGGAGGTCGCTCCCTCCTCCATCAACAGCTGGGTGTCATCAGCATATTGGTGACACGTCAGCCCAAAGCTCCGCACCAACTGAGCAAGGGGTCGCATATAGATGTTAAATAACAGTGGGGACAACAGCGCACCCTGAGGCACACCACAATGAAGTGAGTGCCTCCGGGATGCTTGGTCCCCACACCACACTTGCTGTGTCCGGTCCTGGAGAAACGAGACAATCCATTCAAGGACAGTGCCCCACACCCTGGAAGCAGCCAGGCGGTGGGTCAAAAGGTTGTGATCGACCACATCAAACGCCGCGATTAGGTCCAATAAAACCAGCAGCGCCGATCCGCCTCGGTCTAGTTGTAAGCGGAGCAAATCTGTGACGGCGACGAGAACAGTCTCCGTCCCATGCCCAGCATGGAACCCGGACTGGAAGGGATCAAAAGCCGATGTGTCCTCCAGGAAACCCCGAAGCTGCTCCAACACCACTCTCTCAATTACCTTCCCCAGGAACGAAAGATTCGAAACGGGGCGGTAATTGGCCAGATCACCAGGATCTAAAGATGGTCTTTTCAAGAGTGGGCGGACCACTGCCTCCTTCAACCCACCAGGAAAAACTCCTTGCTCAAGGGAGCTATTGATGACACTCAACAGGTGGGGTCGTAACTCCGCCTGGCATGCTTTAATAAGCCAGGAGGGGCACGGATCCAGAGGACAGGTAGTAGGTCTAACAGCAGCCAGGGCCCTGTCGACAGCGGCTTCCGAGAGCAGGGAGAACTGGGCCAAACAGGGGCCAGAAGACGGCAAGGGAGCCTCCAGCTCACTTATTGACTCTAAGGTGGCGGGAAGGTCTTGGAGGAGCGACATGATTTTATCTGCAAAAAAAGCACATGAACGCCTCACAGCTGATAGTCAATTGAGAATTTGTAGACCCCTCAGACAATGAGGTCAAAGACCGAATAATACGAAATAATTGTGCCGGGCGAGAGCTAGCAGACGCGAGGGAGGAGGAGAAGAAAACCCTCTTCGCTTCCTTCGTCGCCACCTCATAGGCCTTCATAAACGTCCTATAAGATGTTCGTGTAGCCTCGTCACGAGCTTTTCTCCACACTCGCTCTAGTCGTCTAAGTTCCCGCTTCATACGGCATAGCTCCTCAGTATACCAAGGGGCCAGCCGCGAGCGGGGGCGTAGAAGGAGAACATATGCAGTGAATAAATAGAATCCATATGCGAATTTTAGCTTCATGTGCTCAGGTGGTCCTGTGGACTACTGTGAGGCATGGTTAAGAGAAGTCTCCCCATTGTGACATTTTGGATCTGCCATCATTGTTGTTATATTTTTCTTGAATTTCTTTCTGCTTTTTGCGGGGGAAGGAAAGAAAAAATGACTGTGTGAAGAACTGTAGGGGTGTTTGGTGGCTGGCTGGGCCAGTCTTTCCAATTCATGTTACCCAGGTACCATGGTGAAAAAGAACATATAGCTGTTCTTTTTCACCATGGTGCCTGGATAACATTGTCGGTTTTTTGTAATTTCCATTAATGCAGTCAGATTCAAGGAAAGCTTTGAGCATGTTTTAGGGGAAATTGGCTCATGAACATTATTGTTCTGTAACATAAACCTTAGTCTTATGGAGCAATGACCTAGTGCCTTATGAAATTATTCTTGGCATGGTAGCCGCATCTCAAAACTTACATTTAGGAAGCAGACTCCCCACCCCCACCCCCCACCCCCAATTCTAAACAAGATTAATAACCAAATCTGTTTTCCTTCCCCCTCCCACAATTCTGTAGCACATATTTGCCACAGGTGTGTGTACATTTTACCTGAGATAGTCTAACTTCATGGAAATTGGGGAAAGCGTTGCAGAGAATTAAAAACAGCAGTATATTGCACACACTGGGTTTAAAAATTTAATATTTTATAAATATTAAATTATACTAGGAGAATAGCCCATATGAGTTACAGATTAAGTATGCTGAAATTTAATATTCCCAATTATTCCAAATATGAAATGTTGGGAATGAGGGAATAGACCTCTGGCCTCCAAACGTAGTACCTTCTGGATTTTAATATTCTAAAATATATATAATACAGGCATACTTTGAAGAGCACTGAAATATATCTAATGACATAGGTTTTTTAAAAAAAAATCTTCTAAAGAAAATACTTGCCATGAAACTCATCAGTGTGTTCACTTTAAAGTGTTCCAAGCATTACTAACTACAAATAGCTCAGAGATTAAACTGTGTTTTTAATGTAGGAACTCATATATTTTTGAATTATTGTGCTGGGTTGAGATAACCAGATCCCGAGTATCAACCAGTTAAGAAGTGTGTGTGCTGTCATGAGTGAGCTGATACTGAAAAGTTCTCATAAACCCAAATTACGTAATCTACTAGGACGTTCTCTGTCATGAACCTTGTTAATGTGAACAGGGCTTGTGCTAGAGTATAAGCCATGTCCAAGACATTTAGTTCTCATATAGTTCAGAACAAGTGGAGACCAGTAGCGAATTGTTGTGGTCTGACTTTAAAACCGGTGCTCTTCTTCAACATCCAGTGCTCCAAAGGGCGGGCAACAGTATGCATACGTGGCCCTATAATATTGTGATGAGTGGGCAAATGAGAGCTTAAAATAAGAAGCTGTAGTTTTCCTAAGTGTGCCCGTCTCATCCCACCACTGAAGCTGAGCAAGCAAATTTCCCCTCCCCTCCCCTCCCCTCCCCTCTGTCTGTTTGTTTGTTTCCCTTTAACTGACTTTCAAGTGAGTCAGCTGTCTATTTGGACTATGGTTAGAGTTAAGGATTAAGACTGGCCGCCTCAGAGGAAGGCAAATAACAAAAATGGTTGCTTTTCTTATAGGAAGGGAAAATGCTAGAAATGTGTTCTAGAAAAGCTTTTATATACTCAGCTCTGTTGAATGAGTTTCCCCCCCCCCCCTCTTTTTATATTAGGTATAATTAATGGCACCACCTTTTTATTGGACATCAATGATTTCCTCATTAAGACAAGTCTCAAGGAAAAAAGCAGAACGCTGGTTGGACCTTTCTATTGTTCTGTCACCATGGAAGCTAAATGGTGCAAGCACAGTGGCAATCCTGGCCCGGAGCTGTCAGTTCCAAAAGTCCACGTTGATGTGAGAGGTGGACTGATGCAGGTCTGTACATTGTAATAGCTGACTGACTTTGCACACTGGTTGTCTGTCTGGGCAGTAAAAACCTCTGCAGTGTGAGAAAACTGACCTGATTGGGAAGAATGTATTCATGGAAGAATGTATTTATTTATTTGTTTGATTTTTATCCTGCTCTCCCCTGATGCGGCAGGCTCACAGCAACTCACCACACTATAGAAACCTTATTTCAATATTTTAAATAATTTTATTTCTGCTGCTAGTGTGGGCTCCAACCGTAGACTCCCTTTTTGTTATTTTTTCAGTTTTAAAAAATGTCAAAAATCATGTTTTTGTGTAGGAAGGGAGAATAAAATGCTATTGCCATGGGTGTTTTGCCAGGACAAACATGTCATTATCTGCTGGGCGTCCAGGCAGTCCAGCCCCCACTAATGTTCAAGCATTCAGTATTGGAATCAGATAGATTTCTATCCAGTGTGGGCAACACACTTGCCCCCCATCAAAGTCTTCTTTAAATTCTTCATTAGAACAATGTGCTTTGGGGGTGGGAGTGGTGTTGCATTTCTGTACATTTACAGGCGCAGCAATTCCCTGTTATACAGACCCGGCGAACATTCAGCTGCTGCCATTTCAACCAACCTAAACCAGGAGGTGTTCAATATTCTCTACTCAAATGATTCTGATGTCATTAGATAACTGAAAGTGACTGGTACAAAAGATTTTCAGCCCCAAAGTAGTCTTCAGTGAACCATGTTACATACTGATGTTCTTTTAAGGGTCATGTTTGTAATGCTCCTATAACAGAAAACGGTACAGCGGTAACCCATGATTCTTGAAGTTAGGAGCAATGCAAAACAGTAATATTTTTAATTAATATGTCATAAGTTTAATTCTATTAAATTATACCAATTAAATAATAATAAAATAAAAATACTTCTCCCCCACTCAGATGTCATTCTTAATACTTTATAGGCATTTAGAGTCAGGAATGCTGTTAATCAACCGAAGTCGTTCCTGACACCTTAAGGCAGCAGAAGCAAAATGCTTGTCTGGGAAAGTAGCAGGGCTACTGCTAGCTTGACCCTGTGCTTCTGTTCCTGACCAACACAACACAGAGGGTGCCTGTCACCCCTGCAAATCTATATCCCATTTTGCTGACATTCCTGTGGGCCTTTCCCCCTTCTTCATCCCCTTTAAGTCTTATTTTTAAGGGACAAAAGTAATGAAATTTCTTCTTTTCTGTTTCCTACTATTGTAGACAATAAATTTTCTTGATTTAATAAAGCTCACTGTGACCAGTTAAGTATTTCAAGACTGGGATGTTTACTTTTAAGTCCTTCAAGATGCACATACCTGTTTATCTGACTTTATAGAATAAACTTATTAACCACACATGAACCCGAGATGTATGATTTTCAATTTTCTAACTTGTCTCTTCTTCTTACAAGGTTTTCTGGGGTCAAGAGCATTTGAACTGCTTAGTTCTTATACATGAACTCCTGCAAGGTTACCTTCTGCAAGAAGAGAAGATGGAGGGGCAGAGCTTTGGTCTTATGTGTGCAGCACCACATCCTACAGAAAGGAAGCAGGATTCTAAAACAGAACATACCTCAGATGATCTAAGGACAGGCCTGTTTCAGTACATACAAGATGCAGGTAGAGAGAATGTTATTAAAGTGCACTTCTGTTACAAAATGAATTCAGTAGTAGCCTATTAAATATCACTTTCCTGTTTGACTCCCCCACCCCTTCCAGTAATTAAGAAAGCATCTGTTAGAAAAATACCATTTTGATTTCTTTCCATTTTACTGTGACCTTTTAAAACTCTGGGAAATTGCTTTTTTATTTTCCACCCTTTTGATCACAAGGGATTTGTTTTTAACTGCTTTGGTCTCATAAACCAGCACGCTGCCTTTTAGAAATTATATGTCCAATTACGACTTTTATCTTTCTAATTTGATAGAGGCACAGAAACTTCCCAATGCCTATGAAGTTGTGTTTTACAATGAAACTGAGGATAATCCAGGAATGATGTTATGGAGATACCCAGAGCCCAGAGTACTCACCCTTGTGAGAATTACTCCGGTTCCTTTTAACACTACAGAAGATCCAGATATTAGCACTGCAGACCTTGGCGATGTTCTTCAGGTAGGTAGCAGTTTAGTTCATACAAAACAGGTGTCTTTTTGAAAAAAAAAAGTCATTGAGAAATAAGAAAATAAATTGATACAATTTTTTTAAAAAATCAGAAATTAATTATTACATCTCTGGTTTATAAAGAGTAAGCAAAGGCCCTGTAGTGAATAAAGCTGTTGATTTTGGACTGCTTTAAAACTGTCTTTAGTTTTTCATTTGGCTAAGACTGAGAAAACATAATGCTACCCAAGGTTAAGGGATCAGTGCAGGGCCATAAGATAAGGATATGCATTTTGAACATAATTAATCAAAATCTGCTCTAAATGTGTCCTGTTTGTTAAGTGCAGAATGGTAACTAATCCACATTAAATCATTTCCAGTTTAAAGTACAGCTATTGGTAAGAAACAAAACAGGCCATGACCTAATGTTGTTTATGGTGGTATGTGGTCGCTTTGGCTATTTTCTGCTTGCAGATTCTGTTTCCCTGGAGCAGAGGCATATTGGGGGGAAATGGTTCCCGGTGACAACACCTGCTCCAGGCACCCCCTTCCTGCGCCCCCTGCTGCCCCCCCACACTTGAGGGTGGGGGCAGGGCTCGGGGGGTGGCTCAGACAGGCACTGCAGCAGCAGGAGGCCAGCAGCATCTCCGAGCCCCACCCCCAAGGGCCTGAGGAGGGAAGGAGGTGGCTTGGATGGTCGCTGCAGCAACAGGCTGGCTCTGTTTTTAGGTGCCTCCAGGTTGGCACGGGGGAGGAGGAGGGTAGAGGGTGATTTTGTCCGCCCTCCCCACCCCCGCCGCCGCCATTGTGCCCAGGGACATTTGATCCCACCTGTCCCCGTGGGCCACTGCCATGGAGCCGCAAAGGGCAGCTGGGGGATTACCATGACTCAACAGATATTTTCCAGAAAGGCACACAAACCAACCAAAACTCCTAGCCCATATTGACAATCTCATGTCCTAAAGTCCTCGTTCTGAACTGGCTTTGTGATGATGCACGAGTACAAAGTTAGTTCAAAGTGATGGCAGGAAGCCTTGTTCTTCTTTGAATGGATGTCATAGACGAGATTGTAAACTCCATTTGGAGTGTTGGATAAAAACAATTTATCATTTTTCTCAGAACTTCTCAAAGAGTCTCTAAAGACTTTCTTCCTCAACTGTAACTTTTAACACAACCTAAACCAGCCTGATATTCTATATTTCCTAGCTGTTACAGGTTTTATTCTGATTAGGAGAACCATTTGTAGCAAGTCAGGGCTCTACCTTGATATAATCCAGCACATAGAGGTCCAGAAACTATTCACGTGGTACATGATTCATGTTGCAATGTAATAACTTATATTTCAGAATTCTATTTTGGCAAACATGGACTATGTATTTGGAAATACATGAACTACGTATTTGGAGTTCATTGTATTCCATTCTGAAGAATTAATTTTGAAAAAAATAATATTTCAAGTGCCAATAGCACAAACAACTCAAGAAATCCAGTAATTTAAAGCTTATTCAAAGTATGAATGTGTATTTATATTTATAGAAACAGTTGGTACTAATTTACAATCATTTTTCTCTTGCCCCTTTATTTCTCTTATTTCATTTTTGGTTCTATGTATATATGTGTGATAAACTCTTTTTTACTTTTTCTTTGTACACTTTTCATAATGAATACTGAATACTTAATGAAATACGTAATACTTTCTCACTTGGTTAACTGAATTAGAGGATATATTTTTGTACAGTCCATGTTGAGCAAGGCAAATGACCTTTCTACTGTTGTTTTCCATGAAATAGGAAGTAATCTTGCATGATGTTATTTTTTTATGTATGTAATAAATTAACATTTTAAAAATTCTTTGGTGATTAAAATCCCTGTTGCAGATTATCTTGGTAAATTAACAAACTTCAAAGAATAGACATAGTATATTGCAACAGCAGTTTGTGTTTTAATAGGAGGAAATACCGCATCCTATCAGATGCCCTCCTCAACATTAATGGTAACTGTTAGCCCTTTTATAGCAAGGGATAACCTCTAATTCTGTACTGTAGATTAGGAATTGATACTCACATATATTAATATGAAAGGAATGTGTGCTTCCTTATCAGTGGGCAATTGATCTGTTTGGATATTTTATCAAAGCTATAGCCTTATTCGAATCTGCTGTAGTACATGTGAACCCTTTTTGCTTTGAATCAAGACCAGAATACAGCTTAGATTTTTCATAATAGCTATGTGCAAAACTATGAGACTTTTCTTTTGATGGGTAAATATGATGTAGAACCGTGATTGATTTACCCCAGTCCTCTTGAATGCCTTTAAATGTTCTTGCAGCAAAGTTAAAAACAACAATCAAAATTGGAATTTTCCTGTGAATTGCCTAGAATAATAGGAAGTATTTGGATAAACTGTTCAGCTGTGTAGGTATCTTCCCTCAGGCAACTTGTACAGATTTTGTGTTCTGCCTTTGAGGTTATTAAGTGTCAAATTGGCACCATATAAAGAAGCTATTTTTTGACTCAGCACTCAACCCTTGTTATTTGTACATCACATACAAGAATATATACGCTAGCACTGAAAATTAGATTTGCTGACTTCAGGCTGGGAAATTCCTGGAGACCTGGGGTTGGAGTCTGGGGAAGATGGGGTTTAGGGAGCAAGAGGCCTCAGCAGATTATAATTCCAAGGAGTCTACTCTCTAAAGCAGTCATTTCCTCCAGGAGAACTGATTTTTGCAGTCTTTCAGTTATAATTTCATGAGATCTCCTGGCCCCCTCTGGACACTGGCTACCTCACGTTGAATCTAGAGCATGTGTCTAGTAGGGTCAGCTTGGAAAGTGAGTGGTAAAGGAGTCTCGGCAGCTGGTTACTGGTCTGATTTCTCCTGGCCAATAGCAGTCGTCTCCAGGCAGGGAAGCATTCCAAACCTGGGGGGGCGGGGGGGGGGGCTTTTAGACTAACAACAAATTGTTGCAGGGGGGCTGGAAAATTATTGTGGACCAACTTTGTGGACATATTAGCAAGCTTGATGTAATGGAGTGTGGTCTTGTTTCAGAAAACTGAATAGCAAGATTTGTGTCTAATAGGGTCCTATAATGTTATTTTGTCATCAGAAGATGCTCAGGAAGATCAGCGTTTGTACACTGAAGCTTGTTTTCCCTGTGGTGCTAGTCAAAGAGTATGGGATATACTCTTTGTAAAGAGTATAAAAAACCCTCTGCTGTCTCTTTGTCTATAAATTTCATATTGTTTTATTAGGTTTTGCTTAGGATGATTTTCTGATTTAGTCTTATCAGGAAAGGAAAGTTGAAAAGGCACAGCAACAACTGAAGATTCCACTTTCTGAATGTTGAGGCAAAGTACTTTGTCACTCCTTCACTCAACCAGAATACCAGCTGCTTCTGAATGATGCGAAAGAGGAGAACCATTTTGAAACTGAATGAAATAATTCTGCCAATGATGGCTTTACATTCAAATTACTGACTTAGGAAAAGTGAAGACCCATCTGAATGCCATCTGAGAATTGTAATATTTTATATAATTCCTTGGAATGAATCTCACTGAAATTGGATGACGGTTACTTTTGTGTAGGCCAGGGGTCTTCAACATGCAGCTCTCCAGATGTTCATGGACTACAATTCCCATCAGCTCCTGCCAGCATGGCCAATTTGCCATGCTGGCAGGGGCTGATGGGATTTGTAGTCCATGAACATCTGGAGAGCTGCAGGCTGCAGACCCCTAGTGTAGGCGCTTTCCACCACTTGGCTTGCACAAGATTGGAATACAAGGCGATCTTTTCTACCCAGGCCGCTTGACATTTATATGTGGTGTGGCGTGAACATTTTTTAAAATGCCAGCAATACTTGTTGAAAGAAATCTTAAGCATTTCCATTCTGCTCTAATTTCATTAACTTAAAGAACATTAATAAGAATTGGAGAGGGAAGGCAGAGCTAGTGTTCTGAGGATGCAAGTCTAACCAGATTAAATGCTGGGAGGATTTGTTAGGCAAATAGGGCCACATATGAGCCCCATGGCACGGGATGATAAGCTGCAGTATTGCAGTCAGAGTTCTGACCACGATCTGAGTTCAATCCCTGTAAGGACCTGTAAGACTGAGTTGTTCCACCGGGCCTTTGGAGTGACCAGCCGCTGATTGAAGTGCCCCCATCATTTTCCTGCATTCAGGGTCCCTTTAACATCTATGGGACCCTTCTTTCCCCAACAGGAACCACGTTACACACGAGGCAGTTTTAATAAGGGTTTTAATAAGGGTTTTATCGCTGGACGCCGTTTTATTATATTGACCACTGTGTTTTAATTTAATGGGTTTTAGTTATATGTTGTTGTGAAGTTATACCTCCTTCAGGGGGTAGGGCAGTATATAAAACCCAATAATAAATAAATAAATCCCGAGGGAAGTCAGTTTCAGATTGCTGGCTCAAGGATGACTCAACCTTCCATCCTCCTAAGCAGTGGTGGGATTCAGCAGGTTCGCGCCACTTCAGCAGAACCAGTTGTTAAAATGGTCAGGGGCGTAACGAGGCAGCCCTGGGCAAACTGTAGCCCTGGGCAAAACCTGAGTTGGATGCCCCCCCCCCCCCCACCCATGGGCGGCCACTCCACCACGACCAATTTTTTTTTTGCACCAGGATTCTTTGCTAAGGAGATGGGGGCTACCCTTTGAGGGTCCATAACTTTGGACCCCCTGAACCAAATTGCACCAAACTTGGGGGGTGCCATCATCTCCAGATGATACCCTGAAATTTTGGTGCCAATACATCCAAAAATGCACCCCCTGCAGGAACATCCTAGAAATTTGCCCAAGAATCTTTGTTCTGCATTGAGTTTTCTGCATTGCTGTCAATGGGGGTTGCAGGCTGGGGAGGCTCATTTCTGAAGGCACAGTCTCAAAACTTTCAGGGTCTCATCAGGAGACTTCCCTAATGATACCCCCCAGGTTTGGTGCAGTTTGGTTCAGGGGGGCCAAAGTTATGGACCCTCAAAACTGTAGCCCCATCTCCTATTAGCTCCCATTGGAAACAATGGGGGATGGGGCACCCCCTTTGGGAGTCCATAACTGTGGACTCCTTGAACCAAACCTCACCAAACTTGGGGGGTAGCATAAGAACAGTCTCCTGATGATGCGCTGAAAATTTGGTGCCACTAGCCTAAAATGCGCCCCCTGCAGGCCAAAAATGGAAAACCGCTAAAAATACCCCAAAACGAACCTTGCATTTTGATGCCCCCCCACAAGGTGATGCCCTGGGCAGCTGCCCACCTTGCCCAATGGGCATTACGCCCCTGAAAATGGTACTTGTAAACAAACAGTTGTTAAATTATTTGAATCCCACCACTGCTCCCAAGGGCAGTAAAATGAATACCCAGCTTGCTGGGTGTAAAGTGTAGATGACTGGCGAGGGCAATGACAAACTACCCTGTAAACAGTCTGTCTCGTAAATGTTGTGATGTGACATCACCCTATGGGTTAGTAATGGCCCAGTACTTGAGCAGAAGACTACCTTTAAGTTTTGATCCTTAAATAGAGATCATAGTAAGGGGGAGGGAGAGTATTATTCCCCCTCCCACAAATATAGGCGGATTCTGCATGGGCCCAAAACAGTGGTGTGAAAACAGTGTGAAAATGGTGTAAAACCTTTTACACCATTTTCACACCATTTTCACACCGCTGTTTTTGGCCCATGCGGAATCTGCCATAGAGATTCAAAAACCAAATCTCTTTCGCATCCCCCCCACCCCCAGTGCTATTACACTTGGCTGGAGAAAAGATACAGAAAATGCCTGTTTGTTTGGTCTCTGTGCTGGCACAGAGCGGTGGTGGTTTTAATGGGCAAAACCATTCAGTGGTGGGAGAGCTGAATCCCTCTTCTCCCACTCCTCAGCCTTCATCCAAATATGAGCCCAGGGTTGCTGTTGCTCCCCTCTATAAAATGCTGTAAGATCCAGTGGTGGATCTCCCAGCCTTCCTTGTAACTAGACTATCAGCAAAGAAAAACAGTGTTAATCAACCCAGCCATTGAAAATGATCCCTGTTTATTTTCAGAGAGGTAGAAAATCCTGAGTCAATGTAAAGAAGTTAAGTAAGGACTATTTAATATAAAGCAATTTCATTTATGTAAATCCTATGTCTCTGAATATGTATAGTTTCAGATCAAGTGTCCATTTGGTTTCATTGACTATCTGCATGCTTTAAATAAAACTTTGTTGCACTAAGAATTTGCAGGCTTGCTGTTTTCAACACAGTGTTAACCTTTAAGTAGGTCAGTTCTTAACAGAGCCTAAAACAGTGGCTGAGGGAAATGTGGACGTTAGAGTAATTTACTTGAGATTTACTCCAAGTCATAACTTTAGGAAATATTTGACATGACAGTCAACAGGAAACTAATTATGATCAACGTCAGAGGCATTCATTCTTCCTTTTAACAGAGAATACCTCATATTTGGCTGACTCCGTTTCCTTTTTTGTTTTGCATTCCCCACTGAGATTGCAATGTTGAGCTGGCATTTGAGAGTCTGGGAAAAGGGCTCTTTGGAAAACCACAAATTTCACTGATGTTTGACTCATTTCTCACATTTCAGAAGCAAGTATTTTGGAAGTCCAAATAATTTGTGTATGACAAGGTAGTGATTTAAGTTCATAGCATTAGCAAAGGAAGCCATAAAAGATCTGCCACAGTTATCAACAGCAAGGGGATCATGTCTGCCTGTTTTTAAAAACCTGACGTATGAAAGTGCTTGTAATTTAACGGAGCAGACATTTTAAATATGTAATTAAGAAAATGAATGCGGTAGTTTGTTTTAGACTTTTAAGTGCTAACTGTTGCAAATTTGGAACACTGGGTTCCAGAACTGTGGTTTTGCTTTCATGGAGCTGTCCCCATTATTGGAATGAATGGGGAAACCCATATGGACTCGCGGGCTTTTCTGTGCCTGCAAAGATTAGAAGTCTAAAAGTTATGTCTGAAATAGTCAAGGTTATAGGTTAAATACCTTGGGGGGATTTTTGCTGATTTCTGCTGATGCTTCTTTTTCGTGGCAGACCCCCCACTCCCCCTTCATAACATTCCTGATGGAGATCCCTTGACCCTCATGGACAGCATTTCATGGGGTATTTTGGGCTGCAGCAGAAGGGGAAGACTATAAAGTTGTGCTCTACCAACAATGGAAGTGTTCAACTGGCTCTGTGCTCAGGAACAATTACTTTCTCACCTCATTTGGGTTTTTATCATTTACTTGGGAAAAAAGGTAGTTTAGCAGCACTGGGGCTCTTGTGTTTAAAGGAAATGCCTATGCTGCAGTATCCAGAGTGACATTATTACTGTGCTGTTTACAGTAAAGTTAGGATTTTGTCATGTTTGCCTTTACTTTGTCTTGTCTCTAATAAATTAGCAATAGCTAAACCCAGTTCAGGATAAAGATAATAGGAGATTTGTGATTTCATCCTCCATTTTCTGGACCGCCTGTGCTCTAGAATGGTCCGTTTGGGTTCTAGTGCCTGCCTAGTCTTTGTCCCAGGCACTAGGACCCAAGCGTAGCATTCTAAAATAAAGACAGTTCAGGAGATGGCAGATGAAATCACCAATCCCCTGTCATCTTTATCCTGAACAGGGTATGTCTGAAATTATTCTGGAATCTATATACACTTATTGTTGTAGCATTAATGTCCCAGATCTGCACAATCTATTTAGAAATCATTATATATCTATATCGATATAGATATGTAGTCTCCATAAAGATGAAGCTAGTAGAGTGTCAGCCACTGCAGATTTCACCAGAGGTGTATCTAGGGAAAATGTAGCCTGGTGCAAAAATCTGAGTTTTCTCCCCCCCCCCCCCCCCAGTACGGGTGGCCACCCTCCCCCACTACGACCAAACAACATTTTTTTGGCACCAGGTCATCTCAAAGTCACCATCACATTATAGAACATGCCCCAACTCACAAATCTGAGGGGGGGAGGATGAGGGGTGTGTGTGGGGTGACTAAATGGCCGCAGCCTAGGGACATTTGACCCCATATGTCCCCCTGGGTGGTATACCCCTGGATGCTACAGTCATATTCCCTGCTGTTAACAAATTAGGTTGGGCAGCACTGGACTAGAGGACCCAATGGTGTGACATAGTACAAACCAACTGCATGTGATCCCTAAGTTCTGTCTTCAGAGCACTGCTTCTACATCGCCCTACATTTACTCTGCATCAATTTGTCTTTTCCAAAGTACTTCTCTCCTTCTCTCCCTCTCCCCCTTTCTCCCTCCCTCTCTCCTCACAGTGCAGTTGCTGTCAGAAGTGGTTGTGAGCCAAAATAGCACGCCAGTCCATTTGAACCATTCAAGATGAAATACAGAGCATTAACATAAGCCATTCAATAGGAAATGCGTAGGAGCAGTTACAGATCGGTACATTGCAAAGTCAAATAATATTAAGAGTGGGGCTGTTGTTGAGTGGGGCGGAGGGGCTCTGTCTTTATAGTTAGATTTTCTAATGGTCTCTTAAGATGATGTGTCAGTAAACGACAAACACAGACATTCCTCATATGAAATATATTTGGTTCTTATCAACATGATACCATATTTTGGTTAATATGTACGCAGATTGAGGCATAACAATGTAGCATGCATTATTCTACCCAGTTGTCTCTCTCCTTTCCCCCCCCTGGAACTGGGTTTTCATGTTCTCTCTCTCTTTTTCTTTTTAATGAGTATGAAACCAGCCTCTGTGGCACACGGCATATCCACAGTTCCACTCAGCACACCTGCATTTGCTCTAAGCCTAGTAGCTTGATGAATTGATAAGATAAGCCAGCCACATGCTTTTCTAAAAATAAAGGAATGCTACATATTTCTTCCTAAAGGTTAAAATGTGTTTCTCAGGGCTCTTGAATTACCATATTCTGATACCAAGGGAAAATAAAACCTCGACTTAGAGTCTTGTTTGTACTTAGAGGGCTTTCCGGACAGGAAGGCAATCTTGAGGCAATGCAGCAAGCCACAATACCAGTGGGGCATTACAGGTGAAAAACACACAGCTGTACCCCGTACCACAATGTATTACAACTGTACAGCGGACTATTTCCTAAACAGAAATAGGGCTTGTTTAACTTTTGTTTCCCAAGAGTAGATCACATTAAAATGTTATAAAATCATGATTTCCTGCATTTGAATGCTTGTGGTTTCTCAACGGGTTCCAATATTACAAAGGAGGTTTTATAGCTTCTATTAGTTGAAGATGTATAGAAGCCTCTTTCTAAAGTCATTTAAAAAAAACCGGAGAGATACGTAAAAAGAGAACTTTGGTTTTTTTGACAAGCAAACTTTTTTTTTCTCCAGCTGGGTCAGCTGCACAGTTCGGATCTGTTGTTTCTTTTGTAGAACATTATCGTGCGCCTAAGTGGTGTCAAAACGGATAGATAATAAACTAATAAACTGGTTTGATCAAATTGCAGCTCACTTCAGTTTACGTTTTACTAACAGTCAAGTTACTAACAAATCCAATTTTTAAGAAATCGGACACAAACTTCAGGTTTATATTTAACAAATTATAAATAGCTCTCGTTGAAGTCAGTGTCAGGAATTGTATTTATGTAGATATTTATATCCAGCTTTTCTCCTGAGGGGAACCCAAGGCAACTTGCAACACGGTTCTCCCTTTTCCCATTTTATTCTCAAAACGACAACCCTGTGAGGAGGTTAGGTCTAGAGAGAGAGACTGACTGTTCCAAAGTCACCCAGCCAACGTTCATGGCAGATTATCTGTGACTTGCATCGTAACAATACTTACTTGTGCAAATGCACAATTTATTATTGTGTCTTGAAATATATTTAAGTTGGTTTCAGATCTCTTTCACATGCATGGTTCCCAACCCTGGGAACTGTATTTTTTATGAAGTAGATTAATGTCTCCTAACAGACATTCTCACCTCTCACAGGGAACTTTTTAAAGATTTACAGCCTAGGTGTGCCTTCACAGCAGAGGCACGATGGGCAAGGATTTGGGGTTTATTGTTCCTTCTTTTCAGTCCTGGTATGTTTTTATATCAAATCATTATTTTATACTGCCTTCCTTAGATAACTCAAACAACAGCTTTTGATCTCTGTGTGTGCACATGTGCAGCAGTTAATATAAGCTGCAGTAAGAGAGCAAAACATCAGGAGACCGTCTCACTTCATTCTGCTCCCAGCCTGGAATGAACCTGATTGCGGGAGAGGCAGGGAGATGAGAGCATTGTATGATGTACTAGACACCCAGGCTGTCAACAAGAGTTTACTTGAGCTCACCTGCCAGAACTGGCAAGGGTTTTACTACAGGGTTTTGCTAATGCATTTGTAGGGGTATCTTCTAACAGAAGAGGAAGCTTCTACTAGGATTTTCTTTAGACTCTGCTTCTTCTGTTTATTTTTTATTTTATCACATTTATACCCTACCCAATTCTCAACCAAAGTCAGGTTAAGGGCAGCTTTCAAGTATAGGTTAAAATCCAGTACAGCGTCAGAAGAAGAATAAATAAAACACACAGATGGACAGACAGATGGACAGATGGACAGGCAGATAGAATCAATTCTAAAACAATTCTATATTCTTTAAAATGTAACAACCAGTTCTTATAGAGGGCCACCAATAAATAAATCCCAAGCCTAATATCAGTCTCTCTCTGCTTTCTGTTATTTGTTTACAAAGGAAAGAGGAAGGAAAAGGGTGTGTGTGTTTATGACTCCATGATATGTCTCAATGAATCCACTGTTTGTTGGGTAAGCACAGGTGTCAAACTCGCGCCCCTCCAGATGTTATGGACTACAGTTCCCATAATCCCCTGCCAGCATCATGCTGGCAGGGGATGATGGGAACTGTAGTCTGTAACATCTGGAGGGGCGCAAGTGTGACACCTATGGGTTAGGGTTGGGGCGAACAAATATGTTCCTATTCAAGACCAGTGTGGTGGGGAGAGTGGAGACTTAAATCCTACCTTATTTCATGCTGTAGTCCTGATCAGATGCCCGTTAAGTAGCTTTTCAGACATGCCATTGCATCTTATATTACACTCTATATGAACATGTCACCTCTATAAATGAAAGAGTTCAGAACCTAGCTGGCGAGCCATTCAGCTAACGGTTGTACTGTCCTCGTTAGCTGGCTTTGCAGTGAAGCTAGAGAATTGGGCATAGAAAGAACAGGTGGGTAAAAAGGTGACCCTTTGAACCTGCATCCCAGTGATCAGGTCCCAGTCTGTATGCTCAGGACACCCATCCTTACTAGATCGCATCTCTCTGTAGCCTGTTGTTCCTTCATACTCTGTAGCAGCTACCGCTTAGTTCTTGGGCAGTGAGAGACCAAGTTCCCATTATCATTGCCCAATCCTGTCTGACTCTACTGACTCTACTGCCCAGAGATGTAGCAAGGGGGGAAAGCGCCCGGTGCACTGGTGCATCTTCCCTGAATGCCTCTGCCCTGGAATGCCCTTGCACAGCCCCCGGAAATGCCCCTGAATGCCCTTGCCACACCCCCACAGGGGCACACGCCTGGTGTGTAGCGTACACACATATTCCCGCCCCCTTGGAGCTACGCCTCTGCTTGACCCTCCATTTATGTTTTAGTCAGCATAAATTTGCAAAAGTTGGAAACATGCTTTATTGTGGCTTCTGATTTTAAAAAAGAAAACTGCTGTGCCAATGCACATTTCTTCTATGTATTGTGGCAATGATAGGAGCTCTATCCTCAGCAGTAAGGAGTATTTGAAATTTCAGTTGAGTATTAATCTTTTTTTTTCCAAGACCACGATTTGATTTTACTCTTGGGATGCTTTCTCACACAACTAATATCCTCACTTTCCCTGCCCATGAGTCATTTTGCGGTATACACTTGATATCTAAGTTTTGAACTATTATTTTTGGCAGCTGCTACTGCACAAAACAATAGCCTCCCTTAAATTTATGAAGATTAGTAATAACCCCCATCTACCCCAAGAATAAATAAAGCCACATGTTTCAAAAGCTCCAGTTTAAATCAAGGGACAGTGCAGTTTATAAAAATTCTACATCACAATGTGCCCCATGAACTGCAGTAAGGCTTTCCCCCTTGCTTGGTCTTCACTTTTACGTGTCCAGCCATTTTGAATATTTCACACTGTGAAGTCTGATATTTTGGCAGCTCCCCAAATGTAACTACTGAACATTTTCATTAAAATGTACTCTTGGTTTTACAGTGTATCTTATGTTTTCATTGTATCTTCTGTAATTGCTGATATGAAGAGTCTTATCAAGTGTTGCCAACTCTCTCACTAGTGGGCAATCCCCACCACCACCTCCAGGCCCCTACCACTGCACAACTGAACAGGGAGGGGAAATGGGATGGGGGGAGACATCAATATATTTTACCGCAGAGATTGGTGTATTACCCTAGGGCATGAAAATCCAGAAGTGACATCAGCTTGTCTCTTTTCTTTTCTTTTCTTCCCCATACTTTTAATCTATTTTCCCCACATCCTACTACCCAAAGTCCCCCAAGGGTTCCAGGCAGTGGTGCCTGGGGACAACACCTGCTCCGGGCGCCCGGGGACAAGCTTGTCAAGCACCGCCCCTGAGGGCCTGGGGAGGGAAGGAGGCAGCTCGGACCACCGTCACGGCAGCAGACTGGCTCCTGGCAGCAGGCTGGCTCTGTCTTTAGGCACCTCCCCTGCGCTGACCCAGCTCTTCTGAGCCGGGTCGGCACAGGGAAGGAGGGGGTGGGGGCATTTTGCGCCCCCCCCCCCGCCGTTGCGCCTAGGGTCATTTGACTCCACCTGTCCCCATAGATGGCACACCACTGTTCCAGGTACCCTGTTTGAAAGATGACCAAGGGGATTATTTATCTACCCACTGTAATTGTTACTGATCTCTAATAGATGTGCACTGGGGATATTACTTCATTTGTTTGGAAAAATTTATGTGCCATCACTTTAGAAAGCCTATCCAAGGAGACTTACAATATAAAAAATAATAAAAACAAAAAACCAGTGGAAGTTACAAAAGCCCAGGCTTCATAACCAGTACTTTGAATGGTATCCAGAAACAGATGGGCAGCCATTCAGATCTTTCAGATCATATAAAACATAATTAATTTTTTATTATTTATTTCATTTGTATCTTTTCGTCAATGGGTACCCACAGCGGCTTACATTGTTCTCTTCACACCAACTTGTGAGTTTGGTTAGGCTGAGAGACTGCGGTTGGTCCAAGGTGATCCAACAAACTCCCGTGGCATGCGGGGATTCAAACCTAGGTCTCCCAGATATGAATCCAACGCTCTTAACAACTCTGAAAGTGATACAATCCATGCATACCGCTTTAAGTTTAATTTCTACATTCAGTCACTGTATAGAAAGCCTCAGTTGCTTTGTTCAAGTGTTTAGAAAATGGCTTTTGATGCAGGGGGGCAGCCACATCCCATGGATTTTTTTACTAATTAACATATTAGCTATGGTTTTCTGCAATTGTTTGAGTGCTTGTTGACATTGGTAGTAATAACGGAAGATATAGCTTGACCCAGAAGAATAGAATCCTATTAATTTTATCTTGATTAATATTTAACCTTTAAAAGAAATATATTAAGACTTAATAGATGGCAGCGAGTAAAAATCTCAATGGTTTGCCATTGAGAATCCGGAACCATAGCAGTTCTAAAGTGCATTATCCACCTGCTTTTATATTTGTTTAGAAATGACAGACAGCTGAGATCTTGCTCTCTAATGTTACAGATTCCTTGCAGCTTGGAATACTGGGATGAGCTCCAGAAGTCATTTGTAGCATTCAGAGAATTCAGCCTATCAGAAAGTAAAGTCTGTGAACTGCCGCTGCCTAGCATTGACTCAGTGACTGACCAGAAAGAGCTTGTCGCTTCGGATCTTTGGAGGATTATCCTGAACAGCAACCAGAATTCAGGAGATGACCAAAGGTAATCAACACTACTACTGTTTCAGAGGAACAGATCATTCAGGTGTTAATTCACAGAGGTAGATCATCAAAGCATTTCGGGAAGGAATCTGTAACTTGTCCAGGTCATATCCTTTTGCTTAGCAGTGATCTACGACAACAAAATGTTCCAGTTTTCCACTTGAGCATGTAGGCAAATCTACCGTAGTCCAGTCAATTGCAGAGAAATACACTACGCTTAAATCATGTCTGGCCAACTCCTGTCCAGTGTGGCTGTGTGACAAGTCCTGTATACAGATAGGTCCTTTATCCTTTTCGACCAAAAGTACAGTAAACATTTAGAAGATGTTTTACAGTTACCTCAATAATATGACAGATATAAATATTGTTAGTTTTTGAAGGCATTGGAGCTTGTGTGCATGCTACTCTCTCTCTCTGGATCCATGAAAAAAGAAGGAGATGGCATGCATGGCGGGGATGCAGTGCTGCTAAGGTACGCATGGAAATATGTACTTCTCATAAATTGCTGGTGTATTTGGAGGATGGATTTCATACATAACTTGTGTGTGTTTCTGTGTTTTAATAGCCACTAATATGCCTCAGACATTGTATAATTCAGGGAGAGGCTGGAAACAAAATGGATAACAAATCAATACCAAAAAAAAATCAAACATCTGGCTTCTATTAATCATATCAAGTTGAAATTATTTCTTGATGTTAATTGTGAAGGAATGCATTTTCATCATTCAGAAGTTAAGTGTTTTCGACAAGGTTAATTCCTTTGAATGTGGGACCGTCACAAAATTACCTCAATGGTCAGCTTAGTACCACAGAAATGTGAACTCTCTGGGAATTAAGCATAAAGCTTATGGAATTCAGTAGAAATTTTTTTTTCATCAAAGCGTTTAGAACTACAGTCACAATTTTTGTTATATATTCATTTGGGGCTTTTAATTGTACCTAATGTTTTATTAAAACTATTTTCTGTAAAAATGTTGACAGTGGCAATCCTGACGAATTGAGTTTGTTTGTTTTTTGGTGGGATCCTGTGATATGAAAAATATTTAATATTATCTAAATTGAAAAGTTTCACTTGTCTTTTTTATGGACCGAAGAATAATATAACTTGTAGGCTGCTTACATACTTTAAGAAATTGCACTGGATTTCGGTTCATTAGCTTTAGCGGTATGGCCAGATACTCAGACCTAGAAAATGAAAAACTTAGCCATGAATATATTTTCTCTGTCTTTGCACGTTACCTCTTCCGCTAATGATCCATTGTGAAATCCAAGAAGTGCTGTATTTTTCCTGTTGACCTTCCCATCATATGCTGTTCTTTTTCTTTGTTTTCTTTTTCATGAAACATTTCCTTGCTGGTTGTGGTGGGTTTTCCGGGTTGTGTGGCCATGGTCTGGTAGATCTTGTTCCTAACATTTCGCCTACTTCTGTGGCTGGCATCTTAAGAGGTGTATCACAGAGAGAAGTCTGACAATACGTTTCCTTGCTACTTTCTCTTGGTCTTTTTAAAGTAAAGGAAGTTTCTGACTTCTGGTTTTACTTGAAACTGATGCCCTTCCTCAGTGCAAAGGGCTTCGTCTATGGGGCGGAGGAACCTGCCATGATAATTCCAGTGAAAAACACAGCTCCTCCATTCTTACCCCCCTCTCCCCCCCCACCCCAAGTTATAAAACACGGAGGTAAGCAGTTGCTGATTTTTCTATAGCTTTTATGGCCAAAGACAAATAAAATATCTAGTGCTTGGCACACCTTACTCTGCGCATGGTTGATTTTTCTGTGAGAGTCCATTCCAGTTGAAACATACCAATGTTTTTGAAAATGACTGAATTCACGCTCCTAAATGTTAATGGCTCAATGAGTTGTAATGACTCTGCAAATTCTGCCTTGAAGAAATACACCATTTGTTTTTGTTAAACTAGTCATGTTCTACTAGATGCTTATGCCCCTATCAAAGGGTCATACAATAGCAAATGGTCAAATCCTACGAAAAAATGTCTGGTTGTATAGGAGTAACACTGCCACTGCATTTTCCCCTACAGCTCTGAAAGTGAATCAGGTTCTCAAAGTGTGTGCGATCAGCTCGTAACTCCTACTGCACTAGCAGCCTGTACCAGGGTAGACTCGTGCTTTACCCCTTGGTTTGTGCCTGCCCTTGGAGTTTCGGTCCAGTTTGCTAATTTGGAACTTAATCTTTGCCACCATCTTGATCAGCTAGGCACAGGTATGTATCTTCCTCTTCTCGAGAAGATGGCTGTAAATGTAGTTTTTACATCTGCTCTTCTTCCCACCACCTGCTTCATTTGTGCAGCTTCTTGGTGCCTGAAATTATATGCTCAGATAACTTACATCTACTTATCAGTAGCAAGAATGCCTAGGAAAGATGGTGAGTTCAGCTAGTCAGTCCTGCTATTTGTTTCAGGGGAGGCTCAATAACTGCAGAACGTGTTGCGTTTTCTGAAAGGTGGCCACAAGTCCCTCTTCTCTGTATTCTCGGCTATCTGAACAAATTTGGCTCTTAACATTTGCTAACATACTTCCCTGTTTCCGAAAGCTTTTGCATTTTCTTCAGAGAGAGATTTTAAAGAAAAGCGTAAGCACAGTGACCTTAGTTGTTATTCCAAAGAAAAGAAAAATCCATCTGTTTTTGTTCAGTAGTCTGTGCCATTGCATGAATGTCAAATTTATTCCAAAAAAATGTTAGATTGTGTGATTTCAAATAATGCTTTCCAGGAAAGATGAGCCAATATCCGAGCTCTTCTCAAAGACAGAACTTTTTCACTGAAGTCGTTTAATATTTTTCTACCAACAATTAAATATGATTAATAACAAAATTTTCTAATGTTTATTACGTACAGTTTTGAAAGTACCATGCCTTCTTTCTTTTTCCCCATAACAGCTGATTCATCCACTTCCATATTTTAGGATTTCAAATGACGTGCTGCAATAATAGCAAAAGCAGCTTGAACCGAACTCAGCTGTTGCAGCGTATATAATTTTCTTTTTATAAAAGAATTTTGCTTAGGCTGCTATTAGTTATCACTGTTTTCTTTACCAGTTTATGCACAGTGAGGCAACTAAGTATCTAAAGCTGTGGATCACACAGACTGAGTACCATATGTGTCAGATAATACCCAGCCTTTTTAGCGATATAATTTCTGTAAAATGAAAATAATCTGAGTACCTGTTACTTAAAATACAAGCTGGATCTATATGATAGATGCATCAAATGATACAGTCTAGATTTTCTCCTCTATTTAAAATAATAAAGACTAATCATGAAATATCCCCATATCTAGTACATATTACCTCCAAAAATCTCAGACTAGTCTTTTCGGCTTTTTGCTGCCAGACAGCTCTCCATTGGCATATCTCATTGGAAGGTATCCCCAGATTTCTATAGGCTTATGCATTTGTCCATATGGCATACCTATGCCAGAGGATATTCAACCCTATTTATTGTGATGTTCTCTTTTTACAACTCTATCTTATTTTCTCCACCCATGAAAAACTTTCCTGTTTGCTATCAGATGATGACCCATATATTCCTAGCAGAGTAGCAATTTTTGCCTTACTAGCCAGAAAGTTAAGAGCCAAGAAAATAATTAAAACTTGAAAGCATTCAGGTGGAAGTTTCTATTCTTATTAATCAAAGACCATTGGGTTGATTTTAGTTATTTTAATTTAATAGATTTATCAGAATGGTTACCTACTAGTAATGCACCTAGTGTTTTGGATTTTATTTGTATTTTGTATTTGACATTTTTTATTTTATTGTTTTAAAGTGTTACAGCCAAATGCAACAAATTGTTTCCTCATTCACTGTTACTTAAAATACATTTTTGTATACAGAATAATTAGTCTTATTCACAACTGTGCTTGAATAGTTCTGACTCCTTATGCCTTTCTTGCTCTTGAAAATTGAATACAATTTGCTGCTTAGTTTCCCCAAGTATTTATTAATGATGACCGCCCTAGCCCCATTAAAATGAATTTTGTGGAGAATAGCTATTAATACAATGGCTTCCACCCTCTGCCCTGATGTAGTGTCTTATTTTTACTTTCTAGCACCTTTGGGTGGCTCTGATATAGCCACAACTAATTCTTGATTAACTATATTTGCTATGGTGTTTGAAGGTGGCAATAATTTATGTTCAACTGTAATTGTCATCATCACAACCATGGTGGTAGCAGTCAGTAATATTTAGTGGCTCTAGTGCCTTATTATGCTCACTTTTGGATAACCCACACAAGATGCTTAAATGTATACAGAATAAGGAAAGAATGGTTTTGAAAAACAGTTAGAATCAATGTAGTAAGGTGTGAACTCAAGTGCTAAGGTATAAATTTCACCTTGTGATTTGGGAGGAAATAAATAATAAATATTTCTCTGGCACTGTTCCAGTGCTTGGAGATAAGCTTATTGGAACAGATAAAAATGATTGTTGCTCTTGACAGCTGCTAATCTACAGCAAAGAAAAATATTTACTGTCTTTAATAGGGTCATAGTACTTACAAATGGGTTAGTTTTTTCATAATAACAACTAGTAATAGCGCCATAATAGTAACTATCTCAGCATTCTCTCTATGACTTTTTCTTTCTGTATACAAATACATTTTAGGAAATTGTGTGTATGTATTTGTGTGTGTACACATTAATTGATCTCATGATTTCATTAAAGTAAACGCTTGTTTAGTCTTGAAAATACACCTTGAGATATAGAACTGAATTTTATTCTTTGTTTCAGCGACCCCAAAGTTCCTTCATCCATTTGTCTCTGATAAAAATGTGCCAAATGAACTGGAACACTTGATAATCTCATTCAAAGAACCACATATCTATCTGCGGCAGTGGAATGATAGCTCAGTCTTCAGAGAGATCCAGTTTTCCACCACTATCGACTGCAAACTTTTGGAATATCGAAATGTTACGATGCAGGCTCTCGTGAAGCCCTTTGGGATGTTTGGGCAGATTGTCATTTCTGGCAATTCTGTGGAAAAGGCCCTGGACTGCAACGTGATGGTGAATCCCATATTCGCCAGCTTTGGGCAACATGCCGTTCACTCTCTCCACAAAGCAATCCAGGCATGGCAACAGGTAGGGTAAATGGTTGGACACGAATGAAAAAAGTCAAGCCTAGTTTTTACAAATAAAAGTATTCAAAAGTGAGGAGGTACCGAACACTCACTCCGGGGAAAGGACAGGTGTCGGGGGGACCTGGCAAAGTGGCAGCTCTCCTCTCAACAGTACCACAAGCATGGCTGAAAATAAAGAATGGTCAGATGCAACTAGATAATCGACTAATTGGTGGCAAAATGTGCAGAGTTTGTGGTGGTGAATTTCTCTTTCCCAAGGTAGCAGCCATCCTGTACAAATCTGAACATATAAAGGAGGTTTGGCAACAGGTTCAGGACGTTGGAGCGTTGTGGGGTTTCCGGGCTATATGGCCATGTTCCAGTAGTATTTTCTCCAGAGGATCTGAAGATGCCAGCCACAGATGCAGGCGAAATGTCAGGAGAAAATGCTATGGGAACACGGCCAAACAGCCTGGAAGCCTCACAACACTCCAGTGATTCCGGCCATGAAAGCCTTCCACTCTAAATTCTTTTATTATTTCTTTGTTTTCTGTTAATAAGTGATAAATTTATTTTGGCGATCAGGAAAGCCTACTAGAAATTACCTTGCTATTTTGTGCAATACAGTTTCAAAGGGAATCGAGGTTCAATAAGCTAATTTTGATTAATTCAAACCTGTACAAGATCAGAATCTGACCTGGTGAATTGTTACAATATGCAGCACTTGAATCTAGCACATTATGAAAGATTAGTAATATGTGATCGGCAACTTGGATTTGTTTATACCATTTGTGGTCCTCTTACCTACTTCCCCTTTTTATTTCTCTAAAGGTGTTCGATACGTTTTTGCTTTGCATTCAGTAGGGGGGAAATTGACAGTTCAAAGCAGTCTGAACATGTGCAGATTCTCTTTTCTGCAACAGCTACTCAGAATGTCTCGTGCTTCCTCAAGTTATCCTGTCCTGCAAAGAAAAATCATTCTCCTTATCAGACCGAATGCCTAAACGAGGTCTGTGCATTAATTACCCATCACAAAACTACAATACTAAAGTTAGAAAAGATAAAACATCTGTTTCATATCAGAGTTTCTTTTTTCAAGGCATTCCATGGCTTTCTTATTGTAAAAGGACGTTCATAAAACAAGAGCTAGTGTGATTTAAATCTTTACAGCTGGTTCAAATATCACTGTGAAAAAAGAGTCTTTGTAGCTCCAATTTCTGCTTTTTGTCATATTTTTGAGCAATGTGCTTAGCAGAAAACAAGCAAGCAGGAGAGAGAGCTTTGGATGAGACCCGTTCCGCATGGGCTGGGAGGGTAGCAACTACTGCAAAACGGCCTTCAGGAAGGTCAGTTGCTTTGTGCAGTTAAAAAGTCTCTCAGACAGCATAGGCACATAAATAAAACTGTATAAATATTTAAATATTCTTGCCCAGTTTCAGAACATGAATGACTAACTTGGACTCCGGGGTGCCTTAGAGGATCACTGAACTTTGCAAACAACAGAATTGTATATTTGTTTTAAGTAGAGCCACATGTTTCACAGCTATATGGTCCTGACAGGTACATTCTAGGAATAGTTTGGCCTGATTTATACATGTCGATGGCAATGTTCAAATGACCCACAGGAGGATATGCTTCTGTAATTGTTGCTGTAATTTTCTCATTTCCTTTTAGGTCAGCAGTTCTTGCCACCCTCTTCTGATGTGGTGGGTGGGTCTCTAGCCCAGAGTGCATTAGATTAAAAACTCGCCCTGCTTTTAAATTAGGGAACACCAGACATAGAAGTGGGTTCGGAATGGCTCATTATCATTAATTGTTAACAACATGTTCCTTGTGTGGCTTCCTCTCTGCCACATACGGAAAATGAGTTTTCCAGAGGTAAATGTTGTGTGGTGTGTAGGGTTGACTATCAACACAGCACTCTGCCTGACAAAATCATGGCTACTGCAGTTACTTGAATTCTTAACATTTTTAACTGAGTATCAAGGACAAGAAATGTTGTGCACAGTGCAGATAGGAGCTGACATAGGAAGCATAAAGCAATTTGGCCTTGCACCTTTAGGTCAAGCGTTCAAGATTAACAGAAGCCTCTGTCAGTATTTGTTTCTCCCAATATGTGGACTGATTTTTTTTTCTTCAGTAATGATGGCAATTTCAAAAGTAGATTAGACTTTAAAGACACCATAAGGCTGTTTGCTTTATAATTTTGGGTCACATGTTCAAAACTCAAGAAGATTGATTTTTTAAAGCCACTTATTTCTCTTATGTAGGTAACCAGTTCAAAGTCTTAATACCTTGTAATAGAAAGCACTCTCTTAAATGCAAAGGACATAATCCAGCCAAAGCTAAGCTTTATGCCCCACTGACATCAGTGGGAAAGATTTAAGTGTATGACACGTTGAAATAAGTGAGCATCAAAGTGATGAACATCGGTAAGATTTTGCCCAAGTAATGATAATGGAATATGTAAAGGCCAAACTACAGAAAGTAGCTGTAGAATGGTTGAAAGCTTGAATCTCTTTGCCAACAAAATGTTGGCCTAATAAAAACTGCCCGATCACCACAGCTGTTTTCTGTGAGCTGTGGTAAATTTTATTAAATCCACAGTAATACATTGGAGGTTTTAATTCTGTAAGATCAAATGAGCAAAATGATTTTTTTAAAAAAGGCTGTATTTCTATAGTTACACAGAATTTTTCACTATATTTTACCATTTATAAGGACTTATTTCATATTCTAAGGAAAACTAAAAGGTGTGGAAAATAGGTGAGTTGAGTGAAATACCTCCAGAGCCTGTTCCCTTTGGATGGTACTTTACAAAATGTCAATCATCCCACCTCAGGGATGTAGTAATAAATGGTTTCTAAAATGTCACAGGAGGTATCACCTTTTAAAGATGAGGGAATCCATACATTTGTTCCTGCCAGAGTTCATGCTGTGGTTTCACTTTTTTGTTATGAGCACATTGATCCCAGTGTAATTAAGAAAACTGAAAGGAATCCCAAGATGTCAGTTATCAAATTATCAATTGTTTTCCAGGAAGGTTAAGGCAGAATTGGAAAAAAACAGAATATAGCCGTATTCTTAGAACACATATTTCTGTGTCCACAATGGTTTGGTTCTTCCTGGTTCGACTGGAAGGCTGCTTCAAACATTTATTTTTGATCAGCCTGATCCTGAGACCCCATATAAAATGTTATGGCTAGATGGTACTGGCAAGACAAGATTTGCCATTAGAGCAACATGGAAGCCAGGCAGCCTTGTAACTTTCTGTCGATTGAAAGTGATGTGACATTCATAGCTTCGTGGGTTTCCTATAGAGATACAAACAGCTTGCCTAAATAAATGGTTTCCCAAAGACCTGCAGATCGGTAATCAGCTTAAAGCCCTGCCTTGCAATTTGATAGTCTGGAAGGCTACTTGGAAGGGAGGGAGAAGTGGTCCCTCTTCAGGCTTCTCACTCTGTTCCTTGGTTGTTCAAGCTGTTGTTATTCTTCTCCCACTTGACAACAGGAATAGCATACAGGAAATGGAACGATATTCAAACGGAGGTTTTGCCTAATGACCAGAGTGTTGAAAACTGTATCTTGAACCTTAGTAACAGTCTCACCTATGTGTGTGTTGTATGTGCATGTGCCACTCCCTTCACCTTCACATCTTGACCACAAATCCTTCCCTTCTTGGTTGTGGTGGGTTTTCCGGGCTATGTGGCCGTGGTCTGGTAGATCTTGTTCCTAACGTTTCACCTGCATCTGTGGCTGTAATCTTCAGAGGTGTATCACAGAGAGAAGTCTGTCACACTTCTCTTCCCTTCTTCCTTGTTCTCTCATCCCTTTTAAAATTTTCTTTCTCCTCCTGTTTGTTTGTTTGTTTGTTTATTTGCCAAGTGTGCCCATCTCCAATGGAGGGTTTAGTGTATTTTGTGTAAATATAAGTGGGGTTTCAATCTTGTCTGCTCTGATATTAAGAGCGAGCAGATTAGGCAAATGTCCAGTTGGGTACATAGGAAAAAATGAGAAATAAATCTGTTAGAATCCCTTGGTTCTTTCAAAAGGACTATATGTACAATACAATATATAAGTTAAAAACATAGAATTAAAAACAATTTACTAATCAATTACTAATTAAAAGATGACAGTCTAATTTCATACCTACTATATAATACTAAAAAAAAACCCATTCTGATGGTGAAATCAGTTCATCAATGGTCATAGGATGAAGACCGACCATGATCTAGAAGAAACAAGTCCTCAAGGAATTGAGACAAGAAGAAATCCAGGAAAAGTAAAAGAACCAGCAGAGGGAGGGAAAAAAGAGAAAAGAGGGAAGAAAAAAAAAGAAAAAGAAAAGAGGAGAGGAGAGAAAAAACAGGGAGGAGGGGAAAGGGAAGGGAGGCCAGCTGAACTACTGAATGGTGGCTGCCTCAATCGTTGCCTGGTGGAAAATCTCCATCTTATAGGTCTCATTTGACAGAGAATTCCACCAGGATGGGGGCCAGATTGGAAAAGGCCCTGGCCCTGGTTGAGGACAGCCAAATCATCCTGGGGGCAGACACCTTTAATAAGTTGTTTCCTGAGGAGCTTAAAGCTCTCTGGAGGGAACATTGGAGAGAGTGGTTCTTTATATACAAAGATCCCAGACTGTTTAGGTCTTTCAAGGTAAACATCAGAACCGTGAACCTGATCTCTTACTCAATCTGGAACCAGTGCAGCGGAGCACAGATTGAACATGTGTCTTCCATGGGGTCTCCACTGGGACCCACGCTGCAGCAATCTGAACCAGTTTCCAGAACAACTTCAAGGGCAGCTCTGCACAGAGTGAGTTACAGTAGTCTAGGCCAGAGGTTACTGTTGCATGGATCACTGTATCCACATCAGCGTAGGACAGATAGGGGGCCAACTGCTGGGCTTGATGGAGATGGAAAAATGCTGTCCTAACTGTATTTGCAGCTAGGGCCTCCAAGAAAAGGGAAATATCCAAGATCATGCTGAGACTCTTGACAGTGGGGCTGATACCTGCTGAGCCCCGTCCAGAGTGAGGAACTGTATCACCTGATCTGAGCTACCCCAACCCAGTCATAGGATCTCCATCTTTGATGGGTTCAATTTCAGGCATCCCACTACAGCCTTTAGGCAACTGGCCAGATCTCCTGTGACAGTATCTGGCTAGTATCTGGCCAGGCAAACCAACATTCAATTAAAAAAAACCCAACCTTTTCCCAAAAGAAACAGCTCCTGGGCAAAACCATCACAAGGGAATAAAACCAGCTGATTCTGCACTACAATACCAGCAAAATCCAGAACACTTCAACTTTTTGGGGGGTTAAATATAATTGATTGAAGATCGTATGTAGTTTTCCCTAAAATTCAAACATGCAGATCCATCCATATGATGAAGCAAATTCCAAAACTTTGTTAAAACTTCATGTTCTAGTGCTAAACTCCTAACCTGGGAGTTTCTATTTGTTTTTGTTTTATTTTTGGTGTTGTTTTTTGTTTTTGTTCAGAAAATAATATCTTAGGATTCATTTTTATGCCTTATTCGATAATCCCTATGAGTTGTTTTTCATGATATTCTACATCACTGGGGATGGAAGGCTGTGTGAATGAAATACTAATGTATATTGCAAATTGTTCTGGGATGTTGATTATGTATCATTGTGCACTTTGAATGTCAATAGAGTTTATCAGCACACTCATTAAGCTCTGGTTTCTGCTTTGAGTTTGCGGATTTGTGGCTTTGGCCAAGCCTTTCACTGTTTTCTGCTTTCACCGCAACTCTTCTTGTTCTCCTGGCAAAGCACCTTCCCCTGGCAGGCCTGGCTAGGTGTTTGGGGTGGGGAGGGGGCAGGTAATGGGCAGTGGGCCAGTCTCCACACAGGGCTAACTGTGTCCTGCATGATGATTGGCTAGGAGATCATCATCGCGACATTATAGTAAAGGGATACCATTGGGATATTTATTAGATGTTAATTTAGGGATAATCATCGTTTTAATAGCATCAATCCATTCTAGAATAAAAAGATTAAATTTTTTCCATAATGGAAGTTTTAGCTCAATATCAGACATGACAGGTTTGAAATTATTCTCAATCATTGTAGAGACTTACCTTCACACCCAAATATTTAGCTTCATCTTTTTTCAGCCAATTGGCAGACTCCTATTCTTCAAAGAAAAGTATTAAAAGTTCGGGAGGAAAAGATTGTACCTCAGATAATTCAATTAAACTTTTTCTTTAGCATTTTTTTTCTAAATAAAGTTTGCTCACAACTAAGTTCACACTAGACACAGTTACAAATATCACATTATTTGTTGCCCTATATAGACACAGGAGTACCTCACACGGCTACTAACATATAACAGAACGCATTAATTAAACATAATCACTAAATATTTATATTTTTTGACAGAGTTATTGGCCAAGGCCTGAGGTCCACACCTCATGCACATCCACAAGCCGATCTCAAGTAGATACAACAGAGGGCCTAGGAGCCCTTGCTCTGACAGCACACTGATTAGTGCTGCAATCAAATGAGGTCCAGGTGGGTCCAGTTGCTCCCTTTCTTCCACCCAAGCAATTAAAAAAAAGAGGCATTACTGTACAGGCAATGAGGTGAGCCTACGTGATAAAAGCAGCTACTATGCATAATACACTCGCCCCTCTTCCCAGATCCTCTAGATTTTGATTACTTTAAGGAACAGTATTTCATAAATCCAGAACAAGGAAATCCATGTTTGTGGGTAGATCTATGGACATGTGGGTATGGCAGTTTGACAGAGAAAAGTCATAGATCCACCACTAGAGAATGTCAAAACAAACTGTATTCTCTGAAGTGGCAGTGGGAATGTCTGCCTTGTTTTTCCCCCAGATACTACTGTATACAGTATTTACAGATTCTCTGCAGTAATCTTTTCTACTTATAAAAATCAGAGTGTTGGATTTAAGGAGATATATAATACACCCCAGAGCCTGTGACCTTGGGGAGTCCTGAAAGAAAATCTCCTTACATTTAGCACTGTCCCAGCAATCTCTAACAATTTCTTCTGAACACACAGACTTTGGCCATATTTACTAGGCCAGTGACTCTCATCCAACCTTCAAGGACAGATGTTCCTTCATCATCTAATCCCTCTTTTTGGCAGCCCTGGTATTTAAAAAACCCTCTCCTTTAACACCATATTTCAAATGAATCAACTTTCTTTCTGTCAGCTTTGTTCATTGTCCAATACTTAATACCTACCCTTGTATTTTCTGCCAAATGTATTTATAGATATACACTCATTCTCCTCTATATGCTGAATTCACTTATAGATGGTAACATCTGTAAAAAGCCAATTAAAATAATCCTCCAATTCTAAAGCTTACAAAGCAGCTTCTAACCTGAACTCTCCCTAAAAGCATGACTGGACTGAGGCTATTGTACTTTGGTCGCAATATGAGAAGACAGGTCTCACTAGAAGAGTTGAAGACAGCTGGATATGAGGAAGACCCAACATGAGATAGGTTGACTCAATCAATGATGCTTTCACCCTTAGGCTGTTTCCGCACATGTGCGGAAACGCAGCTCCACCAGCATGAATTGTGCCGATGGAGGCTCGGGGACTGTTTGCACGCTATCGTGCAAGAGGCCCCGACTTTCCCCCCAGCCGGAGAGCCTCTCGATCAGCCCCCTCCACTGACCTTCCTGTCCAGCATCGCTCTGGAGGGCTGCAGGGACCTGTCCACGCTGCCCTTTGACTTCCAGGGGTCAGAGGGCAGCGTGGGCAGATCTCTACAGCCCTGCAGAGCGATGCTGGACAGGAAGGTCAGTGGAGGCGATGGGAAAAGCGGCGGCGTCCTGGGAAGACGCTGCTTTGCAAAAACCTCGCTTAACGAGCGAGATTTAAAGCGGCAGCTTCCTGGGTGGCCTCCTGTGCGAACAGCACCCCAGGGGCAGTTTGCAAGATCTGAGCAAGCCTATTAATGAAAGGACATTCTGGAGATCATTAATTCATAGTGTCGCCATAAGTCCGACATTACTTGATGGCACTTAACACCTACAGAGGTATTAAGTGGGCTAGGTAAGTTTATAAGGTTCATCTTCACATGGCACTCTACCTTTTCTGCCAATCTTGATTGTTTTTAAAAAGAAAATGAAGAAGCCAAGGGGAAAAGTTAAAAAGAGAACTACAGGAATGTAATAAAAATGTTATGCTAATGGATAAGGAAGTATATATATTTGAGTATGCCATTGCCATAGAAACCAAGTTCTGCTTAGGGATACCCAAGCATCCTACAGATGTTCATAGTTTGCATAGCTAGAAATTAATAGATCACATATATACACACCTAACTGAAAATTTGGCATCTGTGTTTGCCTAAATGAAGTGTTGACAGCAGCAGCTACCAGACTGTGCTCTGTGGAAAACTGGTGGCCAAGGAGGAGTTGGCTGGCTAGAGAGACCTGGCCATCTTCCTCGCTTTTATATGCGTATATGAATTCTCAGGCATTTTGCTGACAGGACCTTGAAGTATATCTGTAAACAACAAGGAAAGAACCTGTCTGCTGTGGAAGTAAAACATCACTGGGAAATAAGTCTAACTTTTAAGCAAACTGAACGCCATCTTGAAGCTGCCAAACAATCCTTCATAGGGGAAAGTTTTCAGAGCAGATGTAAGACTCAATGGATGGGGAATGGGGAATAACATGAGATGTCTGGATAGTGGGAGTGAAGGAGGAAATGTAGAGCTCAGTTGTTGGATCTGCTGGCTGAAATGAAGTGGGTGGACAAAAACACAGATTCCTAAATGTTCCAGTATGATTTCAGACTAGGAGTAGGGATACCCAGTTCAAATTCCTATTATTCCATTAAGCATCGGTTGATTTTGTTCTAGTTACCAGTGACGTATGGCCCTAGGGACATGGGGTACCCCATGTCCCTGGGCTCACGCCTTTGGTCACGTGTGGGGTGCCAGATGCCCCCCCACGTGTCCAAACGGGCAGCCCCTCTTCCCTGCCTACAAGCCGGCCGCGAGTTTCCCTTGTGCTCGTCTTTTAGGCAGCAAAGGAAGCTGGAGCCAGCAGCTACATAAAGTAAAAAGCCCGGATTGCTTGGCGGGGGGGATGGGGGGGGGCTTTTTGTCTCCAGGCGCCATTTGGCCCAGTGCACCTCTGCTAGTTACTCTCCCAGAAATACAACTTTACTTTCTAGGATTCTTATGAAGATAACAGGAGTAAAAAACCATGCCCACTGCCCTAAGTGCCTTCCAAGGGCAAGACAAAAATTTAATAGACATCCTTTTGTCATTTCATTGAAAAGTGATTGTTGTGAAGTGGTATATAGCAGTCTTGAATTGAGAGACAGGACAGAAATATCTTAAAACAATTTGTAAGTATTATCTTTTTTGTTATTTTTATTTTTTCACAAAATGATAAAAAGAAAAGATTTACAAAAAGAAAGAAAAAAAAGAATAATTACATGGATCTGCAATAATCAATATGCTGAAGAAAAATCCCACTTAGATAAGAAAGAAAGAAAACCTTCCTTTTTTCATACATACATTTTAGTGTCCCATTTGTGTCTTTATGCTATGTAAATGCTGGTAAGAAAAAAGCTTCTTCTCTCTTTCCTTCTTTTTTAAAAAAATGTATTTGTAATCTTTCAGTAGATTAAAAATCATGCCACAGATCCAATAAAGGAGAAAAATAAAATAAGAGAGGAAAAACAGAAAAAGAAATTTGCAAAGCCCCAAAATTAAACACCCAATGAAAGTGAACATGGAAAACTGCAAAGAGGGGGTAAAAAGACAGAGAGACTGCTTCTAAAAGCTCACACTTTACTGATCCAGCAGGCTAGTTCTTATGTTCTTATGATCTTATGATCCTTATCAAAACCAGTGGGTCAAAAATAAACCCAAATAGTTCACTTATTGAATTAAAGGTCCCCAAAACTTCCTGAGGAGGCTAGAGTCAGACCCTCTCTGCCCTTAAGCCAGCATTCACCCCTTTCAGTAAAGTATGTCAGAGAGCTCCAAAAAGCTCGATCTGTTTGAAGCACCATCTTCCCCTGAACCCGTAAGAAATGTATCTTGACAGAACCACCCGCTTTTCCGCTGGCACCCAATAACTCTCCAAATACGTGATATTACAGATATAAGGAATGGATCCCCAATGCTTCCCTAAATTTATGCAACTGTCAGACGTATCATTCATACATTGTTACTGGTGGAAAGGTGCCCAGAGTGCTCTTTGCTCCATTCTGATCCCTCAGAACGGAGGCCAAATACAAATAGAAGGAGGGCGGAATGATCCTACGGTGAGGAACAGTGTATGTCAAGATGAATTTTGAAAGCGAGCTGGATAGTGTGATCTTGTCAGAAGTTCATGATGTACTTTAAGAATACCCATGTGGATTGACATAGCTGCTGTCCAAGTTTCACCCCCACATTTCCTGCTAGGTAAATATGTTGAAATAAGAGTGCAGATCCAGAACACTGAAGCGTTTCAGGATATTTTAGATGGATTATAGAGGGGAACGTGTACCTCAGTGGCCTTGTTAGATCGGTTCTCAGTATTAGAGGAAGCTGTTGCTACTTTCATACTTCAGAGATATGTTTGCATACAATCCAAGGTCAGTGGCCAAATGCATCTGTTGATATAATTGTTTACTTTGAGCTCAGAAGAGATTCTAGGAATGGCATTATATTTTTCTGAAGCTTCACTCTAATTTTTGAAATTTCAGTCCGCCCCTGGCTTATCTAGTGATTGTAATGCCCTGCTGGAGTATGTCTATATGTTACGTTACTGTTGTTCACATGTGAAAAATCTCCTCAAGCTGGTCTCCAGTACACTTGTCTGCAGTGAATGATGCCTTGTTTCCAACACATGTTATTTTGTCTCAAACAAACCTTTAAAAATTAAGATTTCATTGTCTTCTTTAGCTTTGGGTTGTTTGTGGTTTACAGTTGAAGGAACATAAATGAAAATACATGTTTGGGATCCATAAATTTCTTTGCCGTTTATGATACGGAAAACTTTGTAGGCAAAGCTTACGACGGGAGAGGGGTTTTTTTTGGTGTAGAAACATTCGCCACTGGGCAGACAGCTGCCAAACATCTTGCAATTAATCTGATGCTTATTTGGCTTTCATATTCTTTTCCTTTCAGAACCAGTGCCCTGAGGCAGAAGAATTGGTCTTCAGCCATTTTGTAATCTGTAATGACACACAGGAGACACTGCGGTTTGGCCAGGTGGATACTGACGAAAATGTTTTGCTGGCTAGTCTCCACAGTCACCAGTACAGCTGGCGCTCTCACAAGTCCCCACAGGTACGTCGGGGGGGGGGGGGACCTTACAAGTGCAGTGATCGTTAAAATTGGGTGGTGTTTTAATCATTGATTCTGTTATTTTATTCATGCGTTCAGCTATCTTTAGCTTTCCAGATTCCAGCTGGAGTCGCACGCTTTAGCTACAACAGACACTAGAGATAAACAGAAAGGATGAGAAAACCCAGAAGTGTTTAGATTTAATTCAAGTTTGGAACTGAACATCCTCACCCTTTCCAATTTAAAAAATAAAACATTCATAGAACTTCAGGCTTCTGAACCAAGTGCAGCAATAACTTTCCAGGTTTTTGGAAAATTTTCCCTTTTTTGTCTCCAGTTGTTGCAAGTTTACTCTTAACATTGGTGGCACAAGCTCCTATTGAAATTAGGCCATACATTGGTCGGAAGTGACATTGTCAAAGTGGTAGGGGGGGGGGCGACCCCATTGTGATCTGCTTCATTGTTTGGGTGATCCACTCCTTTCATCCTTATCGACACTGATGCTGCCACCTGACTAAATTGTTTTTAAAATCCTACATGAGTCACATGAGTGCTGCACATAAATATTAGTGGGATGTGTCTACATGTGATTTTTACTGCAGTTGCCTCTGGGTCTGGCTTCATAGCGTGTGGGTGTATGTACATAGTAAAAAAACTTTGTGTGGAATTATTACACCTTAGTGTTTACTGATGGTTTTTGGAATTACTTCCTTTACCAGGCCAATTCTATAACTGAGAAACAGTAATGAGAATATGCACATGAAAAGCATTGTAAAGGTACAGAGTCATCTTCATATCTTTTCATGAAAAACATCAGAATCAGTTTTTAAGTTCCTTCAGTCCTACTCTGACAGTTGTATGGGTGCTTTTGCTAGCATACATGTTTCTCTTTCTAGCTTGTCTTGCAAATTCTGAAAATCAGTCTTATATAATGTATGCCACCTACCAGAACTTGCTCTGTAAAGATATGTCAAGTTATTGCAAGCACTTGGATCAGAATTAGGAACCTTCTACTAGCTCTTAGGTGGCTTCAGCCATGATGAAATGCATAGGCAGAAAGCACTTCCAGTAGGTAACCTGCATATATATTATTGGTGCATGATTATTTCAAACTTAGAACATAAGAACATAAGAACAAGCCAGCTGGATCAGACCAAGGTCCATCTAGTCCAGCTCTCTGCTACTCGCAGTGGCCCACCAGGTGCCTTTGGGAGCTCACATGTAGGATGTGAACGCAATGGCCTTCTGCGGCTGTTGCTCCCGATCACCTGGTCTGTTAAGGCATTTGCAATCTCAGATCAAAGAGGATCAAGATTGGTAGCCATAAATCGACTTCTCCTCCATAAATCTGTCCAAGCCCCTTTTAAAGCTATAAAGGTTAGTGGCCATCACCACCTCCTGTGGCAGCATATGTATTGCACTGTGGCAGCATTATGTATTGCACTGTCCAGCCATCCACCATACTGTACTCCTGGTGGCTAGAAATGAGCATATGTATCTGCAGTACAACATGGGTGTGTGATTGTCAAACATCACAGGCTACCTTTCGTTTGCTTCACAGAGGTGTCTTCCATGTGTACATTTCATCACATTCGAAGAGACTCATAATACTGACAGCTGCCAAAATTAGCCGTCATTAACACCCATGGAAGCAGGTGGCTCATCATTTTTCAAAATCCTAGGGAGGGCCAACATTTCTTTTAGATTTTCTTAGGAAGTTGAAAGAAAATAGTGCGTAACCAACTGCTGGAATTCTCTGCTACCAGATATGGCAACGATCATTTGAGACCTATCTATGAAGGTCTCTTAGCCAGTGTGGAAGCACCAAGCTCCAACATGCCTGGGAATACCACTGGCTTCAGGGGAAGATTGTTGCCTTCATGCCTTATTTGTGGGCTTCCCAGAGTCGCTGAGGGATACAAGGCCCTGAATTGGATTCACTTTTTAGTTCTTAAATTTTATGAAAATACAGACAGGCAAGTAATCTCCACTTCCTACTATCCTATTGGGTTTTTGATTGGGGCTTTTTTTTAACTTGTGGGGTACAGCTGCAGAATCTGGTTGTGAGACAGTGTGATCAAATGGGTAAACAACTCTGGGCTAAGATATGGGGAACCTGAGTTCAAATTCCACTCCAGCTCTAGATTCAAGTTTGTAGCCTTAGGAAATTACTTTCACCCTCCATTCTCAATTTGGAAATGACAGCATCTGCCCTTTTTCACATGGTTATTTTGACCAACACACACCAATTACATGGTTATTTTGACCAACACACACACACACACACACACACACACACACACACACACACACACACACACACACACACACACACACACACACACACACACACACACACACACACACACACACACACACACACACACACACACACACACTAAAAACCATTAGGCTCTTCAGAGAAGAGATTTGAGCGAGTTTTCTTTATTGTGGGTTACCAGGTATATGAGATTTGAAATTTGCTTTGTTGTCCTTGGGCCTTTGGTAAGCCAGATTTGGGGAGGCCAGGAGAGGGTCCTCAGCAAGGTATAATGCTGCTGAGCCGGCTTTCCAAAGCTGCCATTTTCTCCAGTGGATCTGGTCTCTAATCTGGAGATCAGTTGTAATTCTGGGAGAACGCTTACCCCCAACTGGAGGTTGGCAACCCTAACTACCAGTGATTCTGAAAGAGTGTCTGGTGTGCCAGGAAATAAGCAGAAGGGGCATGGAGGAGAGCAAGAGAGACGAGGAAAAGCAGGTTGGCAATTGAGAGGTTTCTACCACTGGCTGAGCAGCAGCGCTTGACTCCCTGAAACGATGGATTCCGTGAATGCTTTCTGGCAAGAACTGTGCTAGATGACTAACGCTGTTGAATGCCCAAGTCTTGTAATACTCTTTTGGAAGATTATTTTTCTACTGACATTTTATTGCCTCTCCCATGAACCAGCTGAGTAGTTTTACATACCAGAAATTTAGGATGCTTTCTACGCATGAGTCCTGTTGCTTTGGTGCCGGGGGAGGGGGGGGGGCTACATCCAAACGTGGCTGTCATTTGTCTGGTTACTTTTAAACAAGAAGTCATTGTAAATGTATTTGAAAAGAGCCATGAATAACGTGATATTCCTAGGTAAGCAAAGTTATGTTTTTAACACAGACCCTAATGTTCAGAGATATTAACGGAATTTAATTTGGACTTTGAGTTGTTGTGCCTGTTACGGCATGGCATGTTCCAGATTTTTTTCAGAGCTGGAATAGGTCTCGAGAAACTTGTTATCCAAAGGTCAGGATAGTGCCCGAGCCGGGACAGGCCATGCAAGTGTCAGGTTAATGGAATGTTAGATGATTTCATAGTTTTGAAGTTGTTTCATTCCTCATGATAATTCTCATCTTGCCAAGTTAGTGAATTTTAAGAACTCTGAGAGCAGATTGTGAGATAAATGTGAAATATGAAATAATCCATACTTTTGGAGTCAGGGACTTTCCTCTAGGCATTAGTTCATACTTGACTTACTTGACTCACACTTGGGGATAAAATGAGTTAGGACAAGGTCTCAGATACGACATTCTCTTACTGGGAAAGAAAACCAACTTGCACAACTTTGGCCAGCTCATGTTTCTTGTTACACAGGCACTAAGCAGCAGCGGTTGCCGTAAAAGACTCCTTTAAGCTTTGCAAAGATTTTTTTAAAAAACGATGGCAAAACAGTTTGGTTAAATGAAATTAAATAGTTTTCAAAGGATTGGGTTTCTATATCGTTCATATCAGCTGAAGTCTTAATTTTTCCTTCACTGATTAAAGTTCAGGGAGAAGTGTTATAATTGCCTATTTAATATATATGTAATAAAAATAAGCGAAAGCAGTCTTAAATTCTTTTGGCTTTGCTGTGGCAGGATGACCTCAAAACACATTTATTTCAGAAGTAAATTTACATGAAAATTAAATCATTGGATTAATTGAGAACTTTTTTATTACTTTTTTAAAATTACCTCATCGTAGGGATCCTCTGAAAATCTCAGTCAGTATGAAGAAATTTCTTAAAGTTATCCTTTTCCCCTACACCTTAGAAGATTGATTCCTAAATGCCTTATTAATTTTGATTAAGATTTTACATTATTAATAAATACATAATACACTTTTGCTGATTTAAGTGACTCTCTGTTGTGAGTTTTTTGACCTGAGTGGAGTTCATAGCATTTCAGCATCTATGGTTCTGCACAGCTTTGCATCTGCAGAAATCTGAAATTGGTGAAATGTTTATCTTCAAATTACACACACACACACACACACACACACACACACACACAAAGTTACTAATCTAAACTGTGAGAGCTTGACAACATTCAGGAAAGGTTGTGGTCTTTTGAGGATGGTAGGCGCTAAGGGGTAATATGAGTTGGTATTTAGCTTGTTACGCTGGCTGCAGTCCATTATTGGATCCATTCAAAATACAACAGAAATCAGAAAAGTTGTGTTTTTCAAGAATTTTGCTGCGCAGGGAACTTTGGGAAATTCTTTTTAGAAGCTGCCTCATAGCCAAAGATGCCTTTTTGTGGTTTAGTTGTTACCATGTGTGCTTAGGAACAGACATACAAGTGTGAATAAGGCCAACATCCTACTTGAGGCCAAAACGATTCTGTCAAAGCCAGGTGTAAAAGAGATACTTCTCTTTTGCCATAGTTCACTACTGTTATAAAGAACTAGCGGGCCCGGCCACGCGTTCTGTGGCTCAGTCTGGTGAAGTGGAAAAGAAAGAAAAGGGGAAGTAAACGGTTCGAACATGTGTCATTGCACAATGCTTGCAAGGGAGAGGAGAAGAAATGGGCCCCTCACTCCCCTCCTGCTCTCCCGTTCCCTTGCATGGCACCCCACCCCGTCCCTCCATAATGTTCCCCTTCCTCTGCTAGGGTGGGTGGGCCATGTCCAGGTGGTAGACCTTGTCCCTTTCACTCCCTTCCCTTGCAGGCGAATTACCTAGCTTAAAACACGCTGGGAGGCATGAGGTATGTTATGTTCAAATTTCATAGTGTTTGGTCCAGCAAACCCCCGGACCCGCCCTCACCTTCCCCTTCCTCCGCTAGGGTAGGTGGGCCATGTCCAGATGGCGGGCCCCATCCCTTTCACTCCAGATGGCAGCGATTTTCAAGAAAGGCATGGTTGTTTCCCTTGTATCAGAGGGTGTTGCTTTGATGGCCAGCAGATGGTGCTGTTGCGGAACAGAACTGTGGTTCCAACTGTCTCAGGTGTGGCATGTACACAATAACTGGCACAGTTGTGACATGTACACAACAGGAGGTGTGGAAACAGTATGGAAACCTGGCCGCACGTGAATGCGACGTGTGAAAATTTCAAAGCAATCGGTCCAGTAGTTTGGGAGATTACCTGTCAGCAGAAAAATGCACTGATAGATTTTTATATATATAGATCTGCAAGTTTAGGCTCTAACATCCAGTCAAGGGGGATAAGACATGCACACATCCAAATGCTCCTAAAACAAAGAGGGAATGCTCAGATGCAGGCATGGGAGGAAAACAGAAGCAGGAATTTAGTCAAATAATCGTAACCATTATTGAAGGGGAACATGAGTACAGGGATAGTGAAACTAATACTTATAAATTTTATAATAACTGCACAAAACTCTTGTGCAGCAATTAATAGAGCACAGGATAAGGAGAGATGAACAGGGACAGCAAGGAACCCCAAAGGATAGATAACCTATCCTTTTCTGTGTGATGATGTCATTTTGTGTGAGTTAAGTGCCTTTTGGGTGATCTAAGGAAGCTTTGAACCCATACAGAACCAAGGTTTCAAGATCCAGAAAGGATCACTGTGCAGGGGTGGGGGTGGCGGACTCCAAGACACGATTCAGGCATCTAGCTATTTGTGCACTTGTGGTCTGCTCCGCAATGAGCATATATTACCTTTGTCAGATTCTCAATTGTGCATGTTTTCCCTGCTCCCAAACTCACCGTTCCACAGGTGAGAGAATCCCTACTGTTTCCAAAAGGAGGGAGTATACAACTTTTTTCTCTGCCTTCACAGGGAAAGCAAAGGAGATGGCATGCGTTACTCTCTTGTCGGGTTTTCTCGTTCCTACCCACCTTCCCCTCCCCTATTTCCACCATTTCAGATCAATTAGAAGGGCTTTTTATTTTTTGCTTATAGTTCAGTGGTCTATTGGTGGAGCAAAGGATTCTGCCAGTGAAGTAACATTGATCAAAAATCAGCAAAGCAAAAAAAGGCAGCAATCAACAGAAACAAGAAGTAACCGGTGGGCAGGAGTTCCGCCATTACTTTACAAAGTAATCTGAAGGGCTTTTCTTTAAATATTTTTAACATTATCATTAGTAGTCAAGCTCAATCACTGGGCTCTCTTAAATGTAGCAAAATAACACTGGGCCCACCCAAGGGCTTTTCTCCACTTCAAAAATGAAAGTGGAGGAGACCCCTGCTCCGTGTTCGGCGCATGGTTTCAAAAAGGTGTACTTCCGACCAGGATCTGAAATGACACGTGCTGAGGGGTGGGAGGAGCGGCAGAATCGGGGTGACTGAGTTGTTGCTGCGTTGTCACTGCTGGTGTAGTGGGCAGTGCTGCAGGACCCCGGGTATTTGCCGTGAGGAGTGCGCATCTAATGGTGGGTGGGGAATCGACCCAAGATGGGACATCCAAAAGAGGCACGAAAACAGAGCTGTAAGGAAGCAATCAAAGCAGCGGTGGCAAATTGGCAGATCGGATCAGCTTGACTAGGGATGCTTCGCAGTAGGACGCTTCCTCTGCAAACCAAAAATCACAGGGGAACCCCACTGCAAAACTTACATCCACACCACAAACAGTAAGTGCTCAAAGGGCACTGCTCTCTTTGGTCACCATTCCCAGAAATGATAAATTAGAAAAAGGGCAATAATTGGCCACCTCACCTTTTTGTAGGGATGGGTTTTTTTTTTTTAAGTAGGGAAAAGGTGACTACTACTTTGAATGACTGAAGAAGATGCTCTGAGTCAGTAACTGATTTCTGGCAGACAACAGTGACTTATTTATGTGGTCCTTCCACGATTTCAGCAACCAGGATAGACAAGCATCCAGAATCCTCTCAACTTCCATCATAGTAACTCAGCCAAAATAATCTGTAAACAGATCAGACAATGGTTACTTTAAACCTAAAGTTAGTAATTTAAAATAGAAAACACATAGCAAATTACAATTAAACAGGAACTGCTGCAACCATGTGTAAGAGACCCTATGAATCTAGCATGCAATATTAAATGTTTAAGATGTTCCTGGTATATCAAAATTTTCATTTGATAATCTGTGGTAAAATATCTGTACCAGGCTGTTTGTCTGCAGAGCCAGGATAATGCCAAATTCTTGATGGCACACCAGCACAGTAGTTAGGAAACCTATTCCATTTATTTCCAGACAGGGTGAATGTCAGCCTGAGGACTGTTTCAGATGTTAGAGGCGTGACATACACATCTGTTTTGCATATTACTAGTGTAATACACCAAAGGGAAGCTTGCAAATCTCTCCTATGGAGAGACGCATGAGTTGTAACAGCTTCTGGTGTTCATTTTCCCTTTCAGACATTACTTTGGAGACATAGTAAAGCCCTCACATATCCCCTTCTCCCTGTTTCTTTGTAACATATGAAGACCCTTTTCCTCTCCTTGCCATTAGCTTCTATCTCCTACTTGCTCCAGTGTGTTGATTCACAAGCTCATCTTCTGTTAACTCCTTCTGTTTCTTCCTTTCATGCTTATGCTTGTGTCTTACAATATTCTGCCTCCTCAATCTGTTCCACTGGAAAATACACTTCCCAGTCAATAGCTTTCATGAATCATTCTGCCCCTTTCTTCCTCATTACTTCACAGTTCCCACAGCCCACTGTTTATGGCATAAACCCATTCCTCTTTTGTTGTTTTGTCCTCTAGCTAGGAATGTATTGCTTCTGCAGTCCATATTGAGTGAAGCCTAGCTCTTCTAGGTAGGTACGAGGACTTCCGCAGAGCATTCTACTACAAAGAAGGTCTAGGAGATGGTGGATTAATATACAAATTTACTGTCATCTTTTCATGGAAAAGAGTATAGCATTGATTAGGATTGTCAAGTCAGGTTGGGGCGTTCCTGGAGATTTGGGGATAGAGCCAGAGCAACAACATTTGGGGAGGGGATGGACCTTAACCATGTATAAGTCTGAGTGAGGCAATATAACTCCTGAAAAAGGATGAAAGACAAATTAAGTTTTACAGAAGGAAGGGGGAGAATCACCCAACATGATTCTTTTCTTGACTGTTTAATTACATTTGTTGATGAATTTTAGGCATTTTGCTCACATTTGGTCTGTTCAGGTTAAGTGTATGTTACCTTCTGGTCAGTTTCTCAATAGTGCACATTCCCCCTTCAGAATTCACCATGTTATAGGTCATAGAAGACCTGCAGTTTCCAAGAGATGGCAAAGTGTGATGTTTCCCCTGCCTGTACAGGAAAAGCAAAGCATACCAGTGTGTGTTTGGCTTCGTTTGGCTTTTCTGCTCCTCCATGTTTTGCCCCACTCATACAGGAGCAGTTCTGCTCATTTCCCCACTGGCATTTCTGGGAAGTCAGTGGGGCATAAGAACATAAGAACAAGCCAGCTGGATCAGACCAGAGTCCATCTAGTCCAGCACTCTGCTACTCGCAGTGGCCCACCAGGTGCCTTTGGGAGCTCACATGCAGGAGGTGAAAGCAATGGCCTTCTGCGGCTGTTGCTCCCGAGCACCTGGACTGTTAAGGCATTTGCAATCTCAGATCAAAGAGGATCAAGATTGGTAGCCATAAATCGACTTCTCCTCCATAAATCTGTCCAAGCCCTTTTAAAGCTATCCAGGTTAGTGGCCATAACCACCTCCTGTGGCAGCATATTCCAAACACCAATCCCACGTTGCGTGAAGAAGTGTTTCCTTTTATTAGTCCTAATTCTTCCCCCCGTCCTGGTTCTAGTATTGTGAGAAAGAGAGAAAAATTTCTCTCTGTCAACATTTTCTACCCCATGCATAATTTTATAGACTTCAATCATATCCCCCCTCAGCCGTCTCCTCTCCAAACTAAAGAGTCCCAAACGCTGCAGCCTCTCCTCATAGGGAAGGTGCTCCAGTCCCTCAATCATCCTCGTTGCCCTTCTCTGCACTTTTTCTATCTCTTCAATATCCTTTTTGAGATGTGGTGACCAGATGTGGCTTTTGAGATGTGGCTTCTTTTTTTTTAAAGGTAGTTTTGATCTGTTGCTCCCAGAGGCATAGCGAAGGAAAATGGTGCCCGGGGCAATACCTGCCAGCTGAAGGAACGACCAGGCAGGACTGGGCCAAGGGGATCCCTTGAGGCTGAAGGAGTGGCCTGGCAGGGCCAGGCCAGGCCAAGGGGGAAAGGAGGAGGGTGTGGGGGTCGATTTTCCACCCCCCACGTGGCCATACAGCGGCCCGCCCAGATCAAAAGTCCCCATGTGTCCCCTTGGAGAGCCAGTTAACAACTTTCTGTTTCAGAAGCAGGTGTCAGACAAGATGGTGGCAAGGCTCAGGGGGAAGCAGCAGGGCACCTCCTCAGATGTAAATGAGGAAATGTGGGGGACCCCGCTGCAAAGCAAACTGTGTAATGTCTTTAAATTATTAAGTCAGCATTTTCTAAATATAATAGCTGCTGGATGACAACTGGCAGTATATTCCTTAATTCTTCTTGGTCTGTCAGTTTATACAAAGTGGAAGAGCTTGCCAAGGCAGAGTTTCTGGTCTCAGACTAATTATCATCCGTGGCATGCCAGCATAGAGCATTTGTGTTGGGGGACAACTTTTGTTTAGTGTATTGTTAACTGGAATCGGTTTTGGAATACTATCACATATTAATGGGTTTTTGTGTGTTTTGAGCTGAGCTTTCCTCTGTATACTGGTGGCTTTCTGGTTTTTAGTATGTGGTATTTTCTCCCCACTGCAGCTTTGAGCAACTTGGTTTCTGCCACAGGCATTATTTTTCTTTGTTCTGTATCCTACATTCAGATATCAAAGCTATTAGAAGCTTTTATGTCACAGAATACATTTTCCCTCAAGGTACTCATCATCTTGTATATTTGTGTTAGTAGTCAAGGCCTAACTCGAAAGCCACCCACAGTACTGAACATGTTTGTTTTACGTGTGCTGAAGGGACCAAAAATTTCCAGCAGGCTACTGAGTTGCACCATCCTAGCAGTTTTTATCATGGTTTCTTCCTAGGTCAAAGTCAGATCTCACTGGGAAAAACATAATTTAAAGGTATTCAACCCATTAGCCTTGATTCCTTGTCCTTCATGTGTTGAGGCAGCTATAACTCATTCCTTTGGACCTTGATTTTTTTTTACTATTCAAAGGACATACCCTTTTTGCTAGCAAATATGGTAGATCTGCTTCATTCATATAGTAAAATAGAGAAATATGCTTACGAATTTGTATTTCAAGTTTCTGTTTGCTTTATTAAGTACTATGCCTTTGCTTATAATGTTCTGTAGTAGATTAGTACACTGGATCATATAAATTGGGGTTTTTTTCCCAGTGAGAGCCATTTTAGACTGTTTTAATGAGAATTTTTCCAACTATAGAACCTGGAATTTGCTATTCTTACAGGTCATCACCAATGTTCTTATTGGTTTGGATGTTTCTGTATTTTTATCCTTTCCAGCTGCTGCATATCTGTATTGAAGGTTGGGGAAACTGGCGGTGGTCTGAACCATTCAGTATAGATAACGGGGGAACATTTATCAGAACCATTCAGTACAAGGGAAGGACGGCATCCCTTATCATCAAGGTCCAGCAGCTCAATGGAGTGCAAAAACAAGTACGTGTTCTTAAATGTACAGTACATGGGGATTTTTTATGCAGGAATTGATTATCTGTTAAACATTAAGCTGACTAAGGGCACCAATAATCATATAATGCCTAAAACTTATCAATATCATAGGATCAGGTTGGGACATGAAGAAAAAAAATTTGTCACAAACACACAAAGAGCCTAGCAAAATTATTCTGAAAGTAATACAAGTAGTTAGACTGTGAATTTTGGAGTTTGACATTTAGTATATTTTAGCATCATTTAAAATATTTGGTCCCAGTGTAGACAAAATGCTGGTTTCTGGCAAACCATGGTCAGGGCAGTCTTCGAATACATGTTTAATCCTCAGTGGCGTATTTGCCAAGGGATGAGGGGTACCCTCTGTCCCCGGGCACCACTAATCTGGTCATGTTGGGGGTGCAAAATCTCCCCCGCCCCCCCGCCGCCACTTGACCAGGAAGACGGCAAGGCAGCAGAAAGTCCTCATCGTCTTCGGGCACCCTCGCCCCCTCCATGTCGTCATCGCCTCTTCCCCGCTGCTGCCCCCCTGCTCCCGGCTGGGCTCCCAGCCAGCAGAAAGCAGTCCCTTTTGCCCTCCCCTCTGGGGAGGCCAGAAAGGACTGCTGTCCCCCTGCCTCTGAGATCTGCTTTTATAAGCACTGAGGCTGTGGGCGGGGCTAAATATTAAATTATTGTTATTTGTCCAAATGTTGCTTTTTCAGTAAATCCTTAGTATCTAGAATGGCTACTCTGTGGATTAGTACGTTCGTAAATGCAGTTCAAGAGTGTTTCCTTATCTCTGCATGGACAATATATGTGTGTTCTAGAGATTGACTAATATGGAATATTCCTGTGTGTGTTTAATTTAGATCATTATTTGTGGGAGACAGATTGTATGCAGTTATCTCTCGGAAAGCATTGAACTGAAAGTCATTCAGCATTACATTGGGCAGGACGGACAAGCTGTCGTGAAGGAACATTTTGACTGCCTTGCACCAAAACAGAAGCTTCCTTCATACGTCCTAGAAAACAGTGAGCTGACTGAATTGAGTGTGAAGGCCAAAGGCGACGAAGACTGGTCAAGAGATGTCACTCTTGAGCCCAAGCACACTGAATACAGCACAGTCATTCAGGTATGCAAGTAAAAAATCCCCAAGGTTTATAAATACTTGAATTAAACAAGAAATCATTTCCAAGCCAAAGGCCTTCTCAATGTGGAGCTTACGGGTGACCAGTGCTGTGACACAAAGCACTGTAAAAAAAAGCCCAGTTGGAAACGATTATATTTATACTGTTAGCTGGCTGGTTAGTTTATTCATTGGGCTGCATAGGGGGTTTGCAGAGCAGTCAGGTATTTCTGCTGGGGTTTTGTGTTGTTGTTCATTTGTTTGTTTCCCACACCATCTGAAACTCCTCTGGAGGCAGTGCAGCTGTGTCATGGCAGCACTACCTCCAGCCGTCTTGAAACTTCCTCCCCTATAGAGTGCGCTGCCTATCCAATTCACTTGAATCTTGGGGGTCTTTACAGGGAGGAATGTGTCCTGTGCAGATTTGTTGTATAAACAGCTCCCTCAGACATTATATACATTTCCCACTGACAAGAGTGGTCTATAACTCCAAAACGACATGAGTTTGAATCTGGAAATCATAATGCCCTACCCAGAAATAATCAATTATGGTTAAAGAGATGTTCCTGAAGCTGGATCCAAAGTTATAATAATAATTTTCTCAATTTGTACCTCTAATATGAGTTTCTGAGATCTCAATGACCCAAGGAAGTCAATGAGGGAGGAGGCAGTCCTTCATATAACAAGATTCCTAGCTGTTTACGATGTTAACGATCAATACTTTTAACTGAGTCCAGAAGGCCCTGTGCTCAAAGAAATATAATTGGGTCATCATAATCCAGTTCGCATTATAGAACCAGTGGAAGTTTTTGAAGAATTTCCATGTACAATAAATTGCAGACCTTTGAATCCAGTGGCCTCACTGTGTGTCGTTTTGAATTCTAAGCAACAAAAAACAAATACTGTGTTTCCCTGAAAGTTCATTTTCTTTCTGACTTGCAGACTCTTGGTACACTTGTTGACCTAAAAACATTTGGCTTTATGAGAGTACAGTAACCTCAGTAATAGCTCTCTATCTTCTTGTCTGCAGGTGCCATCTTCAAACAGTTCTATTATTTATGTATGGTGCATGGTTTTGACTTTGGAGCCCAACTCGCAAGTACAGCAACGAATTGTGAGTACACTCACCATTATCCAAATTGTTAATGGATGTGGCCTTCCACGTTATAAAATAAATTAAGGTCAGATTGACCCTGAGTAGGAGATTTATTGACAGTTTGTTACTGTAGCTGGAATGCTGTATCCAAAGTTCAAACTGAAGCTGCTCTGATTTTTATTTTATTTTATAGATTGTTTTCAGTCCTCTTTTTATCATGAGAAGCCATCTTCCAGATCCCATCATCATACATTTAGAGAAAAGGAGCCTGGGATTGAATGAAACACAGCTGATTCCAGGGAGAGGGCAAGAGAAATCACTGCAAAACATAGAACCTGATCTGACTCATCACTTGACCTTTCAAGCTAGGTATAACAGGTGTTTTCCCCCCCTTAAAAAGTCCTATGAATGTTGGAGAGCAGTGAGCTTGATGTATCAGTATGAAATTTCACAGACTCATCTCTGTGTTGAACCGTCAGTTCAGAATACCCTACTGTAGAGCCCTGTGAACCTAGCATGTTCTAAAATGTATCCACTGAACGTCCTATCTGGTGTATGTCGATTTCTCACGACAGGGAAGAAGATGATCCATCTGAATGTGCTGTCCCCATCTCAACAGCACTTATTAAGCAGATAACCACCAAATCAAACACTGGAGGCACTGCAAGTGAAATTCTTTCTGATTTCTACGGATGCAGCAGTTCCCCTCAGTCGGTGTGGCCTTATTCAAAAAAGGACTGTGTCAGGTACTGTGCCTTATTAAACTGCAGTGAAAGAAGTACATTCGCAAAGGATGTGTGATCCTGAAGTAATAGGCTTGATCCAAAGTTGCATCCATTTAGCAAATTTGCAGAAGCAATTTTTTAAATGTTTTACCATTCACTCAAGACCCTCCTGTGACTTCTGAAATGTCGCTCGTGAAGCGCTGATCAGCATGTCCCACACAGGCATTTGCAAATAAGAGCTGGCTACCTAACTAGATGCAGCTGGAAAAAATGTCGATTGTCACAGACAGGAGATGAGGATCCAGCAAGACTCCCAAATGCTTATTCTTTGATTGAAAGCTGCACACACCTTAGAAGATAGAAGGAAGCACAGTTTCATTTAAAGCGATAGTCCAGTTTGTAATAGAAGGCTTTCACAACTCTCCCAATTCTGAAATTATTCCTACCTCTAAATTTCAGATGTGCCCTGAGCAGAGGTGTAGCTGGGCCAAACTGTGTCTGGTGCGCAGTGTTTTTTTTCCACCCCTCCCCCTTTTCCTTGTGCCTCCCACTTGGCGGCGCCCCCCTATCCCCTTCACACATTTACCTTAGTTCCTTTTCTTTTTCTAGTACTTTTTCAGGCTGAAAAAAGCGGCCTCTTCACAGTTCAGGGTAAAAACTGCCTGAAGAACTGCAGTTCTAAGGAGACCTTATGAGCCTCAAGGTCTCCTGGGAACTGTAGTTCCTCAGGCCGTTTTGGAGCCTGAACTGTAAATAGGCCACATTTTTCAGCCTGAAAAAGTACTAGAAAAAGAAAAGGAGCTAAAGTAAATGTGGGAAGGAAGCAAGGGAGATCGCTGCAGGGGGGGCACCGCGGAGGGGGAACAAGGAAAAGGGGAAGGAGAGGGGCCTGCAATGCACCCCCTCTTTCCCTTGCCGCTCCGCCACTGGCCCTGAGGCTTTTCAGGGTTTATTGGGGAGCTTCTCTGAATAGATTCACTCTGCCTCCTGGACAGACATCCCTTGTTTTTCTTTTATAATTTACATTAATTTCAATGCAGATGGTGGTATTTTTTATCTTGGCAATATGGGGAGTGATTTTTTTTTAAAACCATAGAAGTGTGTTATTAAATTTGCAGCAATGTGTAACTGGCGAGGATTCTTCTTCCAGGTGGTGTCATTTTATTTCAGTTATTTTTTAAACATGCAACTGGGTTTTTGATCATTGAATAATATGCCTGTTTCAGTAAAAGAAGAAAACCATCCTAAATCAGGGGCAGATTGGCCACGGCAGAATCTCTTTGTATTTCAGAATTGTGTCTGTTATCAGGAGGCACTGTGATGTAACAAAAGCTTTATGAATGGCCAGGATGATAAACTGCAAATCTTAACAATGAATTAACAATTTTCTTTTATCTCTCCTTGGATACGTTACTTGGAACAGCAGCGAACAGCTCACTCAGTGGGACAGCCCCATGCGGGTGAAGCTGTCAGTGTGGAAGCCATGTGTGAAAACTCTGCTGATAGAACTCCTGCCATGGGCTCTGCTGATCAATCACTCCAAATGGGACCTTTGGCTCTTTGAAGGTGAGAAGATTATTCTGCAGATACCTGCTGGAAAAACAATGATTCCGCCAAACTTTCAGGTAAGTTTGTTGCTCAGATCAACAGGCATTGTTTTCTTTTCAGCATTATGTTTTCATTCAAGTAGTTAGTGCATCGGTGTGCATATGTAGCCAGGAGCAAAATCAAAGAGCATGGTAACTGAACCAAGATTTAGGTTGCTGTAGGTTGTTGGTTCTTGTGCACGCACCTGCACACTGGGTATACAATGGGTTTAACTTATAAGCAGAAAGGTACCAACAGGATATTGAGGAGAACAAATTACAATAAAAGCAGTTCAGCTGTGGAATCAGCTACCTTAAGGAGGTGATGAGCTCCTCCTCACTGGCAGTCTTCAAGCGTTTGGCTGGACAGACACTTTTAAAGGACATTTTAGGCTGATCCTGCTCTGAGCAGGAGGTAGGTCTAGATGGTCTGTATGGCCCCTTCCAACTCTATGGTTCTGTGGTTCTATTCTTTTTAGAATTGCTCCATCTGCAGCAGTTAATATGGCCAGGTACTGGAGATACCCACAGCTCAGGCAGCATTGCAATAAAGTGGAAAATTAGTGACGGGAGCCTCTCCCTACTGGCTGCTCACGTTGTTTCCAGTCTCAGGACCCTGGAATCACATATACAATCACTCAGAAGCTCAGTTCGTGATCTTTCCCCGCTCTTTCTGGGGCAGGGGAGAGGAAAAATCATGGAAACCAGCTGTCTGCACATTCGTGTTCCTGTAGAGGGCAAGGACCACACGGGAGAATATCTGCATGTGGAAAGGAGGGTCTTATCACAGCACCTCCCCCATATTATCACAGCCCTGCTCACATTGAATGGCCAGCGGTTTCTACTTTAACAGGGCTTTAAAATCTTATGATAAAATGGTGTTTGGCTTGTGCAGCCAGCAAAAAGAGAAGCAGCTATATACATTTTAGAGAAACGGAGGACTTGTAAGGAACCACAGGGTGAGGCATGAGTGGGGGTTATTTGAGACTTCACCCCACCTCCTTTCCTCGTTCTTCCTCTTTGGGATTCTTTAAATTATTACAGGTGGAGCAGACTAAGGCTGTTTCCGCACAGCAAATATATAACGGGTTGCAGTTGGGATTAAGCAACTCATTTTTCTGTTTTCGTGTTCACATGCATCCGTGCAGACAGCGATTGGAGCTCACGGAAACAAGCTGGGTCGCTGTTGTGCCTTCGCACGGAGACACGTCTATTTTTTAAATTACTTCTCGCACATGCTACGCAGGCATGCACAAATGAACCCCCACAGCCATGCTAATGTCTCATGTCATCTGCACCTGCGTAGCTACGCAGATGTAAGTCGCAAATTTTTTTAAAAAAGGAAAAGGGAGGCGAATAAAGGGCCTCTGGCCCAGCTGTTCGTTTACAAGCAGCTGCAACCCGGGATTTTTTAAAAGACTCACTGGTTTACCGATATTCAAAAAACATGGGTTGGGGGACATAACATGGGGCAGACTCGTTTTTAGGGGCGGGATCTATGCAAAGTTCCCCCACCCAAAAAACCATGTTTTTGTAGTGTCCTAGACCTATGTTTATTAGCCCATATTCCATTCTTCTCCTCTTGGCATATAATCACTCCTCGTCGGGTCATTTGGGAAGGGGATGTTTTTCATTCAGTTAATTAATAGATCTGTATTTTTCGGCATACCTGGAAAGCTGCCCAAGTGGGAACCCTTTGCCTTGGCTTGGGGCAGCATTTCTGCCGCTTGCTTCCATGGTTGGCATTGGGGTCAGCCACGTAACTATCGTGAGCAGATTTAAACTGACAAGCTCTTGCCGTCTGAGTATCGCATCTAAATGGCACCAGGGACTGCTGAGCATGCTCTGTTTTGTTTTAGGAAGCTTTCCAAATTGGAATATATTGGCCAAACACAAACACTGTGCACAAGTCAGTAGCCATTAAACTCGTCCACAATATGACATCGCCCAAGTGGAAGGACGGAGACAACGAGGAGGTGGTCACTTTGGATGAAGAGGGGTTTGTTGAAGCCGAGATAAGACTTGGAGCCTTCCCTGGGCATCAGAAGGTTAGGAAACTGATTATTATTTCTTAATGTTTTATAAGGCAGTCATTAACTCATATATATCTGCCATCAAACTCAAAGGTGTTTGTGATATACAGAGATACATTAAATTAAATTATTCATTTAAAAGTTACCTTATTCTGAAGAAAACAATCACTTGGAACCGTGTGCTACCGATAAAAAACACAGGGGCCAGTATTGTATAGCTGCACATAGGTGTCAAACTCGCGGCCCTCCAGATGGTATGGACTACAGTTCCCATCATCCCCTGCCAGCATGATGCTGGCCCTCCAGATGGTATGGACTACAGTTCCCATCCACCCCTGCCAGCATGATGCTGGCAGGGGATGATGGGAACTGTAGTCCATACCATCTGGAGGGCTGTGAGTTTGACACCTGTAGTAGCTTGAGAGAATAAGCTCATGAAGGTCAAATCTCCTCTACGCCAAAAAATTGACGGGGCAGCCTGAGGGAAGATTAGGTTTCCCTTTGAGCCTTGGTCTTCCATCTGAGAGATGGGGATCACAACCCTGCTCTGCAGAGAAGCGGTATGGATTAGTGTGATAATATGTATGAAATGTACAACACTGAAAGTGCAGCAATATGCACTACAATAGTACAGAGCGCATACAGACCCCTGCTGTACTAGTGCAGAGCACATCCAAAGTGCATGAATTGAGAAAGCACTTTGAAATTCAGCGTTGCATTATAGTTCAGTGCAGTGGATCCACCTATCCTCAAACACAGCAACAGTAGCTCTTTTGCACGTTTCCCCACTTCCACCAGCAGTCCTTTGTGAGGATCCCTGGAAGGTTTCTTCTCAGGCTGCAAGATCCACATGAACTAATATCACATGGGAGGCTGCAGTGAGGTGGGAGCTGTGCTGACAGAAGAGGTAAAAAGAGTGATTTAGTCCGCTTCCCCCTCCCACCTTGCAGAGGTTTTAGTCAGGGCTGCGGAGATGTAGAGGTAGCCTGGAAGTGATGTCACGTCACTCTGGTCATCACCAGCAACCAGAAGCTATAAGATAAAATCATAGAGTTACTGACAATTCCTAGATGTCACGCTGTCACTGACAGCAGGTTTTTTCTCTTTCCCCCACTAGCTGCTGCAGTGCCAGCAGACAGAGCCTACTAAGGGTGAGCAGCCCTTACTATCAGTCCATGTGAACCCCGGAAATAAATTTTCCCAGGATTAGAAAGGACTGATGAGGGGAGGAGAACGTGGGAAAGATTTGCAACCACCAAGTACCTTCCACTGATCAACTCCTGGGGCCAATACAAGAAAGTCTTGACCATTTCTATGCATGTTTGCTCAGAAGTAAATCCCACCTGATTCAATGGGTCATACTTCCATTATGTGCTATCTTGTAATCTTGAGATCTAGGGTTTTTGCTGACTCTTGGCCCAAATAATAGTGTTAAGGTACATAATTGTTCTTCCACCGAAGCTAAGAAAGTCTGATCCTCCCTGAAAACAAGGTATTCACAAAACCGCAAAACGGGGCATCCAGACTCGTATTAAGGAGCACGAAAGACACTGTTGGCTTAACCATCCTGAAAAATCTGCAATAGCAGAACATGTCTTAAACAAAACTGGACATAACATTTTATTTTAAAACACTGAAATTCTGGACAATTCAGAAGGTTACTATGTCAGACTGCACAGGGAGGCCATTGAAATTCACAAACACCAAGACAACTTCAACAAGAAAGAAGAGACTCTGAGAACTAACAAAGCTTGGCTACCAGTTCTTAAAAACACCAGAATCAAAGGCCAAGGGCATGCTGGGTTCATGGACAATGGACTCCACCCAGACACAGGATTTGCATTCACCAATACTGCTTCTGCTGCAGGGAATGCAAATGTGAATCACTCCCTGGACTGAAAAACCCCACCTGCAATACGATACTATCAACCACACCTTTGCGTAGCAAGTTCCACCCAAACACTTACTGATTGGTTCCCCACCCGGGGACATTATAATTTTATGCCCCACTAAAACATTCCCATTCTCACTAGGCACAGTGTGTAACAGACTTTCCTCTGTGATACACCTCTGAAGATGCCAGCCACAGATGCAGGCAAAACATTAGGAACAAGATCCACCAGACCACGGCCACACAGCCCGGAAAACCCACCACAACCAACGTATTTATTTATTTAATTCATGTAGGCTTTCTTTTCCAATGGAAACCCCAAGTGGCTTATATAATTCTCCTCTCCTCCCTTTTATCTTCACAACAACCCTGTTGGGTAGGTTTGTTTGAGAGAGTTTGACTAACCCATGGTCACCTGGTGAGTTTCCATGTCACAGGTTGGGATTGGAATCTGGGTCTTCTAGATACTAATCCAACACTCTTAACTACTACACTTCATCGGATCTTGAAGCTTTGAGCTGTTTGGCTGAACAGGGAGCTTTATGTCATAAATCAACATATTTTATTAGGACAGGGAGGTGATAGAAATGGAAATATATTTAATTTTCCTTCAAGGTGCTTTAGATGGTGTACATGCGGTTATCCAGTTTTTTCCCTAGAGTAAAAAGAAACATTTCTTTTGCTTTGTTAGGGAAGAAATGCTCTTTTCTTGGTAACCCTTTGCCCTCATTTGTCCTGCAGTTGTGTCAGTTCTGCATTTCTTCGATTGTTCAACGTGGTATTCAAATCCTGCAAATTGAAGATAAGAGCATCATTGTCAATAACACTCCCTACCAAATCTATTATAAGCCCCAGCTCTCTGTCATGAAGCCCCAGTTGAAGGAGGAGGTAAAATATTAACTGTGGGGTATTTTTGTTTGTTCTTGTAACTTCTATAATAGTTAACAAGTTCTGTTTCTAATAGGCTTAAACTTCTGATGCGAGGAAAGCACCAGTCAAGAGTTAATGCCAGTCACTTATTTCAGGTTGTTTTAATTGAAAACATGGAGGCCACAATACAATCAATCATGGTAATTAACTGTGATCTCTGCTGCAGTGGCAAATCCAGATACTCTGTGGAAATTAGTTATGCCTGGTCCCCATCTGTTCAGAAGCTGAAAACTGTCTCTGCTGTAACGGAGGCAATGTAATCTGCAATAACTGTTGAACCAGTTCTGAGAATTTGAAGTCCTTGTGTAGAGTGTGTGTCATTCTCCTGGAGGACCAAAATTGTTTCCCACACCTAAAGTGAAAAGGGTTGGATCCAAAGGTTGTTTTCTACTGACAGCAGGCACTTCTATAGCAGACGGAGACTTTGCTGCTTCCCCCTCCTTGCTGTGGCAGTTGAGCTTCCCAGAATGTTGCTCCTGGGGGGACAGGGGATCCTCAGGGACAGTGTGGGGGCCAAGTGGGGGTCTGCAGTGGGTGGAGGAATCAGTGCAAATCCACTCGGTTTCCACTGACAGGAAATTACCTTTGGATTCAGCCCAAGTTCTGTCAGCTCAGAGTTGCTTCAGGGGCTTTTAATCAATTCAACAATTGTGGCCTCCAGCAAAATGTCTTAGGATAAAATGCCTAAGGATAAGATTTTAATATTCTATCAATTGTACTTATTCTAGATCCATGGTGGCGAACCTTTGGCACTCCAGATGTTATGGACTACAATTGGCCATGCTGGCAGGGGCTGATGGGAATTGTAGTCCATAACATCTGGAGTGCCATAGGTTCGCCACCACCGCTCTAGATGATGCAGAGACATCTGCATGTATTCCATTACCCCAAATATGTTAATTCTCTGGTAGTACCCCAGCAGAAAAATTTATTCTACCGTATGACTCAGTACAACAATTCACCTGGAAGAGTTACGTAGGCCTCCATGAAAGTTGAGAATCATTGCTTAGGATACATGTTCTTCTCCTTGATAGGGCTAGGAGGCATTCCTTATGTGTGCAATATTGGAATCTGTTTACAACAGTCACAGAACTATGATTGGAAATGTCACAGTACTCTTAGATTCTTATATAATAAGGGATAGTATCCTCAAGCAGATTTTCAGGAGTGGCGACATAGACATTTTCCAAAGAAAGAAAGATGGGTTAAATTTAGGGTAAATTCACCATTATTACTGATCCCTGGATTCTATATTTTACCAATCCTGCTATAATTCAAAACTTGCAACTAATATATATTAAACAGTTCAGATAAATAATTGTTGTGTGCTTTTACTTCTTGCTTTCCAGTACCTGCATAGTCCGGACAGTAGTACATTTAGCGTCTGCCCTGTGACAGACTCTGCCAAAACAAGCTCCATTGTTTTCTGGGACCTGATGTCTGACATTAGCCCATCAAATTCTGAGGTGGTGTCTCTTAAAAAGTTTATGTTGCTCAGCTTCAAACCTGGCCTAAGCGGTCCCAACGCTCTGCTCTGGAGCCTACCAGCCATCATCAGACAGGATTGTCCCAGGCAGAGTGTCGCCATACCTAATGGAGAGGAAAATGAAAATGACTTCTGTACCAGGTATGTAGAATATGTGTGGCAAGTGTTAACATGTTGACTGATAGTATAAATCTCAGATCAAAATAAATGGGACAGATTGGTTAGAATAAGTGTAGAACAAGCCATATTTAGTAGCCCTAAATAGTAGTCTTGAATAGGCCTGCCTTTCAAAAGGTCTCCCACTAAATTCCTCTATAAAATGAGTGTTAGCCTTCCTGTTAGCCAAGCTCCAGCTCACTGTGCTTCTAGGACTGAGACCTAGTGGCTGAAGCCTCTGCTCCCAATCAAGTCTCCAATTCACCTTCTACTCTCTCCCGAAAGATTGATTATGAATGATTTAAGGACAACCCCCACCCACCCCAAAAAACCCCACAGAGGTCACATTTTGCTTTCTGTTCTGCTCCCTTCTGCTGCCTCTCAGACATTACAACATGGGCTGCTGTGTCTCGGAGATTGCTCAAAAGAGCTGGATGGCAGTTAACAAGAGCTGGTGACTCATCAGAAGCCCTGCTTCTCAGAAGCCTGAAGCAAGCACATGGCAAAAAACAAAGAAAAACTCCCACAGAAACAAATTCATCTGAAGCCCTCAAAAAACACACACAGACTCTCTAAAAAACACAACCACAACACCTTAAAAGCACGCGCGCACACACACACACACACACACAATTAAAGACTTATATTTAAAGTTTTAAGGATTTGATTCCCTTCTCCTGCACCTGAGTAGCCGGTTAGTTTCCCCACTCGTCCACTTGAAGCTTGCTGGGTGACCTTGGCCCAGTCACCATTCTCTCAGAATTCTCTCATCCTCACCTGCCTTACAAGGTATATATTGTGGGGAGGGGAAAGGACAGCGATTGTAAGCTGCTTTGAGAATCCTCAAAGGCAGGGGAAATCCGGATATAAAAACCAACTCTTGTTGTGGCTGTTGCATACCTATGATAGAAGCTTTGACAAGCATTTCAGTCCTTGAGCACTGGGGAGAAGAATACCTTATATCAAGTCAAGTTCAAGTTCAAAGACCTTTATTAGGCATTAAAACATAGCAGACCTTATATCACTTCAGTCACTCAGTGGTGACTCCTTGGGATGATTTGTGAATGCTGTTGTTCGGCTCAAAGAGTTTCAGCATAGGCCTTAGAATAAAGGATATTGACAAAATACAGGGATACTTACTGAAGGAGACATAGAAGATTATCCTCAAGCATTTTGAGGAAAAAAAGGTACAGGTTCCCTCTTTCAAACTTGTGGTTTTTATCTTTGTGCATTCTATAAAAAAACTTGAATGGAGTAAATGTGAATAGGCAGCTTTAAAAAAATGCAGATGAGAATAGGTGCTCAGGAATTGGTGTGAACAAGAAGGGAAACCACATATTAGAGAAATGCATTAAGAAGAAGAGTTTGGATTTATGCCCCCTCCCCTTTCTTTCCTTTCCCTTCCTCCCCCCCCCCCAACAAACATCCTGTGAGGTAGGTGGGGCTGAGAGAGCTCAGAAGAACTGTGACTAGCCCAGGGTCACTCAGCTGGCGTGTGTGGGAGTGTACAGGCTAATCTGAATTCCCCAGATAAGTCTCCACAGCTCAAATAGCAGAGCAGGGAATCAAACCCGGTTCCTCCAGATTAGAGTACATCTGTTCTTAACCACTACGCCACTGCTGCTCCTAAATTTTAAGATTTTAAGCCCTAAATAACCAAACCCAATTTTGCTGGTTCTCACTATGCTTGTTGAGATGTCAGTTCGGCAGTTCTGTTCAGTGGATTCTTTGCGGTTCCCATGGGAGGCAGTGGTGTGGGGAGGCTTTCCCCATCTCTCCATTTGCCCAGCAGCTGCCTGGGAGCCCCAGGAAAGCAAAGCTGAGTGAGGCTTGGGGGACCCACAAGGATGAAAATCCACACAATGTTCTCAAGGAGCGAAAGACCAGTGAAATTGCTTTTCTCTGTCTGTCTGATTCAGGAGTGCAACTGGCAGAATGGGCAAGAGGGCAATTTCTCAGTCGGGATTCCGGTATTGTGTATCTTTTCATCTGTGTGGGTCCCCAGTCCTCAGCACTCCCTTTTCAAGGCACACAGATGCTGTTAGGGAAAGGAAGAAGGTGGGGGGGGGGGATCTGCTTCTGCCAGTGTTTTTTATTTGTGCCTCATAGAACCCGACCTTATGGGCTGACTAAACAGCCATTATTTCCCCGTGTTTCTTTTTGTGCAAGCTGGATGTTAGGAACTGTACACTGTCAAAAGCACGTGCGCTAATTCTCAAGCATGTTTCAAGAAGCTATTTAATAGAAGCATCCTCACAATGTTTTTTTGGGAAAACAACATGTTTTTAAAACTGTGAAAACTGCTACCTCCTCTGTACAAACTCGTACGATGTCTGAACTTATTTGACCATCGCTGCCTTTTCTAGTGTACTTTTTAATATGTGAAGCTTTCCATTAGTGGCCAGAGTTGCATTCTTTTAAAAAAATTGGGCAGCTATTCATACGATCTTGGTTTAAGTGCAGTGCAATGCTTGTTACAGTAAATGAAGTTTCCTTTAACTTGTGTCTAATATTACTTTGTTGCTTACTTCAGAGCTATAGCACTGACTTATCAGGAGCATCTGGGGGTGACGTATTTAACTCTATCAGAAGATCCAAGTCCTCGCATAATTATCCACAACAGGTGTCCCGTCTCTTTGCTTTTAAAAGAAAACATCAAAGGTATTTCACTTCTGCCATAACTTTTAATCTTGTATATAAAGTGGGGCATCTAAAATGTTCATTTCAGTAAAATCCATTGGAAACTAAAATATAGTTAGCTAGGGAGCATTTTGTTGCAGGGGGATGGTGAAAGGGAATCCTTAAAATGAAAAGTAATAATTGTATGGGCTATATTATACTGGCCAGAGTTCATAAGGAGTTGGCTTATGTGTTCTCTTTTGAAATAACATGGAACTGTGCTGAAAGTTCAAACATCTTTCTTTAAAGAGGCTGTTGGACATTTTTTTAAAAATTCCAGATACACCAAGGTTTGATATTTACTGCAAACGTGTCCCAGCAGACAGTTCAGTTCACCATGAACTTTATCATCAAGTTTCCAGCTATCCAGACTGCAAAACCAAAGACCTGCTCCCCAGCATCCTTTTGAAAGTGATATCAACAGAGGAATTAACAAATGAGTGGAGTGATTTTGTGGACATTAATAACCAAGGCACACAGGTTGGTGGATTTTTAAAATTCTAACTGCAGTGTAAACCTTTTTGAAACGGAATTACTTACCCCTTTTGTGCCCTCTCAAAACTCTTTTACCTAGTGGAGTTTGCTTCAGTCACACAGGAGTGAGGGTATGCAATGGATTTCAGACAGTTTATGCTTTCTTGCTATACACCCCCCCCCCCCAAAAATAGCACCTTGATGTCACAGGGGACTTTCATGGGAAGGAGGGAAAGGTCCACTTCCATTAAATCACCCCAATTGCAGGAACCAGCGAGGGGAGGTTGGAATTCCTCTTTATTTCAACATTTATTTTTACAGAAAAGCAAATCCTTGGAAACAGTCATTTAGCAAAATTAATTTCTCTTCCCTTCCCTCTTCTGCCTTTTAATTATAATCAAACAAACCCAAAGCTAATACTCTATATTCAAGATCGGGTTTCCAAAAATGTTCGGGTTATTAAATTTGAATCTGAAAAATATGACTTAGACCTCCATATGGGTCTCAGAGGCAACAGGTAGCCTGGTCAGAGACAGGCAGTGTTCCACACTAGGCTCGATCTGGTTAAGTCCAGCTTTAAACTGTGAACTCTCCAAAGCATCAAACTGCAGGCACGCCTGGGTTCGGTCCAGCTTTATGCTGCTAGCTCCATTACTTCAGTGGACCATGACAGTTTCATTTTTAAAAAAGGAAGCCTTTCTGATTGTTTTTAAATGGTGGCCTAAAGAATGGGAGAAACTGATTGGCAGGCAGGGAGGAGTAAGAAAACTTGACAAAAGTTTTAACACACAGTGAACTCCTTCACTTTCCCTGTGAAGGGAGAGAAAAAGTCGCACTTCAACAGCTTTCAGAAACCACGAGAATTTTCTGATCTGAGAGCATGGTGAGTTCAAAAGAGGGGAAAATGTGTGTAACCAAGAATGAAACCCGAAGGGAATGTACGCTCAATATGAAGGAGATCACAAATGCATTGATGGCTTTAGTCTTTTTGATTTCTGGCTTGTCTTCTAGTAAGAGTAATTTTCTTCAAAAAAAAATAGGGCTAGATTTCACTAAAAATGCCAGCATGGTATAGTGTTTAAGGTGTCAGATTATGACCTTGGAAATCCAGGTTCACATCTCCACTCATGCCATGGAACCTTGTTGAGAAACCTTGGGACATCATATACTCTCAGCCCTGTCCCTGGCTAGTATTGGATGGAACACCTCCAAGGAAAACCAGGGTTGTGACACAGAGGCAAACAATGGCAAACCATCCCCGAACTCTTCTTGCTTTAAAAACCCTACCAGGGTTGCCAGAAATCAGCTGTGACAGCAAATAAAAAAAAGAGTAGAGACTCATATTTATATTAATTGCAAATGAAATACACTCACTTTTTATCTTGTGTATTAATGAATACGTTATATTGTATGGTCCTTTCTTCAGACCAGTGACCACTACAAGTAGGAAATCCTGTTCAGCTAACCTTAATTGTGAAGCAACGTGGAGCACTTATGTCAGGCAATATATTACAAAGAAGATGCTACTTTCCATTCTCCAATTTCCATGTGTCACCTTGTCAAAGTGTTCAAGCCTGGAGTAAGAATGGTGGGAATGGCATTAGTTTGACTTTTTTCTTCAGAAGCAAAAATGTTTAAGGCTTCCTTCCATTGGATTTTCATAAGACTAAGTTACTAAACACAAAAGACTATCTACTGAGGCATGCCTTAATCTATTTGAATAGTATGCAGAAGTTTAATGATCTGTCACCGTACTGTGATGAGTGTTGTGTCATGATGGTACTTGGTGCCTCAGAAAATCATGCAAGTTTACTATGTCAGACCCCCGACCCCAGGAAGCTTTCAATTTAAATTTAATGGTGAAGAGATGGAAGAATGGGAAGGAACAACGAGGAATGAAAAAGGGCGGCGAGACACATGGGAAATAATACGGTAACACAAGATGTATGTGGTGAGCAAATGCAGCCTTAAAATCTGAGAACAATAAAATAAACAAGTATTTTTTTATAGTTGGAACAAAGCAAGATGCTAGTTGAGTGGTTATTGCCAGAAACAGCAATTCTCCTTCAATTTCCCATCCCACCCTATAGCGTTCATGTGTGTCATGACATCGTCACATATGGTTTTCTCCCTCCCCACACATGACCAATAATATAGAGTGGGGATAGATTCATGAGTTTTCCTTACTAAACACCATACGGTTTGCAAACTTTCAGGTTCTTCAGAGATCTTCATCACTCTGAATGTTGAAGGGGTGGGGTATAGTGGACATGCCATGGTCTTGAGTCTTCAGGCAAGCATTCTGTGCATAAAATTCTGAGGAGAATTTTTCATAGATAAAATGGCACCTATGGAGCTGCTGTCAGGTTGCCTCCTGTTAAGGTTGTCTCCTGTCAGGTTGCCTCCTGTCCAGGTTTGGCCTCCTGTCAAGAAGAAAGAAACATGGAAGCATCCAGCTGAAAATATAAAAATGAGTTCATCAGATTTGTCTCTGCCACCAAAAAGAACGCACATCTCCCAACCTTTTAATGGACTTGTGCTCTCTTTGGAGTGAAGAAGACATTTGTCTCTTTGAACACAAATGCAGAGATTACTGTTGTTGTTTTAATACCGGATATATACAGTCTTATCTTAAAGGATCATGAACCATTTGGATTTTTAGTCCAACTATTAATTTGAGTAAAGTCCTTGTACTTTGACTCACAAAAAAAACGTTCTGTATGTAATTATTGAAATCCACATCTGCCATCCACTATCAGAGCTACCTTTGGCTAAGATTCCAAAGTTATTTGATTGAAGTATTCAGAAAAAGGCAGAAGTTGAAGGAAAGGGGGCTTTTAAAATACTTTTTTTGCTTTCACAATCTAGATTAAAAGAATCCTTGCTAACGAATGCCTCTATATGTAAAGAAAGTAGATAGAAATACTTCCTCCAGCATGTTTATTTGACCTGTGAAATTAACAGCCGTCAGGAAATCTTCAAAGAAATAATTTAGCAACATGTTATTTAATGTATTTGGCCTGTTCTATGACCACTAATAACATTTGTAAGCTAAGATAAGGGTAGTCTGGAAACCAAAATTAATTCATCCCGCTCTTTATAACATCGCTGCCTTTGGAAAAGAGCCTTTCTCCACATTGTGACATTAATTCATTGCAGGGTTATTCACCTGACTCCAAAAGTGAGAAGATCCTTGGACACTGGTAGGAGCAGACCAAAGATCTAGGCCAGCCCGTAGTGTGATCATGCAGTTAAAGTGGGCCAATTAATTAGTAAATCACCATATCAGTAACTTTGCATTTAAATATTTCCAGTGCCAATATAATTGTATAAATTCATATGTGAATGTGAGCCATGGCTGTTGCAGAATAAAAGGGAGTTCTTCAGTGGGATAGGCAAATTCTTCTACATCAGAGGAAAATCAGAATGTGAATACGCACAGTTTAATTTTATTCAGATGCCAAGAGTACTGGCCACACCCAGCATGCTGTGCTTATGCAGTTCACTGGCACCTACATTCTTGGGAAGTTTTCCATTCAGAAACTCCCACCCACATTAATGCACACAGTACATTTTAAATTCCCCCAAGAGACTTAGAGTGGGTTCCCATGTAAAATGTTGGATTGTGACTTGGTCAAGCCCTTCAGCTCATGTGTGGCCCTCTCTGCTTCCCCAAACCTTCTGCTCCCCATATGTGCTGCTAAGCAATTAGCTGGTTCCTGTTTAGCATAAAACATAGGTTGGCATTACATCTGAACTGACTGTAATTTGTTTTGCCCTCCAAACTGGGGCTACTTTCATTGCGGTGTTGGGTCTGTAGTGAACACGTTGCTAATGTGATTGTTTGTCAGTTTGCACTTGCAACAGAGGCTCCAGATACAGCAGGATAATCCGTTTTCCTGCCATTATTTGCTTTCTTTCACACAAAATGTTCTACCTGTTATGTCAGGCCACCTTCATGATCTTCTCTTCTTCCCTTTCTTCTTTGTCTTCTTCTTTTGGCGTGCATGCATCCCACTGCTTGGGAATAGCTCAAACCTGAAATCCTTTTTTTTAAGCTTCCATGTTTGAACAGCACAGCTTGACAAATAATGGAATATTTGAACGCTGCTGTCACACTCTCAATGTTCGTCTTCCTCTAATGAATTAATTCCACCCTAGAATTGGCCAACATTTTTGTCCTTGGAAAGACAATGTGGATGATCTTCCCCTGCCCTTCCTGATTAATTGTTAGGTCTCAGAACCTTAAGCCAATAAACGGACTCTGAGGTATTGATCAGTAGCGTTTATTGAATAGGCATCGAAGCACCACCCTAGTAAAGCCAGTTCTGATGAAGCTGGCATTCACAGTCCCCTTTACCCCCCCGTAGAGAACTCCCCTCATGTTTTCCCAAGAGTTTGTGAAAAACAGCTTTTGGAGTTAAGGTGCCCCAAGGGCGGTGGCAGATAGCAACAGAAAGCCACCTGGCTTCCTGCCCTACGAGATAACGGATGTAACATAGTCCCCATGGGACAGGAGTGCCAGGGGAAGTCTAGTTGTCTACAAGCTTGTGAAGCCATAAAGAAAAGATCAAGGAAAGAATGTACAGATGGTAGCGGATACATATAGCAGGCTGGTTACATATATCTTTCTAGCTGCAGCAATGTGTTACTTTAAGCAGTTGCATGATTCCAGGAATGTATCTCAATCACCTAAACAGCAACCCCCTGACAAAACGGGACACAATTAATTAATTTGTTACTGGATAAGTAAGGCAATGGGGCCAAAAAAACTCCACCCCCAATGAATTTTTTCCTCTATATTTCTACAGATAAAAAGAGGTAGAGTTTTATCTTTTAAAATGTAAGTAGAACATTAAGGGAAGGTACCTACAATGTCATTGAGGGAATTGTAGCCATGGACCAGGCTAGCTGTCTGTGGTAGTGTAATAAAATTTGAGTCCAGGAGCACATAAAAGACCAACAAGATTTTCCAGGGTTGTGGCTCAGTAGTGGAGAATTCTTGGCATGCAGAAGGTACCAGGTTCAGTCCCTGGCCTCTCCAGCTAATAGAACCAGGTGGCAAATGATGTGGCAGACCTCTGTCTGAGCCCCTGGCAAGCTGCTACCAGTCTGTGTAGACAGCATTTACCCTGATAGACCATGGTCTGTTTCAGTATAAGGCAGCTTGATGTATGATTACACTTTGCTTGTCCCTTGAAAGCTAGAAAGAAAAACTATTGCATTATAATATCGGAAAAAGCTCCCAGTATCTATGACAGGGGTCTGCAACCCGCGACTCTCCAGATGTTCATGGATTACAATTCCCATCAGCCCCTGCCCCCATGGCCAATTGGCCATGGGGGCAGGGGCTGATGGGAATTGTAGTCCATGAACATCTGGAGAGTTGCGGGTTGCAGACCCCTGATCTATGACCTACCTGAAGTTGTCTAGCTGCAGATGACATCCACTCTGCATGCCCTGTTTGAGATCTTGTTCTTTCTAAAAACACTTTCTTGTGTTTTGTTGTTTGAAAAAGTAAGCAGGTCTACAACTACAACAAGATATACAGTTGTTACCTTGGTTAACATAAATGAAATCACGAAGCATAAAGTAATTTTGTCTTGTGAACTTCTGTGTTTTATGTAATGTTCTTGCTATTTACTTGTCATCAGTCAGACCATCCAGTCAACAGAGATGCCCTCTGAGTTTCTTGCATGCTTTTTATGTTCGTTTTTTCAGCAAGTTCTCTTTGAAACTCATATAGGGTTTTCTGCATATGAAAAGAATTTCTACACAGAGTCTTGGAAATAAATGCCAAAAATTCAATTTTTGCTAAAGTTTCTATTGTAATTGCAAAGTTTCTAATTTTTTTCTACTCTTAAGCTATTGCCTTTTTTTATTGCTCAAGAATAACATTGAGAAAATTGAAATTGTTCTTTGTTTAATATTATCTTTGTAATTTCCTAAGAAAACAAGCTTTCGCCCAGTGCTAATCCCGAAACCTTATACTTGAAGTGTTACAGAATCATTTTGAGTTCTTTTTTTTCCTGAGCAGCATCGCCAGCAATCCAGATTCAGTCAAATTACGACCCATTTTGTAAATATGCTGCTACCCGAACTCTTCTATCTTCCTTTATTTTTTTCTTACTTCCTCTGCTGTTTTTTTAAAAACAATATGGCTATGATTGTTTTCTCCAAACAGAAAGAAAAACTCTGATTATAAATAATTGTTTGAAAAAATTATGAAAAATCCTGGCCCTACTTGCCTGGCCATTTAGACAAAGAGGAATGAGATCTTGGGTGCTGTGTGGTTTCCGGGCTGTATGGCTGCCAGTGAACTTGAACTTGGCTGCCAGTGTTGAAAAATACTAGGGTCAAGACTGTGTCAAACCAGCTCCACACAAACACAGGATGACCATAGACAAAAGAAACAAAGGCCAGGATACTTCTATTCAGATGCTCCCACCAGTGACCCTGCTATCTACAGGGGTACTCCCAGGCTATAGTCTTCATTGTTACTCATACTTCCATTCAGATGCCCTCAACTATTGACCTGGTTGCCGCCTTTGTTACTCACAGACAAGGTTTCCCCACCCACCCTGGACACTCCAACAGATATATACTCCACTTGCTTTCCCAACATCAGATCCTCTGAAGATGCCAGCCACAGATGCAGGCGAAACGTCAGGAGAGAATGCTGCTAGAACACGGCCATACAGCCCGGAAACCACACAGCACCCAAGTGATTCCGGCCGTGAAAGCCTTCGACAATACAAGGAATGAGATCAGCAGCAAAAATAGTCAAAGAAACAAAAAGAGAATTAAACCCCCAAACGATGCCTTAGAACTATGTATTGATTCAAACTCACTTCCCCAGCCTGTTTCATCAGACTGTCTTGTCCCAGGATGGCAGTTCTTTGAAAAGATTTTCTAGGAATCAGATGCCTGTATTTGGCTCCTCTGAGGCTGGACTAAGATGCCACAACAAACCATAATTAAACTCAAGTTGTGCATGAACACAGCTTGTGCTCTGTCTCCGTCCTTCTTTTCACAAAAGGAACTTTATGCAAGACTCTTATCTCTTAGATCAAGCTCCCTTTCACCATCAAAAGCAGGCACCTCAGTGAAAGGCAGAGTTTGTCTGTTCCCCCAACCAGATTTTTGAGCCTCAGATGAATCCATTTTAGACTCTTTGTGTGTGAGAAATAAAGAAACGCCAATTCATTGAGGCATCTGAATTCCATTTTGCATAAAGCTGTGCGCTCAACGGGAGGTGGGAGGAACATGGAGCTTGTGCCAGCAGAGCGACGATCTAAGTTTAATTGCTGCTTAGCCTAAATTTGAGTGTTTGGTAAATGGATTCTTTATCAACCACAGAGAGCTGAGGAGGTGTGGACTAAAATAACGCCACATCTAGTGACAGTGTACAACCATGCACGACATGAGATGTTCAAGAGCCCTGTGGATGTAATAGACATAGTGCGATGGAGGGGTGGGTTCCTGAAGAACCTGTCAGACCTGGAAGATTGCAAGTCCCAGAGGACCTGCTTTGGTTTGGCAGAGGACAGCGTTTTCTGTGTCACAGTGAAGCCAAGCTTTACATCCGGAGGTATTTCAGGTATTCCCAAGCGGGAATTGGACCACCTCAGTTTCATGTGTAGAATAATTTCTGTTTGGCAGCCCACCCTCCCACCCCCCACAAAAACCCTGCAAGTTTCATTGTGTCAAAGAAAACTCTGCCCTTTATTGTGGGAGGTACTGCACAGAAACGACTTTAAACAGTACCAAGATAGAGGACTGTTTTAGTGCATTTGTTCAGGGAACATCCTACTAATATAAATAGGAATGCCAATAATAATCTGTGATTAGGCAATCAAAGAGCATTTCAATAGGATATTTTAGGCGGGGGTTCCATGTTGATTCATTCTTAAGACAGAACTCTGTTTTTAGCTTCATTGAAGTGAATTTTACTGAATTAATTTTACTGAATCAAGGTATTGCCATTGTAGATGTCTAAGTAGGATTTTTCTCTCTCTCTCTCTCTCCAGATCATCTTCTTAACTGGCTTTGGATATGTTTACGTGGATATTGCTCATCAGTGTGGAACCATAGTCATAACTTTAGCCCCTGAAGGAAGACCAGGACATCAGATCAACCCGAACAGGTAAAATGCATGGGAAGCCATAACAAAAACTGCCCCGTAACAGTTGCTCATCCCTCTAGGTGTGAAGTGACTTATTAAATCTGGCATAACTGTTTGTTTTGTCTAGTGTAGCTGCGTATGTGTGGCGTATGTTTAGACCACATGTTAACATTTGGTATATCACAGTAAAACATGACAATCTAACATCTAAGGTCATGTCACCCTAGGATAAACACAAAATGTCTGGTATAATAAACAAGACTCAGAAAGGACTCACAAGTTTAAAGTTTATTTGACCAGATTGGCGGTCCTTCCTCACACAGAACACCCATTGAAGTCTGTGGGAGTTCTCATGATAAAGGGCAGAAGAATGGTTCCATACAAACTGTACAGTCGATCATCTTTATGACGTTTCCTTATTCTCTGTCCATGTGCCCCACAGTTGCAAAATCTTTGCTGCAAGCATCACTCAACTCGGACTGTAATCTCCCCGTGTTATAGCTATCAAAGGGCCTGCTTTCCAAAGAGACCAGAACGCAGCATGAGCAGATATGTGGTCGGGGGGAGACACCATGCCCTATAATTAAATATTAATCCCCATGAAATTGGCATTTCTTGGTGCTTAATAGCCCTCTTGTTAGCTCAGTTTGGCCAAGAACAGTTAACGTTATAAAGCAAGCAACCCATCATCAGTTTAAAATAGTCATGATGATTTAATAGAGGAATATATTGCTTCCATAATGTGAAATTAATGATGCATAATAGAAAAACTCCATATTGTCTCCAGCAAAAGAGCCAGAAACATAACATATGACAATCTGTGAGGCTATTTTCCGTTGTCTGCTTCAGCTTCATGCTACATTACAAGCATAACAGAGAACTACTGTGCATGAAACATTAAGAGTGAAGTTCAAGTATAAACTGATGTGAAAAATGGGCAACAAAGATTGAATTTGGTACAGTCTATCAATAATGACACTTAATTTACCAGTTGTGGGGATTTCGATGTCCAAATCTAATTCATATTGATGAGATTTTTTCATTGAATTACTTTATCATTTTTGCCCCTTTTTGCTGCTTTGGTTGGTTGAAATGGGAGAAATCTTGCTATTTTCTCTTCTGCAGAGCTCAAGAGCAGAGCCTTGTGTTTCAAATGTTCGTCAGCCAGCTCAGTCTTGCTGTGTACGATGATATCACAAATCCCAGAACATCATCCGAACTTGTGCAGCTCACGCTGGACAACATTTACCTTCACATGGTTCCGGTTGCCAGCTACCTCAGGCCTTTGTCCCACGAATTTCACGGGGAGACCACCAGCAACCTTCAGCAATTTTATACCCTCCAGATCTTTTGCAGAGACTTGCAGCTGGACAATCAGCTTTACAACAAATCCAATTTCCATTTTCCGGTCCTGCTCTGCCAGGGAGAGAAAAATGAATCTGCACAGTGGACTAAAGTGCATAACCTCGTGGCATCCAGCAAAGACTTGGAAGAGTACAGCAAGAACGCCTTCCTCAAACTCTGCTTGACTTTGTCGGAAGAGCAGAATTTGCTGTTTCATGTGAATGACCTCAGCTTTGAAATGAAACCAGCACGACTGTACGTGGAAGACACATTTGTTTATTACATTAAGACTTTATTTGAGACGTACCTACCAGACAGCAGAGGAGTTTGCCATTCCGCAAAAGCTAACGCTGTGAACCAGATACTGCCTGAGAGGGTTAGGCAGCATGCGAACGCTCTGCTCAATCCAGTAAAATTAAGGAAGCTAGCAATTCAGCCGGTTAGCCTCTTGGTCAGTATCCACGCTTCGCTGAAGCTATATATTGCTTCAGATCACACACCTCTCTCCTTCTCTGTCTTTGAGCGCGGACCCGTTTTCACAACTGCCAGGCAGCTGATTCATGCATTGGCCATGCATTACGCTGCAGGAGCATTATTCCGAGCAGGTATGTTGATTTGTTTTATAACAATTCTGTCGGTGCTGAGATCAAGTGGCCAAGTATTAGAAGCCTGAGGCTGCTTTCCACAGTTCCGATTATATTTACACAATGACCCCCCAGGGACACAGGATGCTTTGGGATGCAGAAGTGTATCATCATCAAAAATCAAATTGTTAGTGTGTGCTCACCACATCCACCAGGGCCGCTGCAAATGAGCTTTTGGTTTTGGTCAATTCCAAAACAACCACTAGTAGCCTAGCGTGTCACTCTTATTGGTGTTGCAGGGTGACTTTTGTGTGTGAGGAAATATACTGGGTTGGCTCTAAGGCTTTGGCAAATAAAGTACAACCATGGAAGCATTTTCTACAACATGTTTCTTCACCTGCCACCCAACTCCGTATGCCCTTTAAGAACCTGGGGACCCCCCAGAACAGTTTGTAGCACGGGAGACTGCATCAAGAAGAGGAAATTAGTTGATGTCACGCTCAAAATTGCTCAACAGAGTGAGGATAAAATGAGTCAGGAGGAGTTGACTACACCGGTGGAACTGAAAGAGCCAAAAAAAGGGAGCAACAGTTGCCATTGGTAGGATGTTCTCAAGCTTGCAAAAAGCAGAGAAAGAGTATTTTTGTTGTGCTGTCGAAGGCTTTTATGGCCAGATTCAACTGGTTGTGGTGGGTTTTTCGGGCTGTGTGGCCGTGGTCTGGTAGATCAAGATCGGCCACACAGCCTGGAAAACCCACCACAACCTGTGTTTTTGTTGTTTTTGCTGCTGTTCCTTGCTATCGTAGCATGCACTACGTAGAAGCAAAACAACTAATTCATAATACAAACTCACAAAGGGAGTTTTCCCTGAAATTATTCAGTATGTCTCTGTACATTTGAAGCAAATTGTGCCCCCGAACACTGTTTTCTTGTTCAATCTATTTTTGGCTGCCGTTTATGATTAGCAATCTGTCTTTCTTCACGGAATCCTCGTGCTAGACTGGCACACAGATGTTTATTGCTCTTTGATCTGAGAAGGGTGTTTGTTTTACGGATTCATTCCCATACAAGATCAATAGTGAGCAAACTATTAGATACCCTCTCTGTATTCCATACATGTGCATAGCGAAGGTGACTCTGCCGCACCTTTGCTTGCCCAGGAACATGTATGGCACAATGTGGAGGACGAATTCTTTGATCACCCACTACTAAGCATTGTTTTTTGCTTCAAACACTCTTATTCTACACTGATGTACTATATGCCATTCTCATCCTTGTTCACTATATAAGCATATGGGAAAGACCCATCTGGTTTTATTCCACACAATAGGGACTTCTTTCACATAGGGTCATGAAAACAGCATGAGAACAGGATCCACACGCCTCAGATACCTGCTATTGCTGCTGGCATATTAAGAGCTAACGACAGCCAGGTTAAAAAAGAGTGCTGCAGGATGAAATAAACAGTGTCTCACTGATGAACCCAATGAAGTCGCTGTGGCCCATGGAGCCTTATGCCACAATCTATTCATTAACCTTTAAGGAACCACAATAGTTTCTGTTGTTCTTCCTTCTGTGGTTTTTGCTTGTAAGAGCAACTCCTGTGAGGATCAATAGTGTGGAAAATTGTATGTTATTTTATTAGGCTTGCTATCCCGCCCTTTCCCAGTCGAAACTGGGCTCAGGGCAGCTCACATACATAATTATACAAAACACAAAATTCCATGTAAAATATAGCAAGCGTAAATACTGAAAACATTAAAACTACAACTTCAGTACCAATACAAATCCTAAAGATGATGGCAACAATTAATTTATTTTAGGTGCCATTCCCAGGCCCCAAATAGCCTAAAAATGCCTTCTCCCACCCCAACATAAGCAATTTAAACAGTTGGAACGGGGGAAGAGAAGTGAGGCAGATTGGGAGACCCGCAAGGTGGAAAAGAAAAACTGTAGTTGCCTCAGCCAAAGACCCGGTGGAAATGACTTACAGCTGTCCTCTTATATGTTAGCCAAGGGGCGTAAGGCCCATTGGGCAAAGTGGGCAGTTGCCCAGGGCGCCCCCTTGTGGCAGGTGCCAAAAATGCAGGGTTCGTTTGTGGGGGTTTGGGGTATTTTAGTGGGTTTTCCGTTTTTGGACTGCAGAGAACACAGTTTTTAGGCTAGCAGCACCAACATTTCAGGGTATCTTTAGGAGACTCTCCTAATGCTATTACCCAGGTTTGGTGAAGTTTGCTTCAGGGAGTCCAAAGTTATGGACTCCCAAAAGTGGTGCCCCATCCCCCTTTGTTTCCAATGGGAGTAATAGAAGATGGGGCTACACCTTTGAGGGTCCATAACTTTGGACCCCCTGAACCAAACTTCACCAAATCTGGGTGGTATCATTAGGAGAGTCTCCTAAAAATACCCTGAAAGTTTGGTGCTGCTAGCTTAACAATTGCACCCCTGACAGCAGGCACCCCCCAGATTTTCCTTTTAAATCCCCCCTTTGGCATGGATTTAAAGGGAGAATCTGAGGTCCCTGGTTTAAACATTGAAAGTGATGCTGTTTCAGGGTGGGGGAGAATCAACCCCAAAATAGCATCACTTTCAATGTTGTTTAAACTGGGAACCCCAGATTCTCCCTTTAAAGTGGATTTAAAAGGAGAATCTGGGCTCCCTAGCTTAAACACCATTGAAAATGATGCTTTTGGGGGTGGATTTCAGCATCACTTGTTTAAACTAGGGAGCCCAGATTCTCCTTTTAAATCCACCTTAAAGGGAGAATCTGGGGTTCCCAGTTTAAATAACATTGAAAGTGATGCTGTTTCCCCCAATTGGGGGGACTGGATACAACACCATAAAATGTTTTCATAGCAGTAATAAAACATTTTGAAAGCATTTTGAAAACCTTTTCAAACAAAATTGTTTCTGCTGTGTGGCATGGCCTATTGCTGTATTCAGATTTGTGAGTTGGGGCATGTTCTATAATATGATGGTGACTTTGAAACGACCTGGTGTTAAAAATCATTGCTTGGTCATGGTGGGGGAGGACGGCTGCCCATGCGGGGGGCACCAAAGTCCAGTTTGCCTAGATACGCCACTGGGCGTAGCTACAAGGGGGACGGGGGGGTGCGTGTTGCACCGGGCATGCACCTGGGGGGGGCATCAAACTCAGGTTTTGCCCAGGGCTCCAGTTTGCCTAGTTACGCCACTGTGTTAACCAGTAATACCAAGTTCCTTCTGGATTTCCCACACAGCCAGGTTCAGCTCACGAGTCAATATTGGTAGAAATCTTTGCCATATTGTGATTTGTTTCAGAGGTAGGCTCCATTACGTGGTGCCTGCACCTGCTGTAATCCATTGCTTAGACCTCCTTTGGCCCAGGAGGGTGGGTCCTTTCCAGGTAGCCTTCCTATAGGTTGTGCTGCAACTGATACAACCCTATGGTCCTGTTAGTAACACTAGTAACACTAGTAACACTTCCAAATCAGCTTGCAACAGATGTACAGATGTCGAATTAACTGATCATTGTGTTATGTTGTAATGATAATACATTCTTTGTTGTTGTTTTTTAAAACCCTGCCTGTAACAAGTAAAAGGGCAACTGTACTTGGACATGCAGGCTATCTGCCGGCAACCATAAATTAATGTAGAAAACTAAATCCAAGGACTCCTCCACCCTCCTTCTCTTAGGGGGATACTCATAAGGAATCCTCCCCTCCGAGTATTAATCATCTTGCAAATGCCATTACTGTTTACGCAGCCACGCTGAGCAGAAGCCATTTATCTGGCTATAACTAGACGCTACAAGAAAGCGATCAGCCCAGAGCTGTTGGGATGGATTAAAATAATTCCTTATGCACTTGTCAAAAACCTGCATCCTCTTTCCCAACACCCCATCAAGCAGTTGACCTTCACACTCCCCCATGGCTGCACACTGTATCACTGTAAACTAGCTGTCACGATTCTTTCGCCATGAGGACGTGAAATAACAAAGTTGCTTTGCAAGATGTAAAGCCTCCAAAGCAAAAAAATCAGACTCTCGGCCTCCGCTCCTGCGACTCCCAGCCATCTCCATGCAGCATCCATCTCTCCACACACAGTTTTAGCAGAAATACGGGAGGCTCATGGAAGGAAGTCATTTTAAAGTTATTTTGTGTTTTTGCCAACGGGATTTCTTTGATTTAGAAAGCATGAAAGATTGCAGTGGCTCAGTCCGTAGTGGATGAGCTGTTTCCCGTGTTTTTCTCAAAGGAAGTTCATGAGGTGATAAATTTTAGTGTAAAACTTGGGAGGGGGGAGTGGATGGTTTTTCTTCTATTTCTTTTCTGCAATTGTGGTTTCTGTTCTTTTTAAATAACATACCCCCCCCTTTTCTTCTATAGGATGGGTTGTAGGATCTCTGGAAATCCTTGGAAGCCCTGCCAGCTTGGTAAGGAGCATAGGAAACGGGATAGCCGATTTCTTCAGGCTCCCATACGAAGGACTAACTCGTGGGCCAGGAGCCTTTGTGAGTGGCGTCTCCCGAGGAACCACATCCTTCGTAAAACATATTTCCAAAGGTAGATGTTTTATTCCGCTACTTATCCTGCTGTCCACATGTCACAGTTTCTTAAAGAAGACACTAAAACGTTTGTCAACTTGCTGCCCTCAAATATGTCCCAACTTGTTACCTTTCAATGAAATACTGGGAAGGTAACACATTTCAGCTTACTCTCTGTGTTTAAAAACAGGAGATTTCTTTAGCTGGAACAACAGAGGTACTCTGGAGATTTAAGCTGTTTTGCATGCTCACTTTTTTCATGCAGTAATCAAATGGAGACTTTAGTACCTGTTTTGTGCCTCAGCAAGCCTGTACCATGTTGTCTCATTATATGTAACCTTTATTAAAACGTAGGTACTTTTTCAAGTATTTCTGAACATGTTTTTAGAGCAAGCGTACATCTGGATTTTCCAGACATAGATACATTCACAGTGCCATCTTGTGGCTTCAGAGTCCCACTGCAAGGTGCAAAATGTCCAAACGGGAGAAACTAACACTTAACCAGCCTTTTACTGCAGAGAAAGAGGTCTCAGTTCTGACATATTTTGTAAAGTAGCATTTGCCCTTCTCTGCAATTGGCACGTCTGTCCATTTGATGTCAAATGCTGGGCAAATGAAAGTTTGGTGGGGGACCAAAGTGGCTTATGCAGTTATCCTCTCTTCCATTTTGTCCTCACAACAACCCTGTGCCGTAGGTCAGGCTGAGTATGTGTGACAGGCCCAGAGTCACCCATTTCCTTGTCAGAGATTGGGGATTCCAACCAGGGCCTTCAAGATCCTAGTCTGACACTCTTAACTACTTATACCACTGACTCTTTTGTAAGACATGAGGCTGAATGGCTGTATAAAAGCCATACTGAACATACTGCTGAGCCTTGAACTGTTCCTGTTTCACAGGACTAACTTGAGCAGATGAATTATTACAATGTAGTGTTTCAGAGAAGCTGGATCACTCAAAGTCTTGCTGTGCATTCCCAACCTATTTGTATCTAGGCACTCTGACATCAATTACCAACCTCGCTACCAGCCTTGCTCGGAACATGGACAGGCTGTCACTGGATGAGGAGCACTATAACAGGCAGGAAGAGTGGAGAAGGCAGCTCCCTGAGAATCTGGGAGAAGGACTGAGGCAAGGCCTCTCTCGACTGGGCATCAGCCTTTTAGGTAAGGAATGTCTGAAATGGTTAGTTGGTGCTGCCTCAAGGGTTTTGGGGAAAAGTGGACATGGAAATCTGAAAAACGCCTCAGGTTCTTGTAGCTGCAAAATGCACCTTCTTGTTTTTAGGCTGTTATTTTAGTTACTCTATTTGGATGAAGTTCTCAGAGTTTTTGCACTACTTGGATTTTGTTGTTGATGTTTTCGATTCCAAATTCTTGGGGTCTAGAAACTTATTTCAAATAAATGATCATCCAAGGCTTAACCACTGCCATATTAAGGAAATGGACTCCAGGGAGCAAACCCAAGTGTCACAACCAGGCAAGTGGAATTGGGAATGGGAACAGCAGCAATGTTCTTTTTCCTTAGACCAGTGGTAGGCTCAAACTGAGGGGTGGGGCCTTACATGGAATTTCAGGACATCTGATGAAGGGGGTTAAAGTACTGAAGCAGGTGGAACCTTCCACTAGCCAAGTGCTCCATAGGCATAGAACTCCTGCGAGTCCTCACTGGACACAGAAGTGACTACAAACCCACTGTTCTATCATCCCATCCTGATTTGAAAAAGCTCAGGGCTGTGAAAGACCCATCACTGAAATAATTTATCTGTGTGTGCCTATTCTAATAGTCCTGTTCTAGTAGTTCTCTTCAAATGCCACTTCTCGGTTAGTATCCTAATCTACTAATAATCACATATCCCAGCAGGCTTCTTAACGGACTTGACAGAAATGGGCTTGGACCAAAGAACAGGCCCTGACCAGACAGAAATCAGCAGAAAAGGAGGCAGTTGCGTTTTTTTCATAGGGCTTCCATAGTTCAGTCATTTTCTTGCAGGGCCAACTACCCGGTACATCTCCTATGCTGTAGTTCCTTCCATCTTGTAGTTTCTGGTGTGTGCGGGGAATGAGTCCCCTCCCAACATATTTAGGAGCCCAGATTAACAACTGATTGCCAATTTGAATCCTGACAGAATAAATTATCCCAATTTTTAAAGCACTATTATTACATTTTAAAGCACTATTATATTCCATTCTCTGTCACAGTAATTATTCACTATTCATCGAGTGTAAATAGAACTCAACACACAGTACAAAAACAAAAGCAAAGTGCATATATAGCAACAATTTTGAAGGAGTGAAAATGTTCCTTGTTAATAATAATGGAAACTTTGGTGGTCATTATACCCTTATATCTCCTTGTCATATATAGCTAGGAGTAAAAAATTATTTTTGTACTTGGGCTTCCAGTCTTAATCAAACAGTTACAAAGCCACTGCCATTCCAACATTTATTTTTACATCATAGATAGCCGAGATGCTTGGCTGGTCTGTTTTTGAGCCTACTTGAGAACAGTACAAATTTCAGTTTGAAAACAATTCTATAGCAAAAACAGTCACACTGTCCTGATCTTGTGTGATGATATTGAAGCAGCAGTCAAGATGTTTGGCTGGGAGAGAAAATCTCTACTGATATTTAACAACCAAGTTTTTAAATTAACCAGATGGAAAGAATGTCTGAAAGAAAGGTAGGATTTCAGACAAAGCTACCCAAGAAGCCATGTTTTGGGGAAATACACCTATTTCTTAAACTGGCAAAATAATGCAGATTTGTTTGGCTAAGTAAAATGTTTTCTTGTGAGACAGTGCGACACCCAGTGCATTTCAAAAGCCTCAACAAACACATATACAAGGGATGAGAGTTTGAATTTTTTTCAGGTAATTTTCAGTGTTGCACACAGTTCAGTCTAATGGCAGAAAAAGAGATATAGATGCAAAGGAGTATTGTCTAGAGGAGGAGTCTGTGTGGAATTCTCCCTGTCTCTAGTCGCATATGGTCCATTTTCCTTCTTTTCCAGCTAGAGATATGGAGCAGAACTGGAGGAAGGACACATAGCAGGACATGCATTATGGGAAGAAAACTCAATACTTGGATTTCATCCTCTGCAGCAGCCCACAATTTCTTTTAACGTGTAGTTCCACCCTGTAATGAATTGATGGCATTAGAAACTGGGTCATTTGTTTGAGGAGATGTTTCATGGCATGGCATAACTTGGTGTGCTGTCCCTTGGAAAATGCCCATATACTGGGCAGCAGACACCCTAGCCTAGAAGAAGGTGCGGATATATCCATGGCCACAAGTTATGATGTCCCCTAGTACCTAAAGAGCGCCATATTCTGGGAAGTTCTGTCCAGCCTTGCTGAAATGAATGGGAGCAGTACAATAAGAGCGCATTCTTTGCTCAGTTAAGTGGTTGACTGGACGTGTAGGCAATTATAAAGATTGTCTGAAATGATTCTGATCACTGCTTAAAACAGCACAGCTTTCAATTTAATCAACAATAACAGGGAGCACAAGGGAGGAATTATGTATACATTAATGCAAACCCCATTTGTGCTAGCAGAATGCATCCCACAGTTCCAGAGCGTTCTTTTGAACCGGCTTTTTTGCACGGTGTGAGCAGGGCCAAGCTCTTATCATTTTAGCACTAGCCCATGTTAGAGCTGCTTAATTTATCTTGCTCTTGAGATCTCCTCAAAGCATCTTATTATTTGAACACTCTCGACTTTGGCTTGTGGAAGTGACATGAAATAGAACACTGGAGCCTCCTCCGTTCTTCACGAGGTCAGACGTTGTACTGGGAATCTGAAGTTATTGCTACGCTGTGTAAGCATACCAGATTGCTTCTTGTTCTTAGTTGCTGCCTTTCCTCAAGACTCAGAAGAACATTCGTTTACAAGTTGGCTTAGACTGCAGTTGCCTGCACTGTTTTACTTAAACAGAATGAGGAACTTATCCCCCTGTCTTCTGGTTCTGTTTACAAATTCTTTTTTGCTGAAATAATGCCCACTGTTCTGAATCATAGGGGGAAAAATTAACCACCTAAATAAATATCTGCAGCTTCACTGTAATGTGAATGAGCAAGTGCCCAACTTGTATATTACGAGGGAATGGCTTGGCAGTTACAGTTCATTGTATGCACCAAGCTTTATTAACATATGATGGTATAAAAACCATTGGAGCATCTCCTTCTAGCACAAACCCTGCATACTTATGAAGTTAAATAAACAATTGGCCAGTGGTACAAGAGGCTGTGAAACCTCCCCGTGCATCTTGCCGTATCTGCACCAGATTCTCTGCCTCTCCCTATGGCCAATGCACTCTAACGTCGCAGTGACTTTAAACATGCTGATTTGTCACTGGCCATCTAGCTGCCATTCACTTCCCTTCTTTGATGTCACAAAGAAGCTCGCTCAAAAGGGGTCAGTCAGGAAAAATCCCCGGGTCCCTGCCTAGCATTTTTTTTGCTGGGAACCAAAGTGTACAGTAAGGTACCCAAAGCAGGCTCTGGAGTCTTTGTGGCAAATCAAGATAATGTCTGGACAGTTGAGATAAATGACAGAAGACTCGTTTGCCTGTCGATATTTGTTTCATTGGTTTTGGAGCATTCTTCTGTTGCTTCTTCTAGTATAAAGATCCCCAACTTTTTTGAACCTGTGGACACATTTGGAATTCTGACATAACATGGTGGGCGTGGCAATGAAATGGCTGCCACGGGAGGTGGTGGTGTAGATCCTTGTGTAGGTCCTTGTGCTGTGGTGGCAGCTGCCAGCAAAGCAACATTTTAAAAAATCTGCAGTCAAATCTCCAGCAGTCCATGAGGAACCTTGATGGGCAAAGGTCTTACTGGCCCCACCCATTTCTTAAAAGCACTTGGTGGGCACCAGAAAAGGTCTTGGCAGGTACCCTGGCACCCACAGGTACCACGTTGGGGAGCCCAGTCCTAGTATGTAAAACAGAGCCAAGGTATCTGACAGAATTTTAAGAATTCAAATGTTCTATGGAATAAGATCAGCACTAAACCTAGTGACAATAAAAGTGAAAACTGTAAGCAAAAGAACCAGAACAGCAGAATCTAAAATATTCGAGGCTTATTCATTCCCAGGCTTGACATGAAGTTAGAAAGCAAGACATGAGCAAGAAAAGCTTCTGGGGGCTCAGGGAGAATTCAGGATCTGTGCCCTGATATGTTTCCTGAGGTTGCTTGACCTGAAGAAAATAGAACATCTGGATCTTGTTTGAAAATATGTCTCATCCTATGATCTGGGAAGGAAGAGGGAATGTCTGTTACTATTCTTTACCCCTTTTCAGCTTCCGCAGAACAGGTTGGACAAATTTCAGGGAGATTTTTTTTTGCAGAAAATTTTGGTAGGGGGGAATATATCCAATGGATTGGTGTGACCTTAAATGTATTCTACGTGGCTCCAGCATAGAGCCCCAGGGATTGTAGTTTGATAAAAGGGCTAGGGGTCACTACATGGCATTCACCCACAATCCCTTCTCAGAACCCTACATTCCTTGGGATCCCTTTAGGAAAGAACCTATACTTAAAATCCACATCATTGGGAAGCACCTTTCCCAATGGAAGGGATCCATGAGATCCAATCCAATGTTTTTAAAAGTCTGTGTGTAGCACACACATAGCTTGAGTTGAATTTTTCCCTCCCCCTTGCCCCTTGTTAATAGTAGACCAATACTGCAGTTTCTTAAGGTCATCGTCAAAGCAGGCTGTGTGGCACAGACCTTTGAAGGAAGAAATCCTTTAGCCTATAACCAGGCAGCCATTCTCTCTCCATGTGGTAACAGTGTGTGGTTGTACTTTGGGAAGGGGACAGCGCATCATAACACAATGAACTGCTAGCTAAGTGGAGGCATCCTATAAAAATATATATGGCCCCGTATCCCCGTGTCAGTCACATGAGACTTCTCCAGCATTTTCCCTGCAGGCTAATAGAAAAGAAGAGCCTGGAGTCAGCAGAAGGCATTTATTAGTACACAATAACATCATTTGAGTGTTTTGCAGAAAGAATGTCCTGGTTCAAGCATTATGAATGTTTCAATGTATTTAATAAGGTAATAAAGTCTGTGCTGTCTCTGTGGTTGATAGGGTGAAAGATGACCGCAGAGTAACGTAATTTTGCCAACAAGAAAGAGCATAGAATGGGCTGTTTGGGTCTTCAGATGGACTGCTGTGGTAGCAAAGCCAACGGAAAGACGATGTTTTGTTTTGCAAAGAGTTGATTTAGGATGCTGTGGGTTTTCTGGATTGTATGGCCATGTTCCAGTAGTATTTTCTCCTGATGATTTGCCTGCATCTGTTTCCCCTGATGTTTTGCCTGCATCTGGCTGCATCGAATGCCAGCCACAGATGCAGGCGAAACGTCAGGAGAAAATACTACTGGAACATGGCCATACAACCTGGAAAACCCACAGCATCCTAGTGAATGCAGCCGTGAAAGCTTTCGACAATACAGGAGTTGATTTGCTGGTCAGTGTAAAACTGGCAGATAGTAGGAATGGTTAATTGCAGTAGAGGCACAATTTCAAAGAAAATAACCTCCCACACACAAAATAATGACTGAAGTCATATTATGAAGCTCTGTCAGACTCTTATCTTACTCTACAGCGCACCTTGTTTTCAGGGTGCCTTCTGGAGAGATTCAGGGAACGTATGTTCAACCTTTAGCCTGAAACTAATTCCCACAATTGCTTTTGTTCTTCTCTTCAGTGTTCCACATGAATGTTTACCTCAGAGACCTGAACGCTCTGAAAGTTATGAAAAGAAGTGCAGGACTTCTTTATGCACTATACACCATCCCTTTGGGCCCTCTATTCTTGGGTAGAACTGCCACCATCTGGGGATTAACTCTTTGTGGCCCTGTCTGATGGTGCTAGAACATTTATGAGTCTCAGCAGCCAGGGTGTATCTGAGGAGAAAATCCCTTGGCAGTAGCATTTCTGCCAGTATTCCTCTTCCAGTAGCTGTTCTGGGCAAATGTTGTGAGGCAAATGTTGAGCTGGCATGTTAACGGTGAGGGGTAAAAGCAGATATGGGGAGTTAGTTTCAAATTTCATAATATGTTTCATGTATGATGGATGCATGTGTCCATTTTGCTACTCATTCGTGCTTCAAAATATGTATGTATGTTCACATACATGGTGTACACAGTTTTCTGTACAGGCATGACAGCTAAATAAGAAAATATGCAACATTCTAAAAGATGACTGTTGAAGAAGAAATTTTCTCTGTAGAGTTAAGGATGGGAAAAAATATCAATTGTGTCATTCCACCACTGTTAGAATTTCGCAAGAATACTGCTGCAGTTCATGCATCTATGGTTCTTTTATTTGTTTACAGGCCAACAGCTTTCATTTGAAAACTGGACCAACTAAGGGAATATTTTCGTATTGTCGTCACCAATATGCTACTGGCATATGTTTCCCACTCTGTGTCAAGGGCTGTGGAGTGGGTTACTAATCTAATGTAACTCTAGTTTTATTTTATAGTCACAAATGTTAAAGAGGTTATTAAGCATGCCCAAGACTACCTCATGAGCTTCATGGCTGAGTTGTTTGTTTTTTAAACCTGTCTCCCAAAATATTGTTCATTAAGTTCAGGGACAGCCAACATCTCTCAACAATCACTATGTTGTATCATTTAAAAGCTGAAATCAAAATTACCTTGTAGTGAGCGTGTGTGTGCGTGCGTACATGCACGCGCGCTAAACTGCTCCCCTTCCATTGCCCCATTTTTTCCTTATCCGCTTAGGTCAGGACCAAATAAATGTCCCTTCCAGAAAAGCTATTTGATCTCAATGTTTGTGTAAAGACCCTGCAAATTGGTGCAGTAGGCAGACTTTACTCAGTGGTTTCCTCTGCACTGAATAACAACCTTGAGCCCAGGCCATTCAGATTCCAATTGCTGTCATGTAACACCTTGTCATTTTGTTCAATCATTGTCCTTTTAGTGTGTTCCAAATAGCTTATTCATCAAAGTTACAACAACTAGAGACATGTCTGTGGTAAGTGGCTTGAGTAAACTTAAGATCAAAGAGAGATCCCACCTTACATACCTGTTTACATTTAGGAAGATTTAAACTGCAGTCCTGTGTTGATACTAAAAGCCGGAGGGGTCATTAAGGCACTTGTAAAAGTTTGACCCTTGCGCATTAAAGTAAAATATGGCTGTGTTCACAAAGACAGTAACAAAAAGTTCCAAAGCCTAATTCTGCTAAGCTAAGTAATATATCAGAGGTCGCATTAGTTTATGAGCATTTCTGGCAATGGAAGGGGATATTAAAATGATATATGAAATGCAGACTTTTTTTTTCTTATGAAATCAATCTTAGGCTTACATACAAAATCGCATTTTCATAACAGCCAAAGCCTCTCTCTGCTAGCAGACATTTGTTCCAATCTAAAACACACAATTCTACCGAGTCAACAAACCTTCTTAAGCAAGCAAGCACCTGAGAGAAGAAATTGCATTATGAAGGCAGAAAGTTTAAACATTTATACGGCTAAGAAACACAAGACAGGATACGCAAAAGATAAGGCCTCTCACTTGAGTTATTCTGCATAGCTATATTGGGCTGATACCATTCAGGTTTCACTCCAAACAAAACTCCCCATGTCAAAGCTAATCTTTCCTCTTGTTCTAGATTTTTTTAATGCTTCTGTAATACTTGGATACTCTCTTTACAGGTGCGATTGCTGGTATTGTAGATCAGCCAATGCAGAACTTCCAGAAAACCTCAGAGGCCCAGGCTTCAGCTGGGCACAAGGCCAAAGGTGTTATCTCTGGTGTAGGAAAAGGAATCATGGGAGTTCTTGTGAAGCCTATCGGAGGAGCAGCTGAACTAGTGTCACAGACTGGCTATGGTAGGTTTTTGTGATTCTGTAAATACACCATGAATTGAATTTAGCCACTGGTAAGACACTAACTTGGAACACCCCACACAAGTGACATCACCAGTTATCTCACTTCTGGCATCACCTCCAATGACATCACTGCATAGAGGCAAAGTCTAGCACTTGCCTCAAGCTCTATGGTTGGAAAATACCTGGCGATTTGCGGGTGGAGCCTGAGGAGGGTGGGGCTTAGGAAGGGGAGGGACTTCAGTGAGATATAATACCATAGACTCCACCTTCCAAAGTGGCCATTTTCTCCAGATGAAGTGATCTTTGTTGCCTGGAGATCAGTTGTAGTAGCAGGAGATTTCCAGCCACAATCCAGAGGTTGGCAAACCTAGGAGCACCCAACATGACAACTTCAATTTCAGGTCACTGGGAGTAACATCATGGAATCAGCACAACACTGGTCACGCCCACCATTTCCCCCAGCATTTTTTCCTTTTGCCCACCTGGGTGCCAGGATACATCAGGGGTTGGAGGTCTCCTGACCAAAGCAAGTGACTTTGTGTCCCTCCGTACACATCTCTAAAGTCACTGCTGATAAGCAAATAACTCTCCAGAACAAAATACCACACAACTTGGGGGAATAAAGGTCCACTCAAAATCATGCGCAGGTTTTATGCAAATGCAGCAACCTCAATTAATAGAGCAAAAGCCTACACAAGAGTCAGAGGAGAATTTTGGATGATCCCCGCTTCTTGCTGCAGTCTTCCATCTGCCCTCTTGTTGATGAGTATTCCCTAGCCCTCTGAAGCAGCTGTACTTGGGAAAGGAACAGGGGGTCACTGCAGCAAGGAAGGAGAGATCCACCTTGCAGATTCTCTTCATCCAATCCATAGATTTATTTACTTAAGGTTTTTGGCCTTTTCTGTTATAAAGACTGAGCAGCAATACTGTAAACCTTGGTAAAAGTATGTAGAGCCAACATTATGTAGTGGTTAAAGTGTTGGACTAGGATCTGGGAAACCCATCTTCGAATTGCCATTCTGCCATGGAAATGTATCGGGCGAGCTTGGCCCAGTCACGCACTCTCACTTTTGACCACAGCAATACTTGGATGGGAGACCTCCGAAGGATACAGTGGGCATGCTGCAGAGGCAGGCAATGGCAAACTACCTCTGAACGTCTCTTGCCTTGAAAGCCCTGTGGGAATCACCACAAGCCAGCTGGGTCTTTCAGCAAAAAAAGGGTACAGACAATAAAACAAATGATGCTTCTGGTTTTTACGTAAAATAGAATGGCCAAAATTTGCTTGTGTATGATGGCAAAATCCATTTCGCAAACTGTGGGGACTGGAGCTTTAGGATTCTTTTAATGTTGCCCTATGTGTGCAGTAATTAAATATTGCACAGGACATGATGCTGTATAACTCAGCAAAGAATGAACATGCAAAGAAAGTCAATAAAAGAAAGATGACAGAACCAACAATGGTTGTATAAGTGAGCCCCAAGAGAATTGCATGGGTAAGACCAACGTACTGCCAAAACCATGGCGGGTCACAAAACTAACAGATTCTGTAGCTGCACGTCTGTTGGGAATTTCTCACAGTTTGAAGAAGGAATTGTTGAAATCTTTAACATTTAACAGTAGAACCATTAAATACCTCCTTGCCTGCTAACTGCCAAGAGCTAATCCAAAGAGGAAATTCAGCATGTCTACAAGATGATAAGACATTAGCAGTTCTCTAGCAGATGGTTCGATAACTTTGAGGCTGCCAAAAATAGCTTATCAGCATGAATTGCAAGTTATAGAATCTGTGCAGTGGGCTTCTAAACTCTGAACCATTCAGATAGGGAGGGACAGTTACTATCATAAGGATCACCAAGCCTATGCCTTAACCATTCAGGTTTGCCCCCACCCCCCACCCCCCACCCCTTAACCATTCAGTTTTGCCATAGCTGTCAGGATTCAATCTCCAACATCTGCTCCATATGGTGGGTGGGGATGGAAGGAACACAGTGAGGAATGCTCTGAATCTTCCTGTGTCAGAACTGGCTGATTCATCTGTACCCAGCTAACCACTTACCTTGTTGTAGTCCTATGGACATAATTGTTCCAGAATGATTTAACAGAGAATAATTAAATCAAGGAATTCAAGGACTTGCAAATAGTTGAACTTCTCCTTGCATAATGTGAGAGTTCCATTACTTTTAACGGGGTCAAGATTTCCCTCCTTAAAATGTGACTCACTGACCACTTACACTGGCATGGGCCCAGTTAAGCTTTTAGATTTCCATTAACTAAATCTTTGGACATCATTTGTACCCAAAGATTAACTATCCATCTCTCTACTGCTTTCTTGTATGCCTTTTCAAACACTGTAGAGGCTATAATTGCATCTGTGCATCCCCCTATTTTTTTCCACAAAATGTATTTGGGGAAATAACAAGTACATGTGTAAAATAATCTTCAGTCTGTTAAATGATTAGAAGGCCAGTATAGATTATTTTCAGCTCGATTCTAGTGACAACTGACCCTTAAGGGATAAAGTCGGATAGACCAACCCCTCTGACACCTAGACAGCTATGGCAAAATAGCACAAAGCAGAAAGAGTCTGAATGTGATTTTATATGATTTTATATGATTATTGGTCACTTATATAATCTTACAGCCCAATCGACAGGGCAGGGGGAGGTACTCTGTGGCAGCCAGGGACAGTGCAGAGGAGGTGGCACCACACCCCCACCAATGGAACTCTGGGCAGCGTAGCAGAAAAATCCTGCTGCAACCCAGAAAAAGTCCACTTGAACAAATAACTTACGCCACAAGATTCCGTGGCATAAGTCAGAGGTCTGCGCTGGGCCATTTCCAGGCTAAAAGCCTGGTAGAAACCAACCAAAGTTGGCTCCACCCCGGGAACCCCCCCGGGAATCTCTGTAGGATTCCCCCCAGCCCACCCCCCACTATGCCTGTGTGCTTCTGGATGCTGGCACAGCATCTGAGTGGCAAGTGCTTCTCGGTTTGGCCACTGGACAGCCCCCTAGCACCCTCTGCCGGCACATTTGCTCTCCCCACTAGTGTAGGTGCCCCATATGCCAGCAAGTAGGCCCTGCACTACTTCTACAGCCATTCCTCCCACATCTGGATTGAGCCGTTAATCATTCAAAGATGCTTTGCAGAAAAAGCAGTGACTGGGATCCAAGGAACTATTTTAGGCAGCTTCTGTAACATTCAGTACTTCATGGGACGTTTGACTTACTTCTTAAGTTTTAGACTCCATAACTGTCCCAGACTGCTTTTGAGACTGTTCTGATTTTGAAAAGTGGTTGCTGATGCAGTGTGGCGGTGGCCTTAGCTCAGAAAATCTGCCCCCAAACTGCCCCGGGCTGACCAAATGGCTGCCCCCTTTTGTGGACTCTGGCCAGTGCCTGCAGTGTCCACCGGACAAGAGAGCTGTGGGAAAAGATGCACAAGCTTGTCACTAATATATGATGGCGCACGGGTGAGCAATTTAGCTCCATCTAGACAGCACATTATGCCCAAGGGTGGGAACTAGAGAGTGGGAGACCACACAGAAGTCAGCAACCGCTCTCTCTTTCTCCATCTGCAAATGACATTTTCATTCGCATAACGTCAAAAAAACCTCAGTGAGCTAATTGATACAATTGGAATGCATTAAGCATTACCATCAGCCTGCGTACTAAATGTTAAGCTGTATTTCCGCCTCCCCCTACACCAGTACCTTATTTAATGTGGCATTTATTGTGTTATTTTCTTTAAAGGCTGCTGAATAGCTGATGTAGAATTATCTATGGTGTCGCAGCGGGGTGTGTGTGTGTGTGTGTGTGTGCTGTCTGTTACAGCAAATTTCTTCTCTCCAGCTCCCATTCTCTCCGCTTGCATAGCAGGGTTCTAACTACTTGCCCTGTAACTCTGCAGCATCAGGCTTAACCTAGTTTCAATCAGTCTTGTAAAAATTTTATTATTATATCTGTGAAGTTTTTACACCCTGCTAATTCTCAGTCTAACTGCCATGCCTTCATTTATAAAAATTTACAAGCCATCAGGAAGCGCACATGCCAGGTCACCCGTCAGCTCTTGCAACCCTAATTTGAAAAACAGGAAAAGAAGCCGCTCGGCAGAGCTGTGCCTTGGCACCGAGAAGCACCCCTCGAGTTCAGGATGCCCCAGGAGAGCTCGTAAACGTTTGGGATCCGTGTTTAACAGCTGGATTTGAGTAACTTATGTTGAAATGCCGTATCCAGGGCAAGCTTGCCTTCTAATGTTTACTAATCATGACATAGACATGAAAGTATTTGAATACGAAGCAAGAAAGTTGACCAGTGGTCTTGAATTTTTATGCACACGTTGTTAAATGACGTCTTCGATCCTATTCTGGAATGATGGCTCTCGAGAGCATTGTGCTTCCCCTAATTGCTGGTATGTGACTGATGTCCTGTCTTTTGTTTATTTGTAGCTAATACTAAGCTCCACTAGGGGTTAACTGCACAATTATTGCGTTGTAATGTTGAACGAATTATCTCTGCTCGGGCAGTCCAAAGATGTGACATCACTTTGGGATCTGCACTGTTTTATGGGCTGCTCTGAGAAGATGACATCATCGCAACATGTTATTGTTTTCCAGAAAGAACAACTAGTAAAAAGCCTAACTTCTCTTTCCGCAGGTATTTTGCACGGAGCTGGACTTTCTCAGCATCCCAAACAGCGCTATCCTCCAAGCGATCAACATGCAGGGCAGGCTTTGAACAGCCACGTCAAATACGTCTGGTAAAGTTATTGAGACACTTGCTCATTTTCTAATGCTCGCAATGTTTTATAATAGATTTTGGCCTGAGGTCAAGTTAACTGGCTATTGCCTGAGGAAAGGCTGAGTTTACGACAGCTTGTTTCGTCGTTCTTAATGCCAAGCTACAGCATGGAGGCCCAACTTTGCAGGGATCATCTCCTCCTGCTTTGGAACGCTGAGGCTAGTCTGTGTCGCTTGAACAAAGATGTTCTTTTGCTACCTTCGCCCTAAGCCCACGAATAGCATCTCACCCCAGAAATAGCTGCTAGCTTCATTTCGGGATTTGGTTCCAGCTTCTAGGGTGGATTCTTTTTTGGCATGAGAACTGAGCTGGACAAAGGGAATGTGATTATGGCCATTGATTAAGTCAGCTTTGCAGCAGATGATTAAAGAGTTTTGATACTGTTACAAAAGAAGCATGACATGCTTTTTTATTTAAAACTAAAAGGGGATTTGCAGAAACTGGTGCAGAATCTCTTTCCAGCTTGCTGTATTTTATTTTTTTTATGGCAGACGTGGTGAAATTGACAATATCCTTTGAGCTCAAGTTCCTAATCATGATTTATTCTTTGAACAGGAAAATGCTTCAGTCTCTAGGGAGACCAGAGGCCCACATGGCCTTGGATGTGGTCATTGTGAGTGGGTCTGGCCAGGAACATGAAGGATGTTTGCTGCTTACTTCAGAGGTGCTGTTTGTGGTTAGTGTCAGTGAAGACACCCAGCAACAGGCATTTCCAGTGACTGAAATTGAGTGTCTACTAGATAGTCAACAAAAAAACTTGCTGAAGGTGCAACTCAGACAGCAGAGAGTCCCTTGTGACTTGGAGGTAAATCGAATTAAATGCTAATTTGTAGCCTTTAACGAATACTGAGGGAGTTTTGGAGGGTTGTGTTTGTTTTGTTTGCTTGCATGAATTAGCAGAGTAAAGACCGGTAATTTTGGTAAATCTGTGTTTAATTTCAGGCCGATGGAAACAGAGAGAGATTGTCTGAACAACAGTACAACAGACTTGTGGACTACATCACAAAATCTTCCTACCATTTTGTCCCCAGCCCTGTATCCGTGCAAACCCCAACACACGTCGTAGCTGCAGAGCCCATTCCGACAACGGTGAAGACTCACCAATACCTTGTGGATCCGGTTTTTGCCCAAGTATTCATCAGTAAATTTACTATAGTAAAAAATAAAGCTTTAAGGAAGGGGTTTCATTGAGAAGAACCTTTGACAAGAATTGCATTTCCACTTTAAAAGTGTAGTGTCTTCTATGCAGTTGCCTCATGTGACTTTTAAATTCCAAATTCCCAAAACAGATTTATTTAAACTTTGTGAAGTAGCACAATATTTTGTAATGCAGGAATATATTTTCTGCATTGCCTCTCTGTACCTTGGTGATGCCTGATCTCCACTCAAGGGGGAAACCTGCAGGAAATATTAAAGTGTTGTAATAAGCTAAGCTGTCAAGCAAAGGGAAATGGAGGGCTCTGGGAGGTGATTGTGAGAATCCGTTGTCACTGGAAAATCAGCCATGAGGGGATAAAAGAAACAGCACACAGTGAGGTGTTCTTGCCCCACAAGACTATTCCTGTTTGCTGTATCCTATTTTAAGGCCTGCCAGTTTCTGTTATAAGCAAGGTTTATAACTCAGCTGTAAAAACTTGCTCGGGGCTGAAACTTTTACTCTGAGCGCTCCATCCTATAGCAAAACATTTCCTCCCACTCACCCTGCAAGCCTTGAAGTGACTGTTTTAAGTTACTAGTGACAGCTGGGTTTTAGCACCGCTTGGATCTTATAAGAGCTTTCTTTATTTGACTGAAATTTTGCAGGACTTTAAGTCCTTAATATAAACTAGTGCCTTTGTGTAGTTTGGAGAGCAAAACAGTAACTGCAGCATTAATTTATTTTTGAAACTTCCTGCCTATAGTAATCTTACTTCCCTGTCAGGTTTTTTTCTTACAAAGTATATGCTGCTGATATGTAATTATGCAAGAAATGCAATTGTTTTTGTTTTTGTGTTTTTTTATTTTGGGACTGCTCCTTTTAAAAAGTTCTGGGAGCCGTGTTCTCACTCAAGTGCACCAAAGCTAGATGTCATGGCAGTCTTGGATCCAAAGTGCATTACTTGCAAGCCAGTCCCAACATAGTATTCCATGTATTGGGCTTAGGAGCATTATGTTGGTCTCAAAGCACTTTCCGGCCTAAACGTTAATCTTCACCATTAACTTCTGCAGCCTGCATTACCTGTCATTCTGTATGGGAGGATGCCAATGGAGACCCAAGCAAAAATCTGTTTTGCCAAATCTATACAGATCTGAACAAAGGTCCATCCTGTACTTCATTGAGCAGTCCAGCAGGAATCCAGCCCACTGTCCCCTTTTAACATGTTGGTCATATGTTGATCAGGAAGGACTTACTCAATCATAAAACTGGATTCCAGCAACTTTCAAGTTCTGCCCTGAAGCTGTTGGTTCTCTAGCAATTTTGAGATGTTTGCATCTTTAAAGGTTTTTTCTCCCTATAATGAAGACCCATATTTTTAAAAGCCACCAAAAAAGTAGATAAAAGGATGGGGCGGTGGGGAGAGAATCCTTGCCTCCTTTATTACAGCTCCTACTAGTCTCACATAGAACAAAACTGAACCATAAATTGATGAGATGTTCACTCCCATCGCCTGCAAACAGTAGTGTCACTGGATCAGTTATCAGCTTACTCCACTGGCTTTTCACCCTGGGTGCTTATGGTGCTCTGCATCAGTGCCCATGCATTTTGAATTTTAGACCATACAGGGTGTTTTCAGATGTTATGTGGCTTTAGACCAGGCCCTCTTTTGCAGTCTGGACTCAATTCCTGTTGCCATAACAGCAGTTAGATTGATTGGTGACGGAAATGAACACAGCAGGTGTGACTCTGAGAAAAAGCATTGGATGTGGCCATGTTCTTGGCTATTCCCTGCTTCTGCGTGAGAGCTCTTCTCCTCCATGCTCAGGTTCCAGGGCAGGAGCTCAGAGGCAGATGACTGACCGGTGATTATCCAACCCTGGAAAGGGGTGCAAGTGAGGAATAATTTTTGCCAAATCTCCCATTTTACTGCAGACCCCCACCCCCCCCACCCCCCCACCCTTCAACCTCCACATTCCCGAGGATCCTGTCACTTGAACAAGATTTTAGAAGCGAGGGGAACCCTTTGCTGGATGTGAAGTGACTTGCAATACCACAAAGCAACCTTTATTTTGCATAGTGCTTTGTGGAATCCTATTCAAGTTATACTCAAAATATGCTATGTCAGGAACTGAAATTAGCTCAAAACGTTTGCCTAGTTGTCTCAGATGTCTCCTAGGCATAGTCAAATACAGGAAATGAAGAATGTATTGATTCTGGTGTGCTTTTTGTATATCCTCCCCACAGTCCTCCATTTTTAAAAAGTTACCCCTGGAAGCCAAGTGTCTTGTCTAAAGGGAACATGTCCTGTGGTTAATAACATTTCATATAATGCGCTGTCAAAAAGGTCGTTGTTTACCTTGAAAAAGCACTATCAAAAATAATTTAATCCTGAATCTTTTATGGTAAATATAGAGTTATATTACTAGTTTTGCATACTAATTGTGTATATTGTTAAGAATTCCGTTCAAGGAAAATACATTTTCTATATTTCACAACGTACACTTTCTGATAACTGCAGGGCATATCTGTTCCCTGAACCATTTCATCACTCTTTGTTTTATGCAACTTGAAACACCTGTCTAATTAAACCAACACTTTCAAAACCTTCTAATAGTCTCCTTTGCTCCTTTCCAGCTGAGAAGGAATTGAGTTAAGAACCTGTGTAACCAACTAAATAATGGACAGGATTTCTTGGGACTTGGAAGTCTGCAGTCCAAATTGTATTGAAACACATTTAATGGAGAATGGTGTTTAAGAAGAGCAAGATAGGCATTTAGCTGGGAACTTCTTCCCTGCCTCTTGGGTCATCGACTGACACACAATACAGTGAACCTGTTTGCCTCAGAGGAAAATGCCTCAAAATGCTTGAAACTGGGCGGTACTTGAACTGGGCTGCCCACAGCAATCACGCGCGTAGGAGCAATTTCAGTCAGTGCTTGGCAGCTCACAGACATCAAGCTGTACTTCCTAGCACCACATCAACTACAATTAAAAGTGGAGCAAAAGAGCATATGAAAGATACATCTAAAAGACCCAGAACAGAATGCATCGGATTTCTTTAGTGGTTTGCCATACAACTTTTTTTAAAAAAATATCTCACAGAAAGATTAGTTGTTTATAGTATATTCTATAGACGTATGATAGTGGGGTAGCCATGATAGCTAAATGGAGCATCTGTAGGGCCTAGGCAGAGGCCAGTCTACCACTAAATACCAGCTCTGTCACCTTTGAGGTCTTCTGACTAGTTTCCACTGGCACTTAGAAAAAGTGTTTAAAGCCTAGAGACAGACCAGGCAATTCTGAAACCTTATGTGAGACTCCACGTAGCAGAAAGCAGTTACTGTCCTCTGAGCCAGATGGAAGTTTGCTGTTCCCAGATATAACCATTTGGGATCTGTGATTTTACAACTTTCCTTGAAACATGACAGGACCTACTTTTGAAACTTACCTGTTCTCACACTATTCAGTGAGACTGGAAGGGTTATGACCTCCAATCCATCTTTCTGTTTCTTTCTTGTGGAAGGGCTTTTTTTTTGTAATAAAAAACCCCTTTTGTTTGTTTTTCTAACAGTGTTAAAATGATTGATTACTGTGGGATAACACAGTAGTGGAGTCAGCTAGAGTCCACTGAGGAAAGCCACTCTCTTTTATGTGTCAGAGTGGTTTCCTTCCACATGATATTGTACATTACTTTCCCTGAGAGGAAGGGCCAGGCACTCAGGGTCACATGGGGACAGAGTGAAGGAATGCTGCCAGCTAAATAGAAGGTAAAAGAAACTTAAGAATGTACAAGCAAGCCACAGCAACTAACAAGGAAAGTTTGGCATGCCTTGCTTATGTGTCTTTTAGTAGGAAAGCAATCTAGTTGACACTTATTGGTTCACAAGAAGAAGTATGTAGGCTAGAGGACTTCTGTGGCTCACCATTTTCCTGAATAGTAAAAAAGGGGACTAGTAAGGAAATAAGCTTTAGTAGAAACCATATTGTTTCCCCACAATTGGCGGCAGTAGCTTGAACACATTCACAGATTGGTTTGACACTATGCTTGTGTCAGACGCCATGAAAAAAGCCAGGTGTTCTCCTTACTTCGCACAGAAGGTTTTTGGCTAGTAATCCAATAGCTGCAGTCATTGTTTATCTGACATAAGCAAGCAAAACACAAGCAAAACACAAGAACTGCTTTTCAGTCCATGATACGGCATGTGTGGTGTTAATGCGGTGCGTTTCTGTAGTTAAAAACAAATTAGTTCCTCAGCATTTCTCAGGCTAGTCCTGCCACTGTGGATAACAATGATCAAGAGGAATACTGAGGAGTCTAAAAACTTCAGCTGACCGAAGCCTTTGGTAGATTCTGCACAGGACAAATATAATGAGTGTAGGGTGCGATATAAACAGTTTACGGGTCCTGTCCCCAAAATGAGTCTGCCCCCTTTTATCTCCCTCAACCCAGGATTTTCAATAACTACTAAAGCTTTTAGCAAAATCTCTGGTTGGAGCCTCTCCCAGACAAACGGCCAGGCAGGAGGCGCTTTATTTCCCTCCCTTCCACAATGCCACCCACAGTCAAGAAGAATCCACCTGTCGTTGCCCTGCCATTGCAGGGAGGCCCATTTTTCTTTTATTTTGTATGTTGCGTATGCAAAGTGCAGCCAACCGTATTGTGGGATGATCGGCATGGCTGTGGGGGTTCATTTCTTCATGCCTGTGTAGCTACGCATGTGTTAACAGGAAATGAGAAGCATCTCCCTGCGAAGGCACAAGAGCACCCCGGATTGTCTCCATGGGCTCCAATCACTGCCTGTGTGGCACACATGCAAACAGGAAAAAGGAAAATGGGTTTCTTTATAACAACTGCAACCCATTATACATTTGCTGGGCAGAAGTGACCTATGACACTTTCCCCAGTCAAGTTCACAATAGGTTTTAATTTGCATGTACTATTCTTAGACGAATACTTTTAGACTAATACTTTTAGCTTGGGCAGCCCTAAATTTTGCTCATGTTAACTTACCTGCAAACGCCTGCTGCACAGAGAAGGGAGGCACACTTTGTGTTTCTACAAGTCTCATTACAGCTTTTAAATAAAAACTTTAAAAAGCAACAGTTGCATGCTGAACTGATGGAGAAATCTGTTCCTTTTCTTCAGAATCAAGTATGTGAATGGTTAATTTTAACAGCTCAAGCATAATTAACACAATCACCCATCAAAAGGTGATGGCTCGTAATCCTCATAGTAAGACAGCTACAGTCTTTACATAAAGTACGGTGCCAAAATAAGCCATCTGCACTGCATTTTCAAGTTTGTAAGTTCAATGCCTGATAGCCAAACTCCTTCAAATGAACCATTAACATTTCACCACTTGGTATCCATATACACAGCATCCAAAACCATTTACTGTTGTGAAACTACTTAGTAACCTCCTGGCTTACTCAAAACACTGAGATACAGTAACAACGGATCTTCAGACTTTCCAGGCATAAGATCCTTTGCTTTAGTTAAAGAATACATTTTTATTGGCCTTTTAAACATCAATAATGGAAAAGCCTTCTAATAGCCAAACTCACTCATACACTGCTCGGTTAGACACAAGCTGGAATCCTGCGTGCTGCTAGAGGCCACAGAACTATGGTGAGGTTAGTGGTGAAATACAAAGGTTGTGCTTAGTGATAAACCACAACTGGCCGTTTTAAGGCACCAAGGAAAGGAAGAGACGTTTTGAGTCCATTGGAATGTATCAAAACTTTTGGTCTGCTAATTCAGGGTTATAAACGAGATATAAATTATGCATTCAAAAATATAGGTTATATCAAGAACTTTCTAAGGATAGTAGTTGGTGAAAAAGCACTTTCACGTAGCATAGTTTCATTTCACTTAAAACATCATTTTCTAAGTGACTTGGCATACACTGATCATTGGATACAGAGCCAAAGGCACAGCCATATCTACTCAGGGCTTAGAAAAATTAAATTCTACAACAGAAGCTACATTCTGTAATAAATTGTACAAACATATGTGCGGGGGGGGGGGGGGATTCTTTCCTCCAGCAACCATGCACAGTAGTCCTATACTTATCCCTGGTTTTCTGACTGGGAACTAAGGCTGAGATGGGGTTCACAGTTACCTGAACTAAGAATTTCTTCGCTCTTGACCACCACTAGTATGCTTTGTGATTAAGAGAATCACACACAAATGTATAGAATATCAATAAAACCTAATCTTAATTTCTAGTACTGCAACTGTTAGAGATCTTAGGAAGAATTACTGTAATGGTCAGACATGGTGGTGGCATACCAGCAAGAAAAAACATTATTTTTATGGCCAAACTAATGTTTTTTTTACATATTCCACCTGTACATATAAAATGATGAATTTCCTGTTACCAAAAATTCTGGGTTCCCCCTTTGAAAAATACAGTAACATCCAACAACATGATCACCTCTTTTTTGTGATTTTTTTGAGGGGAGGTGGTGCATCTGTAAGAACTAATTGGGAAAATAACCATATTAGAATTTAAAGACTTTGGTTGATTGGAAGCAGCAGTGACTGATGAAGCTAAAAGGCTTTAACATCCCGTGAAGCAGAAGCCTGACTGGTCCCAGTTTAGTCCCATTTTACCAGCCAGAAGACTGGGCATTTAGATCTTACAGTTTGTTTACTTTTCCAAGTAGCTTTCATTTGGGATGCAGCTCATCAATATGCACATCACAAACTAAAGAACTACCACCATCCTTTCAAAAAGTACAATTTATACTTCAAAACCTGCCAGGTTTGAACATGTGGTGCTACTGGTGCACATCATTATCCCAGGCCTTCCCTATGTCAGTTTCAGTTCAGGGGATCATCTGCTAGATCTACAAACTCTTGTACAAGCTAGATGAGGGGGGAACAGACGCTGAACGTTCATCAAAACACAGATGTCCTGTCAGAACTGCAGCTGTTACAACAGGATGCACATTCCCATCCATAACTAGTCATAGCTAAGTGTAAGTACTGCTGGATAGTCATGGAACATGTATGAGCAATGTCTGATGTTTAGGATGGCCATGTACATTAACTTTCAGGTCTTCCACTGTTCCCCAACTGCACATTCTCTTACTCATGAAGCCAAGGCAGGAAGATTAAACTATGAAGATAGAAACTGAAAAACTACAGTAGAACTGAAGAGGTTTCACACACTGTTAGGCACTATGACTTCAGTCTCAAGTTCAATGGGATGTTAGCATGGCTACCTTTCATCTACTTATGGACTTCATGGAGTATTGGGGGAATCCTGAGAACTGGAGAACAATAACAGCCTTCTTCCAACCAAGAGTCCAACTTTCTCTTTGTTGTAGACCAAACTAATATGGTCTTAATCTGTAGTTAATTGGCTTTTAGAAGCTCTGCCCGATGAAAAAGTCATTTTCCAGCTCCTGGCACTTTAAAAATTAGGCCTCATCTAATAACACAGCCTTGATCGTTCTCTGCCTAGCTTTCTTAGAGGCCAGATGTGAGACAACCAGGCTGTCTCAAGAGTAGAAATTTGTTCTCAGTCTGCCTGTCCAATGACAATGGAAGAAAACACAGATATCGTAAGAAGAGGTAGTACTCAGAGGATTCCTTGTATGACTTGCCCAAGTTCTAATCACGTCTTCTCACCAAGATTTTTTTTAAGTTGGAAAGGATGGGAAGATGAGGAGTCTCCATCTCTGCTACAAAGTATGGCACAACAGCATTGTTGCATAAACTCTACTTCCTCCCCCCGCAGTATTGAAACCCTGCTTTGCCCCAACAGAAAGTCACAGCATCGTTTGACACAAGTACTTCATTTAATGAGTATGACCAGCACTGAAATGGCCCAAAGGTTCAGTTCACAAAAACAGCAACATTCAGTTTCAGGTTGCTAAACAGGAGGATCTGCAAAGAGAAATAGGAGTTATAAAAGCCCAAATCTGTTCTTGCATACTCAGAATACACTATTTTTTGCATTTCAATGACACAACAGGATGCTTTCTCCAAGGTAAGCAATTTATACAGTGTACAAAAGACCTAGATGGACAAACAGAAGAGATGAACCAGTGATGAACATGAAAGACACTGCATGCCCAATTCATGCAGTATTATCAGGGTCTAAAGAAAGTACAACTAAAGACACGCTTTGGACCTCTGAAACGGATCTAGAGAAATACAAGCCCAGCATAGGTGTTCAATTAAAGCAGGTAAGGCAAACAAGCCAAGGTAAGTAAAATGACGCGATCAGAAAGAAAAGAGAAGATAGAGTAGTATGCTTACACAAGTGAAAGCCTTTGGCAGAATGTAGTAAAACAATAAAAGTTAAAGGTAGTGTAGTTTCAGATATATGCGTAGAGACATATATTAAACACCTTAGAAAAAGAAGAAGAGTTTGGATTTATATCCCCCCTTTCTCTCCTGCAGGAAACTCAAAGGGGCTTACAATCTCCTTGCCCTTCCCCCCTCACAACAAACACCCTGTGAGGTAGGTGGGGCTGAGAGAGCTCCGAGAAGCTGTAACTAGCCCAAGGTCACCCAGCTGGCGTGTGTGGGAGTGTACAGGCTAATCTGAATTCCCCAGATAAGCCTCCACAGCTCAGGCAGCAGAGCTGGGAATCAAACCCAGTTCCTTCAGAGCTCTTAACCTCCTATGCCACTGCTGCTCCTTAGAAGCAGGATTTCCAAAACGATACTGTTCCCATGTTATTATCTTGTTGTAACTTTTAGAACCATAGCATTTCCTACTCCCCTTACTTCAGTAGAACGCACTAATTCCCTTTATTACCTGGAATATTTATTTGCACAGTTTTCCTGTGCAACTGCAATATTTTATGGAACAGCAGAACATTAAGCATGGCTTTGGAACCACAAGATTTATACCCGGTTGCATCCTCAGGCATTATCAGATATTTGCAATTCTACTAGATAAAAGACAATATTTTAAAAGCTGACTAGGTGTCTTTAAAGTTTGGAACATTATGCAGCTAACCTGGTGGCCAAAAAAGCAGTATTGTTCCCCCAAGTTAGGCAACAAAAGGGTTTCAAAAGTTACCTGGAAATCCTATTTTCTTTTGGGAGGTGCACTTTCAAATATACCCGTTTCTCTCATTGCCTCAAATGTCTTCCTGGCATCAAAGTTCTTATAGAAGTCTGCATATGCTTGCTTCCTGGGGTCAGCCACACCAAACTGAAATGAAAGCGAACACTTAAGGCGCCAAAACTATCTAAAAGTTCAAACTGGTGAAATAAAGGCTTCTTAGGGTAATTCCTCTAAAGCAGGGGTAGGGAACCTGCGGCTCTCCAGATGTTCAGGAACTACAATTCCCATCAGCCTCTGTCAGCATGGCCAATTGGCCATGCTGGTAGGGGCTGATGGGAATTGTAGTTCCTCAACATCTGGAGAGCCGCAGGTTCCCTACCCCTGCTCTAAAGAAACATTACACAAATTTGCGCAACCTAACCTAGCTAGTGGCTAAAGAATTGTTTTAGGATTTTTTGCTCATAGAGACTATTAACTGGTTTACAGAATACTACATTACTGGAAGCAAGCCTGGTAGACGGATCAACAAGAAACACCACCACCAAAATCTGACCTTGTACAAACATGCACATCCAAAGGAAAAGATGGATGCTATCACAATGTGTTTCTTCAGACGGCTGGCCAAGAGGCCCCTCATCTGTGGTTTGGGCAACAAAGCAGCTGACATGGTTGATGATTTCCCCTAAAAAACAAACAGACCTTATTGTTAAGGCAGTCTCACGGAAAAAAAAAAACACCTTCAGTATTAAAGATGGACATTATTCAATTCACTAAAATCCTACACAGCTGCACTTAATAGAAGAGAAACATGTAGATAGTTATATAAATTTGGGGGAAATGTCCATACATTACAGAACAACAAGGTTTTTATACAAACCCATTAATCTTATTTCAGTCCTTCCCCTTATTTGAACGTTTTGTTTCAATTTGACACATGAACCACATCTGTCTACCCAGTATTAGGAATAAACAAACATATCTTCAACACGTGACTGTTTTCTCATCGCTATATATTTTTTTATCCTTCCAAGCAGCACCACAACACACACAAAACAGATTGCCAGTTAATCAAGTTAGGTAGAACGAACTCTGACTCAAACCCTAAGAGTCACTTCAAGTCACAACAAACAATGCAAAAATGGATAGATGGTGTAAGGCTGTTCCATACAGTAAAGTCTGAAGGAAGGCTGAAGGAAGGCTCTATTATCAAAGTGCAATACCTTTTTAAAAAAAGTCAAGATACTTGGAAGGAATCCTCAGTCAAGTGAACAGCTTCTGCACACTGCTCAAAGTATATTAATACAAGGAAACCGCCACTGAACAAAAAACCCTATTCTCATCAGTTGTGCCACAGAGCCCGCAAGCAACTCTGCTAAAAGGCAGTTCTGTGGTCATGGGCAGGCAAGCGGGCCTACCAGTGAGGAGGCAGCATAAGGACCATGTCAGGCTGAACCAAGGCAAAGGCAAATATGTATTCCACTATGAGCTACCATAAGCCAGAGCTCGCTTCAGGAAAGCGCATAAATATTGTTCCTCTTTGAAGATGCTAATAGACTTGTTCCCACTACATGCCAAACAGGTAACAGTCTCAAGTGCAGGCCCGCTTTGCAATCACGAGGGAAGGCAGGGAGGACTTTCACCATAGAGTTGCCAAGGAAAGAGTGTCCACAGGCCTTCTGTAGGCCCACAGAGGATAAGCCTCCCCCTGGGGTGACCTTGGCTTTTAATCATGCTTGAGCCCCAGCGTTGCCCAGACCCTGACACCAAACCCCGCTACTCTCTCCAAGCACCCAGGTCGGTCCCCGCCCCTGGTCGCCGCCCTCCCTCTCTGGCTCGCAGGCACGAATACCGTCCGGCGGGTCACAAGGCAGCGCGAGCACCCTTTCCGAGCAGGCCCGACGGGTTCGAGGGAGCCCCACCTCACACAGCAACGGCCGTGCACAAAAGCAGCCCCGACACACTCAGCAGACCGCGGCGCTGCCCTTCCTCCTGTTTCACCTTTCAGGGCGCAGGAGCGTTTTGCGCATGTTCAATCGCACCACCAAGCAGCCGCTTGGCTACGGCAGGGCGCTGGGATCAAAAAGAACCAAGCGCGGTGTCGGACGTTGGGCGACACGGAGTACTTGAAGTAGCTGGCGCATGCGCGCAGAGTTGATGTCCAACTTCGTTGTTTGTAGGATTGTGAAGGCTGGGTCCGGTGAGTGATGCAGAGACAAACAACGGGAAGCAACCGGCAGTTCCTCTTGATCCAGTGCATAAAACCAGTGCCTGCTTTTGAACGCAATAATATCTACACGCTAAAAAAGATTCTGAAGAGCATCTGGGTCGTGCAGACGATTCCTAATGCTAATGCTTAGAGAAAGTGGGGCAGGGAAGTTCTTTGGGAACTCTTCTCATCTAACAGCTCCGCCGTGAGAAAAGGAGCGCACTCTCCACTTTCTCGGTGGCTCTTCTATTTATGCCGGCTTAAAACAAGCGCCACTATTTATTCGAGATACCGTGCTGCATAAAATCAATTAGACGGCAGAGAATATTACACTTCTTTGGAAGGACCGTTTGTATCTCAGGCCGTGTTCATGTTTGCATTTTATTCCCACTGGAAGGGGCCACAGTTAAATATGCACATTCGTTTATGAGGACAGATTATTGATCCTTATGCAAGTGGCAGGTTCCTTTAAAGTTACAGGAAGCGGCCATGAAGAAGAGGACATCTGTCGAACATTGACCTGTGTCAGTGGAGGTGCAATCTGAGCAGATTTCATAAGAATTTGCCACTGCCTGGATCGTTTGTTGATTCTTTGCTGCTGTAAATGCAGGAAGTCCTTTATTGAAGTTTGTTACATTCCCAGAGCACTCAGTGGGATCTAGTGCCGAATTAAAATAGGTGATGGGGTCAGTCCAGTGTATTAAGTCCATCTGGCCACTGCTTTGGAAGAAACAAGCCTACATTACAAATGTTGTTCTGCACATGGATAATACAAATAAGTAAAAGTCTGTGGCATATCTAGGGAGGTGCGGGAGGGTAATTTGGTTCAGGTGTCATCTGGGGGGGCATAGATTTGGCCACACCCCTCCCCCACCTGCCTGCTCACTTGGCGAAGGACTGGCAGCCAAGCGCTTTGCTTTCGGGGCTGTCCTTGAGGTGGGCAGGTGGAAGCGAGCAGGAGAGTGGGGGGAGCACCTTTGGTGAGGGGCAAGGCCAAAGGAAACAGGTGAATAGTAGCAGCCTGGTAGCCATCACTGGGTGGTCAGGGTGCCTGCCTCCATGTGGCACTGCTGCTGCCAGGAAGGCCTGCAAAGCAGTGGGACATATCTGTGCACCTCCTGGGGATGGGGCACTAGAACTGCTCTCATCATCCCATCACTGTTCAGAGAAAGCACTTCTGTTTTAGCAAAAGTCTTTATTTAGAAACAGTGGCTCAGGTAAAATAGGCCACCAGACATTTATTGACAGAACTAGAAAAAACCATCAAAGTCCCTTTTCAAATAGAGAAAACAATGACTAGCCACCCCACTCCAAGACACACATCCCAGGGAAACCGAACACTTCGCTCTCATCCAGAAAGGAGTACGGCTGGGGCCCCCTTATCTCATGCTACTCTATCCCAGCCAACACAGGAAACAAACCCAAATTTCTAACAGCAACAATAGAATGTATATTCCCTGGAAAGCTTTCAAGAGGAGTGGGGGTGAGAGACCGATGACCATACCCAACTCCCATCAGGAAGAGAATTATGGTCAGGTCCCGGATAAGAAGGCCTGACATTTGGCTGTACAATCAAGGGATGCAAGCGTAGCTCCTGCTCCTCCTCAGCACCCTGCTCAGGTGAATGAAGGACAGGGCAGGCACCAGACTCATTGCTCTGGGGACTAGTCCTGGGAAGGGGCACTCTGCATGTGCTCAGAGGCATTTGCAGTTTTGTGATTTGTTGGCGCAAGAGGGGGAGCATTTTCAATATTTGTCCCAGGTGTCATTTGGGGCAGGTACACCACATCCTATTTGAAGAAATTTCACATTTTTTTCACCAGGCCACCAGGTTACTGTCATTTTACTGATTTTTAAATCACACACACACACACACCTTTCTCCAATAGAGATCAAGGCAGCTAAGGTTCTGGTGGGTTACACATTCATTTACATCTGTGGTAAACTAATTCAGATTTATGTAGTTGGGTACCTCGTGTGTTTTGTTCTGTTCTTTTTAAAAGATCTATAATATTAAAATGAGCTAATATATGTAAACATTACTAGTATTTAGGGCCTCAATCCAGTTACTTAGTCATGACTGAAGTCCCAGTGAAAGAAATTAGATTTGTGACTAACTGGCTCCATTAACACAATGGGTCTTGTCATGACTAACTTGACCTGGACAGGGGCCAAGCTTTTACTGTTTCTCTTTGACAAGATCTACACCCATACTCCCCTGGAATGGAGTGAGGATACCACAGCCACCCACAATGTATTCTGGTGGCCTGGAAGATATACAGCATTATTCTTTTTGAAGTTACTTCAGTTGTCTGGAACAAGGAAAACACTTTGCTTTGACTAATCAGGGCAGACAGAAATTCTTGTTTGGGAAGAGTAAGAGTGGGACACAGAATTCTTCTAGTGAGAACTTCTTCCTCATCTTTGAGAATTCAAGGAATAAAGAAATTAGGGCATCTACAAATTAGGACATTTTAAACAATCAGTGATTCCAGACCACACTGGGAAAAGTCTTGACGATTGGATTGACAGCGCATTCAGAGATACACAATTGTGAACATGGGGAATTTAGCAAACAATGGTTCATCTTGTCGTTTTGCGGTTTACAAGCCATCATTACCCAGACCCCCCGCCCCCAAAGACATTCAGTGTTTGGCCAAAGTGTACAGATACTGTATTCAAAACTTTTCTTTAATAATTCATCTTTTTTTTATCAACATATCGCTAAATCAGTAAGAGAATTTTAAAATTAAAAATTATATTAATAATTAAAGCACGCACGAGCAATTACCCCCCCCCCCGAGACAAGCAAAAATCCAGCTGATTGGTAATGCCTGCCCTGTTGGCAAGCAATGCCAATAATGCCAGGCATGCCCCAAAACAAAGACTCCGTGGTCAATTCTCTTTGAAGTCACAAGAACCTCGTCATGCGTAATTGGCTATCAGGTGGAACAGTGCCCTATTAATAAGAGATAAGAGTGTTAACTATTCCAACAAATGTATACTGGGATTACACTATATTCAACTTAACTGTCATTTCTTGGTTCAATGTTTCATCTGGTTAACCTGATTTCTTGAATGTCCTTACCTGGAATTTCATTATGAGTTGTGCTCAAATCACTTGAATGGTGTGCATTTTCCCCCACAGTACAGTCAACTGCTTATAATGTCACTCTCTCTTGGGAGAGGTTATGGGGGGGAGGTGCTTTGAAAATTAGTAGGATCCAGACCACAATGACTCCAAGGCTTAGAATCCTGGGTTCCCAGTCAACACAATTTACAAACCTCTGGGGTATCAAATTTTTAAAGCTTAGACTATACTTGGCATCATTTTTTTCATTGTAAAATGGCCTGTTTCTACTTTATTGTTTTGTTAGAAAAGACGCTAATTAAGAAACAGTGGATCTCATGTTTCCTCTGTGTTGACATGTTTAAGCACAGTGATTAACAGAACTGGCAATAGATAACAATGTAAACAATCCCTGTGAAATGTATTTTGATTAAATGAAATTTGGTGTGCATTTTTTTTTTTGCAAGGCACACTTGGGCACACTCAGGACAGTGTGAGATATATACAGAATGGAAAAAACTGCAGCATCTCTTCCCCACCCTCCGCCCCCCCCAAGCATGAGGCATGAGATTGCTACAGTCCATAGCCTCCATCCCGGTATTAATTAGCTTGTCTCACCAACTGGAGCTGTAATATATATAAATGAAATTCTAGAAAGTCATCAGCTAGAGCAAGAGGTTGAAGCCAAATGGAAAACATGAACCAATAAAAAGGCTGAGTGAGGAGAAGAGCAAGCGCGGCCTTTGAAGTCGTTTCCAGGACTGCATGCTTTAATTTGGGGGTAATCATATGACGATAGATAGAAACAAGAAATGCAGGGACAGCTTTTGTAATTTTTGGACCAACTGGAGATGAATCAACTTGTTGATAGTTACCAGTGATTACCACAGCCATTGAATGCATTAGTCGTTATTAAGCTAGATTTTTAATCATCAGCTTGAACAAGATTTGTGAGTACGGGGGGAATGCACATTTCCAGTGCCAGCACTTTTTATGGAGTTTAACCAGTTATATTCGTAGAATCCCAAATAAACCAGACGGTCTTAGTAGTTCAGAAAACAATAATTGAATGTCTTCACATGCACAGGAGTTTCACCATGATGGATCTAGTTTGGGTTATTTTGAATTTGATGCTTTGTTACCGTGACAGTAAATTAATAGTGAATGCGACATGGGAAAAGCAGTTTGCTTGTAGCTCCTATGAATGATCTCTTCACACATAATCAACCTATGGCCAGGATAAAGGCTCCACAAATGACCTCTACTCCATAATGGCACAATATACAGAGGAACCTCGGTTTTCATTGCCTTCGGTTTTCATCGGTTTCGGTTTTCATCGATTTTTTCAGTGAAAAATTTGTCTCGGTTTTCATCGATTTGCAGTAAGGTGCAGGGGTTTGTAGAAAAAAATCACCCAGACAAAGCTGTTGCAGGCCGTGTCTGCAACTTGTTTAATGACAATGTCTTGCCCCACTTCAGACAAATCTTAAAGAGGCATCAGAAACAGACCTCTTTAGACAGCTTTCTGGTGCGACATTGGTCCACTGGCTCTGAAGCTGGTCTGAGTGTTATTGTTTGTTACTGTTTTTAGCATTAAACACTATGTTTATTCACCAAAAAATGTGTTTTTGGTATGTTTTTTGGAGTGCCTAGAACGGATTAATTGGATTTACATTGATTCCTATGGAGAAGTTTGCCTCGGTTTTCATCGATTATTTTCGGACGGATTACCAACAAAAACCAAGGTTCCACTGTACTTCTGGATGGCATATACGGGCTTGAACATTCATATATTCCAATCCAGGATGTCTGATAATGGGTACAGAAGCATCACGGTTTATGGCCTGCTGGTTTGATTGACTGTGATTGTTCAGTCTTCATCAAGTTTTACAAATAAGAGCTCGGATGCTGCTTTTTCACTCAGACTCCTCAGATTCTCCTCTTTACTCCAGTCCCTGCCACATATGCCTTTTGTCTATGTTGATCACAATATTTTTTAATTATGCAAATCAAACATTCTACAAACGGGAAACTGTAGTTCTCATCCCACATGGCACATTCATGACTACTGTGGTCGCAAGTGAAATATAACTGTAAAAACATCACAGATACCTACTGGACATTGCCTTTGATAGGGGAGGGGACATCATATGTTAGTGGGGGTTTTCTAATTTGTGCAGCAGGTGAGATGATCCCCCCTAGAACCACAGCTGGGTGGGTCATGGACTTCAATGACATGATTAGGGAAATATGACTCCCACAAGAATTTGTGAAAACATCATATATAAAATAACATTGATAGCATAAGGCTTAAAATATATTCATAACCTCTGGGTGGTTGATTTACTCACTGTTTATCTACATGATTGGCTTTGTGCAGCAGCAACAGGTCGGTGGGGCAAGGAGAACTTCCAGTGTGCTGTATGAAAGTATGCGTACATGAAATGCCGCTGAATGCATGACACCATACTGTATAAATACCTGAACTCTGGAAATAACCAACAAAATCACAATTTTTTAGCTGAAGCGGAAAAAGAAAGGAGACAGCTTCCTACTTAATTGTATTTTACTTGGTTTGATTTTAATTATTTAAAGACTTAACAGTATTTTTATAAACTCTGTCTCTCTCTTCTTACTGGATAATTTTATGTCCTAGTATCTGAATTTTATAATTGAAATACAGTGTATATATATATAACATGCCTAATAACGGACATATTGTATTGTATGAATGCATGACAAGGAACCTAACAGGCAAGACTGAACTGGTCATGAACAGCCAAACTAGTTGCCAAAAAACAGTGGCAGGTTTTGGAGCATCTCTACCACTCTCATTAGGTTTTTGCTTAGCTTTCTATTGTCACAATCTTGCTTGAAAAGCAAGGGGCTTTTCTCGTATTTAGTCTTGAGATATTTGGTACCAAATTATCAATTCAGTTGTTTAGAAACTTGTACTAAATGGGGTTCAAAATAAGGGGGAAAGGGTGGATCAAAGAAAGAGGAGAGGGCAAGGAGAAAGAAAGCAGGGAAAGAAGAGGAAAAACAGAAGAGAAAAAAGTGGGTAGAAGTGCATATAAAAGTTTAAGGAAGTTCTCGCAAAACTGCTTTTGATATATTTGTTAAGGAAGCAAAATTAAAAACAAATCTCCTTCAACATGCCAAAAAGCCACTTGGTTCTGCTCTCTGTCACCATCCTGAACTGGGTTCCACCACCTGTCCCAAAGGACTCTGCCCCCTCCTCTACGCAGGTATCAAAATCTATCATCTCACTAACTGTCAGTTCTGCCTCCAATGATTGCTTGATTTTGTATCTTTTACAGGTTTTATTAATTTTGCATCATCAAAGTACACTTGGTATCTGGTATTGGCTCTTACAATGAATAGTTTAGGTGTGCAAAACAGGTGTGGGAAGAGAGATTAACATGTATAATTTAGCCTGTAAAGAACAGGCACTTTTGGGAAGAGTGCCTTTCTGGGAACCGTGAACCCATGGGAGGACTCCCCTCCCTATTTTCTCCCCAAGGGAAAAAATAATTTTGGGAAAAACTTATTTTACTGCTTTTACATAAAATCATTAACAACCGAGTTAGCATATAAAATGGTACTACTGTGCATATTTGTGTAATTCCGAAGTATAAATGCCTTACAGGGCAATCTGAAATATTGACACCCTTGAAAATGCTTCTTGAAAGCCCACTGAACAATTTGTTTTCTACCACCAAACTGCACTTAAGAGCTGCAAACTTCTGAGGACTATGTTACACTAGCACCTTATCTTGACTTTTGCAATCTGAGAGGTACAAATAAGAGTTGGTTTTATACCCTGATTTTCTCTACTGTAAGGAATCTCAAACTGGCTTACAATTGCCCTCCCTTTTCCTCTCACAGCAAGTACTTTGTGAGATAACGGGGCTGAGAGAGTTCTGAGAGAACTGTGACTAGTCCAACGTCATACAATAGATTACACGTATAGGAGTGGGGAATCAAGCCCCTTTCTCCAGATTACAGTCCACCACTGTTAACCACTACACCACGCTGGAAACAAAAGAAAGTATATTATTTGGAAAGTGTACTCACAATACATTGTACCAGTATATTGGGATTTCAAGTTAAACTTCACAACTTTAAAAACACTGCACTTTTCAATACTATATTAACATTAAACACATCATAACATATTGTTGTAAAAAATTAATTACATTTAAACAGTAAACACAGCCTTGAAAATATATTGCATATGTCTATAGTGTACATAGGAATTATTATAAAATACTGGTGATTATCTTACATTATCTTGCATAGAGTGACTATAAAACTGTTTTCTTTTGTCTAGTTCAAACTAAATCCATCAGATAGAGGAGGATGTATCCTATACCCAGAAAGAAAAACGTGGATGGGAGAAGACTTGTTCTGTTTCTAATAGATATTTGCTTAATCACAATATAAACAATTTTAGGGTGAAAATTGTACAGCCTGAAGAATTGTTTGTTTAAACATGTTTTTTTAAGTTAAGTGTTTATTTTTAAAGAGTTATGAGATTCTAGCTAACAGATAAAAAGGGTATTTTTACCCTGGCTAGGAGATTTAAAAAGTAGTGTAAGACACTCTGTTTTTCAGTGGACACATGGTAATATATGTACCAGGATTAAACAGGGAGGGAGGTGCTATAGATATAATACATACAGCAATAGGTCATGCAGGTATATCCATCAATGTCCACTGAAGCAGTGGCATAGGGGGGAAAATGGCGCCCGGGGAAAATGGCACCCGCTCCCGCCCCCACGCCCCCCCCCCCCCATTTCCCTTAGTTCAGCCTGAAAAAGTTCAGGCTGGAAAAGCGGCCTGGTGGGAACTACACTTCTCAGGAGACCTTGGGGCAGGGCACCCCAAGAAATTCAATTCCCAGCACGTCGACTCATTAATGAGACATGTGCTCCAGGTGGGGCAATCAACCCACACCCCACCTTACGCTGCAGCTATGTGTCCGCACTGAAGTGCCCTCTATTGAAAGGGAAGGTCATTAATAAAATGTTTTCAGTACAATCCCAAAACAACTTTCCTGGAAAGAAGCCCCTCTGAGTAGGAATCCAAGTTGACCTGCTGATGTTTGCTTTGTTAGTTATCAAAATGTATTGTGTATTCTGTAACCCTAACCTCAGGTCAGGAACATGTAAAGACACTTTTATAAAAGTTATTTTCAAGAAACCCTGTAACTGGGAAAGTAAATGCAATTAATACTATGTTTAAAACAAGAGTCACTTTTAAATTGATTGTACATTCTAACAACTTATGTAAATTTTGAATTTCAATTACAAATGCAAAAAATGAAGTTAAAAAAAGCTATTTGAGAACCACCTGTGAAATTGCCTCTGTAGCTGCAGCACTTTGATTAGCATATTGGACTGGAATCAAGTATTACTAGAAGAATACTAAGTAGCAGAGAGTAGCAGAGTAGCAGAGAGCTGCGAGTAGCAGAGAGCTGGACTAGATGGACTCTGGTCTGATCCAGCTGGCTTGTTCTTATGTTCTTATGTTCTTAACTAAGAAAGCAGAATCCACAGACAGTCACGCCTTCTGTTAAGAACTTTCTGTCATTACTGAATAAAAAAGAACTAGAGACCAGAAGACTGAACATTATCTACATCTAATCATCCACCTCCCATTTTGTTTCTCTCTTTTGTGCATCCTTGCTTAAAACCAATGTGCCAAAACACATTTAAACCACAACCAAATGATGTTAACATCATAAAATAGCTTCTTAAACAAGCACTTGGGGTAGAAACACAAGAGCACAACGCTGCCTCGCCTCAATGATCACTCCAACTGAAATAAATGACGCTATTAACTGAATTAAATAACTGGATTTTTCAGAGCAAATTGTGTAGCTATGAGATGAAAAAAAGTAGTATTAAAAGATTGTTTTTAAGTGGCAACATGGTAATATATGAACCTTTTAGCTAAATCTGTAGCACAAGGCTAAGAATGCACTTACAAATAAGTCTACCAGATTTGGTACTGTGATCTCACGCCATAACCTTTTGCAAACTTACTCAGCAGTAAGCCATATTTAACTCACTACAGACCCACTCAGCCTGCAAACTGGACATCCATGGGAACATCAACATTAACTTGAACTCTAGAAGTCTCATCCCTGATTTTAAGAAAAGACAATAAATGAAATATGGCCAGCCATGCAAAATTTGACCCATGTACTGAAGCAAATATACCACAGCAAATTTTATGACAGGCAAATAAGACATTCACTTACACCACCTCCATCAGAGCCACGAGGGAAACAGTAGTTTTACTGAGTGGGCAGATATAACTCTACAAGGCTGGACAGTATTCATGTAAAGTTTTATCCTTTCTGACAGGTATCTGGACAATATCCTTCCTAGAACAAGTACAACAAGGATGACACAGAGCAGAGCCACCAAAGAAGATAAACAGAGATGTTAGTTATTAGCTGCTTGAGAATATAGTAGGGGACCAAGGAAGAACACGCTGACATGTATGACAGCAGCGGAGGTATCCCAAATGTAAAAAATGGATATACGTTGACTTTACATTGCACTTTCCTGTCAAATCTGTCAGGATAAAAAGGAAGCTACCCAAATAGAGGTTGATGATCCACTGCTATGCTAACTTCTGCTAATAACAGGGGATCATTCAGGCTGCAAATGTTTGTCATAAGGCAAAGGAAGGAATGTGCCAACAGATAAATTTGGAACTAATTAGCAGCACTCAAGTTTTTCATCACTTTATTGGAATGGTGAGAAAGGGAAGGAAGCTCTTGAATCCTGCAGCACTCCCATCCCCATCAGGCTAACAGTCAGTAACAAAAAGCAGACTGGCATCTTAATCCCAAAGCTCTTCAGGGCAGAAGCCACATTGGACCCTGGCTTGATCCTGGGCAGAGGAACAAACAGAAGCATGCCTAGTATTCCTGCAATCCATTTTTCAATGAACAATAGTGTGATATTCCCTTGACATTCAGCGAAGAGGTAACTAACAATAGCTTTGTTGCCATTCATGCTCTTAAAAAACATGACCGATTCATGCTCCAGTGCTGCAGAATGTAAGCAGATAGACCCAAATAAATAAAATCCTCTCTCTGGCCCCTTCCGCACACGCAAAATAATGCGTTTTCAAACCACTTTCACAACTGTTTGCAAGTGGATTTTGCCATTCCGCACAGCTTCAAATAGCACTGAAAGCAGTTTGAAAGTGCATTATTCTGCATGTGCGGAATGAGCCTCTGTGTAAAAGCTAGTTGGGAAGGACTATGGCTCAGTGGTAGAGCATCTGCTTGGCAAGCAGAAGTTCCCCAGTTCAATCCCCAGCATCTCCAGTTAAAAGAACCAGGTAGCAGGTAATGTGAAAGTTCTCTGTCCGAGACCCAGGAAGAACTGCTGCCAGTTTGAGTAGATCAGGGGTCTGCAACCTGTGGCTCTCCAGATGTTCATGGACTTCAATTCCCATCAGCCCCTACAATTTCCATCAGCCAATTGGCCATGCTGGCAGGGGCTGATGGAAATTATAGTCCATGAACATCTGGAGAGCCATAGGTTGCAGACCCCTGGAGTAGATAGTAGTGACTTTTGACAGACCAATGACCTGATTCAATACAAGACTGATTCATGTGTCCAGTTCCCTAACATGTTGTCAGAAACAATTGTGACCTATCCCTCTTCCAAGCCCAGAATTGATCTAGACCCATGGTGGTGAACCTATGGCACTCCAGATGTTCATGGACTACAATTCCCATCAGCCCCTGCCAGCATGACCAATTGGCTGATGGGAATTGCATGGGCTGATGGGAATTGTAGTTCATGAACATCTGAGTGCCATAGGTTCACCACCACTGAGCTAAACAGATAAGTAGCAGGCTTGATTCTCACTGGCTTCAGTCAACTGGAGAGAACACAAGTTTCATCTCCAGCATTAATCATTCATCGTTTCTACACCTGCCCAAATAAGGGCATATAGCTGCCATTCAAATGAGGGGGGGGGCAGGAAAAGTGCTACATAATGTGTGAAGATAATACTCTCTCCTCCACACCTGATAGTAGGTGTCCCAGACTACTGGCGACATCCTCCTCAGAGTCTTGACAGCACATAAGCCTTACCTCCACTCATAACCTATTATCATAACAACAAGCCTTTTGCTAGTAAATTAATTAGTAAGAAACCCAAAGACTCACTAAGGGACAGGGCTGTGATTGAACACACTTTTTAAAAATTGTTTGATTATCCACTGTCTTTAGGAGCAGGAAAAAGCAACGGAGCAGGAAAAAACATATACTTGTGCCCATAAAGAAGTATTCAATCGCATCTGAGCCCATGCAGTCACATTCAACGCAGCAGTGGTAACAGCAATGAACAGGTTCTCGGCAAGAAATGTCAAGTCTTTCTATATTCAGAAAAGGAAAAGGGAAATGCAACGTTCCCACTCCAAGAGAATAGAGGAAAAATTGTGAAAACTGGGTACAAGGAATTAAAAACTAATGAACGTTAAGGACCATGCATGACGTCCACAATCAGCTAACTCAGACTGATAGTTCCTAAGACTTAATATGATTTGAGTGATGATCTCAAGCAAAAATCTTTCCTAACCTTATATCCAAGATCCTTTAAAAGCTAGGGATGAATGGTTGAATTCTCTGTCACTGAGCTACAGCCTCAGGATGGCCTCCATTTATGAACTGCTTTCGCACTGCCTCAGCACTCCTCCTGCTTCAATATGCCAGAAAACAAGAGAAGGTGTTTTCTATCTCAGAAAGCAAGAACAGATGCCCAGGGATCCTTCGGCAACACCATTCCCAAACAGTGGGAGATCCCAGCAGCTCAGTCACACTAGCAAATACTTCCATCTGGACCCCACCCACCCACCCTTCACTCATATTACAACAAGATCTGCAGAACTCCTCATTCACAGATGCAAAAGATCACTTTAACCAGCACCGAATGAAATGGAGTAGGTACTTCTCTGCTTCTGGCCCTGCTGGGAAATGTCTCTGTAGAAAACATAATAGTTTGTTGCCAGTATTCATTTATTTCTACTGTAGATTGCTCCCACAAGCTGCTGCAAATTCATCATTTCTTCATCACATTCCTTCATCACATTAAGACCTGAAAAAGAAAGTTTTGTTGTTGTTGTTATATTCATTTATAGTCTCCCTTTCTCACTGGGACTCAGGGCAGATTACAAGTAAGTAAAAAAAAAACACCTTTCAACCAGTAAGTGGATTACAAAATATGATAACACCAATCAGTCAGTAATAAGAGCATAAGATATTTTTTTTCACATATGCTGAAGAATGAATTTTCAATCCACTTTCAATGCACTTTAATAATAGTTTGCAAGTGGATTTTGCTGTTTCACACATCAGTTACTCTTGTGAAAGTGGACTTTGGCAAAGCAAGAGAGAGAAAGGAACCAAGCCCAGAAAAAGTGGTGTTTCCATACTGCAGCCAAAACCTCAAAAGAATGAAGCCAAATGCACAGAGCATGTAGTGGACAGGCTAGAGTAAAGCTGGCCTTCCATTGCCAGCCAGCAAACACATCTGGTCAGATTTATACACAAGAAGATCAGACTGTGACCAAGGCATCAAACTTATTAGTCTACCAAACTAGCAGAAAGCATATAATTAAGGTATTAGGCATGTATTTTGTACCCAGGTTTCTTCCACATGTACCTCTCTCAATAGCATCTACACAACAGTTTCCCTGACAGTTCTCTCCTCATCCCCCTCCAAAGCTTTGGTTTTTTTAAAAAAAAACAACAACCTGGGACTCGCTTGATAGCTATAGCATTATAATGATCTATTGGATGATCTATTAGTTCCCAGCTTCCATTTAAAAAAAATAACTCTCTAGAAAATTTTATTGCAAAGTTATAAGAGGAAATGCAGAGCATGCCGCTTTCATCTTACAATTCCACAAAACAAGGGCTAGTAGATTATACAGTATTATGTTGTAATGCAACAGCAAACTGTCAATCATTGATTTTTAAAAAGTCCCACCCAATCCTTCCAACTGGGGGAGGGGTGCGTGCCGTAGTACCAGAGGTAATGATAATGTCACCTATGTGGATGGGACCTACAACAATGCACACTATCCTATCCACGTGGCATCCAAAGGCACTTTGACTGCAATCTTTCCAAAACAATTATACCAGTTTTACGAAACTTTGCTGCAAAGAAGAAGGAAATACAGGGAAAAGAGGAATAGAAGATGACATCTTGCAGATGCCCCGCAAAACAATGCTAGAGTAAGTAAGCCAAGGCAGTGCAAAGCATCCATGTGGAAACAATTCAGATTGGGTTCCAGTTCTGGATTGAGTACTGAGTAACAATATCAGCAATACCCCAAGGAAATTTGTTTGCAATAGGAAAACACAGATTACTAAGAAACTGGGTGATGTAATGGAAAAACAACAAACTGAAACAAATTAAATCTTTTTGGGACATACTTGCGGGGTCTCAGTGAAAACTGCGTTGCTTCACAAAAGCAGAGGTGAAGGTAGCTGAGGCAGCCCGTTTTTCTGGTACCACTGGATGAAAACTCTTCAGACTGAATACGGATGGCACACCTGGATTTCCAAACAAACACACAAATCTAAGATTTACAGAAACGACCAAAACTTTGCAGGCTGAAGTTTTAGGAGATCCTTCACACTTGCATGGTCAGCCCAACAAATTATATGGATTATAACTGACAGTGATATCTGGGAAGCAGTACTGCACAGTGGTTAGACAAGGATTACAAAGCTGATTTTGTTTTGCTTCCATCCCACCTCATTCCTCATCTTAAAATAAGGACCAGCTTCTCTCACACACAGATATCAGGCCAGTACATCAGATCACCAAGCTACATTGGTGTAGATTTGGGCTCAAACTCAGGGCCACCAAGAGGGGGGAACTGGAGGGAACAAAACTCCTGGGCCCAAGTCAGTTATAGGAACCCTGAAACCAGTGTCATACTGCATTCAGGATGAATCTCAATTTATTTCACTTCTAATGCAGTTCTGCACTGCAGCTACTAGGGGCACAGGGAAAGTAGAGCACAGTAAACAGCAGTAGTTGTGCTTTCTGCTGTTTGCTACTAGGAGGCAAACACATAGGCCGTTTCTGCACGGCCAGGAGGCGCCACCACGCCGGCAGGAGTTCTGGGCCGTCAGCGCATGGCGGGAAGGCCTGCTCGCGACGCTAAGTTTTTCGCGACAGCAGGCTTAAGGGAGGCCGGCAGACTGGGTAGGCGGCTCGCGACGAGTCGCTTCAGTTTTTTTCTCGCCTTCAATTATTTCACGCTTCGCCAGTGGGTCGTCGTATTCTGCCCACGCTGCCCTCCAACCCCTGGAGGTCGGAGGACAGTGTGGGCGGGGCTGCGACGCCCCGCAGGCGACGAGGAGGACACAGTGAGTGGGGCGGAGACGGGAGACAGCGTCTTCCTGGCGGCGTGGTTCGCACCGCGCCGCAGGGAAGACGCTCCCTCCCCAACAACAACCCTTTAAAGGGTTGTTGTTTAGGGCGGCTTGACACCGCCCTGGGGGGAGGGAAGAAGAGCCTGTGCAAACGGCGGCCTGGGGGTGCCTTTTTTGGCACCTCCAGGCCGTCATAAATGGGCCGTGCAGAAACGGCCTTACATATCCTTCTTAACCCATCAACTGGAACAAGGCAAAACAGCTCGTAGCTACTAGGGTCACTGCAGGAGTCTACCACGTACATGTGCAGTTGTGGACAAGTCCACATCGGGACCACCAAACGCAGCTCCCAGACACGAATCAAACATGAAAAGCACTGCAGACTAATTCAGCCGGAAAAACCGGCAATAGCAGAACACGTGATAAATCAAGCTGGGCACAGAATATTATTTGAAAACACAGAAATTCTGGACCATTCTGACAACTACTATGTCAGACTATACAGAGAAGCCACTGAAATCCACGAGCACGTGGACAATTTCAATAGAAAGGAAGAAACCATGAAAATGAACAAAATTTGGCTACCAGTACTGAAAAACACTAGAATCAAGACAGCGACTAATGAACACCACCCAGACAAAGGAAGTCTCTAGGCAGTAAGCAGTCAAAGGGCTAGTGAACACCAACCAGAACACCACCCACCACTCTAGGCAGTAAGCAATCAATGGGATCAAAAGGCCAGGCTACTACAATGCAGATGCCCTCACTAATTGATTATGCTATCTTCATGGTTAGTCACTTGCTAAATGGGTGGATCCCACCCAACATATGCAAATCAAGCATGCTAAATGCACCCTTTACACTTGTTAACAGGTAAGTGGTTCTTTCTTCCACCCTAGACATTCCACAGGTATACATACTCCACTTGCTTTACTATCATCAGATCCTCTGAAGATGCCAGCCACAGATGCAGGTGAAACCTCAGGAGAAAATGCTACTACAACACGGCCATATAGCCCAGAAACCACACAACACCCCAGTGATTCCACCCATGAAAGCCTTCGACAATACAATGGGTAGACCAGCTCTCCAAAGGGCTAGTTACACACAATTAAGAAGTACTGGTAGATCTGGTCTCCATGGCAGCCAGGTAGACAAGCCCTCCAAGTGGTGGTGGCTTTGCAAAGGGGCAGCCTGGGGGCCCTAGGCAAGTAGCACCAAGGGCTCACCCCCTGGGTTGGTCCAACCTAAATATGGCAGTGGTAATGTGGAATGTGTTCAGCACAGGAAAGAAGATGGTGGCCAGCCAGTAACTTTGCTAATTAGGTGCAGCTGTTAATTTACACCTGAAAGTAATTAAAGGTAGGTATTACCTATACCATCTACTAATATTTTGTTTTCTTCTGTTCTTAGGTCAAGTATGGATCATGAATGAAGACTAAAGATTTCATACCTAGTGGTCACAAAATAATGTTGTAACATAATTATTTTAGAAAACTGAACATGTCCATATCTATATTTAATCACTATTTGGAACAGCTGTGCAATCTATATATCCATTTAGCTTCCATTGTAGATGTTTTTCAATATTCTTGTGAAAGCTCATTTCTGGCATTTACAAAAAAATGCAGAATTTGAAATCTTTTTCCATGTGATTTTTTGGGGTTAAATGTTGGACTATATGCATATATCCATATGCATATTCCTAATTTTGTGGCCTTGTTCAAAAATAGTAATTCCTAAAATTGGAAAGCTGATCAAACTAGTACTCCCAAACTGCTTATTAGGCCTTGAATGGCAGGGGAAAGCAAAATACAGGATGTCTGTTGTTATGCATCCCGTCTTCTAAGGTAGAAGAACATGTTCTCCCAAATTTAGTCCTCAGAGGCAGACTTTATGTGTGTCTGACATACAATAAACAGTGAACTAGCTGCTGAAATTATGTATGTCTGTATACAACCTAAGTAAATGAGACAGGATAAAAGTGGGGGTATCTCGATGGTGCTTTGTCCATTTGCAAGAAAATGAGCAGTAACTGGATCCAAAACCACATCTCTCCAGCCACAGAATAGGATGAAAAACTTGCCTGTATACAGTGATGATGCTAACGATTTCTTCTCTAGATCCTCCTGAATCTTCAGAAGTACTCTTTCCTGCTGGAGAGCTTCCATGTACTTTGAATATGACCAGGAAAATGGCTAAAAATTAAACAGCAAAAGTATTAATCTCTGTGATCTGTTTGTTTGTTCATTTGTTTTTTGCTGGGGGAGAGTCTGCAGGAGGCTTCGTTAGTAAACAATGTCAACATTGAAGCAGTTCTTCAAGGGACCTGAAGCTGTAAAAGAAGATTATTATGGGGGCTTGCACAGAGGAGTAGGTTTTGGGGGTTTCTCTGATGCTGCTGCCAGTACAGAGCAGCAGTAACGGGGATTCCACGTAGCAAGTTTCTGTGCCACTTCCCGACTCCTGTCAACCTCTCTCTCTTAGCCACTGGGGCTTTTTAAATTGTTTTAAACATCAGCAATTGAATATCCTTATGTCAACATGCTCTTATAACAATGTGTGTAAATTGTTCTCTGGACTCTCAGTTTTCCTTTTTAAAAACAGTAAGTGTCTAGCCTTTTGCATTGCAGAAATATACCTTTCCACCTTATATATTTGCAACTGAAGGCGCTAGAGACTTGTTACATATATTTTTATAGTGATGTGAGTGTGTGTGTGAAAGAGAGAGCCATCAAGTCAAAGCTGACTTATGGAGATGTAGGCTTTTCAAAGCAAAAGACATTCAAAGGTGGTTTGCCATTGCCTGCCTCTGTAAAGGCTGGCAGAGTTCTCAGAGAACTGTGAGTGGCCCAAGGTCCCCTATTAGGCTTCACATGGAGGAGCAGAGAATCAAACCCAGTTCTCCACCACTTTTAGCCCCTATGCCATGCTGCCTCTGTTATAATGGTACTGTGCAGCCTGGCCCAGGCTGGTGTGCTGCCACAGCAACATGCAGTACTGAGGAGGCTCAGAGCCGGTACTGGGCTGCTGTCAGTGCAGCAAGGAATACAGTCCAAAGATACCAAGTCCACAGGAGAGTCCAGAGAGATGTCAGTCAGGCCAGGAGTCAAAAGCCAGGAATGTATGCAGTAACAAGGAGAATCCAAGAATCAAGGTCAAGAAGTCGGCCCGTGGTCAGTCAGGGTCTGGAGACAGCAACGGTGTGCAGGCAAGGTCAGGTAGAACCCACTTTGAAACCACAACTGCAGTTACTGCCAAAGGCCTTTTATTCTCCAGAGCTACTTGCCTGGGAGTGTTCCTGCAATGCCTAGCCTGCAGTCTTGCTGAGCAGGCCTCTCCTTTATGGCCACTCTCAATCTCTGTCTGCAACGCTGACTTACATCTGGAGACTCAGAGCTGCTAGAACAGGGGTCTGCAACCTGCGGCTCTCCAGATGTTCATGGACTACAATTGGCCGTGGCGGCAGGGGCTGATGGGAATTGTAGTCCATGAACATCTGGAGAGCTGCAGGTTGCAGACCCCTGTGCTAGAATATTCCTTAGCTCTGCTAATTAGCTCTAAGCCAGAAGCCTGTGCTGGTTCAGGCTCTGCTGATTCAGCTCGAATCTCTCTGTGAGGCTCAGTTAACTCTTCCTCGGATGAGCTGTCATCTACAGCAGGAGGAGCCATGGCAGGTACAATGATATACTGATACTCAATTGACAATTTTAAAACAAACCAAAAAGTCTCCCCTTCCCATTGTGGGGAGAGAAAATGGTCACTGTGGGGACAAGGTCAGGGAAAATGGCTGCCAAGAAAATCTAAACTTTCCCACACAAGCACAGCATCCATCCAGGCTTTACTGCAATCTTTCACAAAACTTTTCAGTAAAGCAGGTATGAGAAAGATAGGAGAAAAAAGCTGGAAAAAACCCAGGAAATGTAAGAATGTACCAGAATGGTATCGGGAATCAGGAAAAAATGCCAGAACAATTATACTGACTTCTATGGATGTAGGCACTGAAATTATTCAGGATTTTCTGATCCTTGGATCCATCATAAACCAGAAGGGAACCACAACCAAGAAATCAGAAGGAGACTGAAACTGGGAAGGGCAGCCATGAAGGAACTAGAAAAGATTCTTAAGTGTAAGGATGTTTTGCTGGTGATCAAGATCACAATCATTCATACGGTAGTATCCCCCATTACTATGTATGAGTCTGACAGTTAAGAAGAAGAAGAGTTTGGATTTATATCCCCCCTTTCTCTCCTGTAGGAGACTCAAAAGGGGCTTACAACCTCCTTGCCCTTCCCCCCTCACAACAAACACCCTGTGAGGTAGGTGGGGCTGAGAGAGCTCTGAGAAGCTGTGACTAGCCCAAGGTCACCCAGCTGCCGTGTGTGGGAGTGCACAGGCTAATCTGAATTCCCCAGATAAGCCTCCACAGCTCAGGCGGCAGAGCGGAGAATCAAACCCAGTTCCTCCAGATTAGATATACAAGCTCTTAACCTCCTACTCCACAAAGGACCCGGGGACAGCCACAAAACATGGGACAATAGCAGATGGTGGCTGGGAGAATGGAGTGGCTTCAGGGAAACTACATGTGGAAGTAAGCTCTGCAGAGACTAGGCGGGAGCAGGCATTGGTTGGGGAGGTGGAGGCAGGGAAGGCAGGCCATGGTCACAACATCCCATCCAAAACACAATGGAGGGTAGACCAAGGGCAGGAATGGCAAACTGCAGCTTTCTTGGGCAAGGCCAGGTTGACCAAATTGGTATTTGAAGGTTCCTGTGAAAAGGAGCAAAGGAGGAGGTCTTACGCTGAGCCCCTCCATTCGCCCAGGGGCAGGGCAACTCAGAAGCCGTGATCCAGTGGCCAATGGAATCGGAGAAACTGGGGCTGTCCCTCCCCCAGGACAGCCTTTTAAGGGCAAGCCTGAAGGCAGCTCAGAAGAAGCAGTGAGGTTTCTTCTACAAAGCTGTTGAAAGCACCAAGCTCGGACACACAACTCTCAGTTTGCAAGACCTGAGCAAGACGGTTAATGATAGGATGTTTTAGAGGTCATTAATTCATAGCCGGAAGTGAACTGACAGTATTTAACACACACATACACACACATCTGTTCAGGATTGCACTGTTAGGTTTCAATAAAATTACCTGCATTCCAAGATTGAAATTGCCTAAAACAGAAATGGTCCATAATCTTGTCTATGCAAGTGCATCACTTCACTAATTTATGTAGGACTATGTGAAGTCTATGTGAAATTTATGTAGGACTATTCTTCTGTATGAAGAATGAAGAGAGGAATGAGCTACATACCACACACACACACACACACACACAGAGAGAGAGAGAGAGAGAGAGAGACAGAGACAGAGACAGAGAGAGAGTGTGTGTGTGTCCTGGTATGTATCAGTGCTGGTTTGAGGAATAGTGACATAGCAGCATCAAGGAAGAGGATCTACCCCCTGCTATAGAAACAATCACCTTTATATGATCAGTGCTTATTTACCTGTCGGCCATATCCTGTAAAGCTTGGTGTAGACGAAAGATCACTTTTAGTTTTGCCGTCAGCGGTAGAAAAGGACTTCACAGATGCGACAGATTTTTTCCTTATAGCCTAAAAGTGAAAAATAAATTTTTTGATTAAATGCTGTGGCTTGGAGATAAAGGAAAGAAAATGGGATGCCACGTTTCTAAAGATCTTTGCTGTATTACTTTATACTTCCTTCTTTCATCAATGATCAGCCAAGGGTCATTAACACCATCTGAGCCATTCTGGGGGACTTGGATGGATTCAGAGGCAGCTGCCCCTCAGCCATAGCACTCCTGGCCCTGAAAATTCCTAAAATCTAAGGGTAAGACTTGCATTGTTTTTCTTTAAAAGCTACAAAACAGCACCAGAAACTACAGTGCCTGGTTTTGGTGAGAGGCTGAAAATTACATCCAGGCAAGATACAAGCCTCAAAGACAGCAGAAGCTGTGTCCTCAGAGTCTGTTCCACTTTGCTCTGCAGCTGCTTTAGAAAGTTACCTGTCATATTCACTTATTACCTTTTCATCCTTCCTTCCTCCAAGAAATTGAGGGTGGCACACAAGAATCTTCCTGCCTAATTTAACCTCAAAGTGAAGGGGCTAGGCAGGGAAAGAATGAGAGGCTCGAGGTCATTCAGAAAGTTTCAAGGGAATTAGAAGCTGGATCTCCTTGGTCCTAATTTGGCCCTCCAATCATTACACCATGTTGGCTTTATTCTGCTTCCCCTGTTTTCCAAGCTGAGCTCCCAGCCTACGGGGGCACCCTCTTTATTAATAAATAGATGAATTACCAGGATAGATGAATTACATGTGGAAACACCTTTCTGCATGTACAGAACTCCATTTTCTCTACAGACGCACTAAATATTAAGCATTTTCTGAGAAGAGTTCTTCCTTTGGGTTCTTTTAGCCTGCATGTTAGATTTCAGCAACATTTTCATGTATGGGGTGTTGTGAAGATGCCAGCCACGGATGCAGGTGAAACGTCAGGAGAAAATGCTACTAGAACACAGCCATACAGCCCGGAAACCACAAAGCACCCCAGTGATTCTGGCCGTGAAATCCTGTGACAATGCATTTCCATGTATGTTTTATATTAAAGCTTGTTTATCTGCTGCAAGCTCCTAAGGGGACTGAAGCGAAGCTTAATAAATGAAACGAAACAGATGAAAACAAGCTATCTCGAATGTCTATTTTCAGTGGGCAAACACATCAGAGCCGTATCAGAGATTCTTGTCCAGTTTGCCTGAAATGGTTTATGTGGCTGCTCTCTTTTGCTCACCTCTTCTATACCTGCTTTTCTCTGCTTCTCCATTTTTCTTTGGGTTTCCAGAAGAGCCAAAACATCTTCGTCCACCAAATTGCTTCGGAACTCGCAAAATTTGGGCCAAAATTTAAACAGAAGAGCGAAAATAGTCATCTGGAGCAGACAGAAAAAGAAGGAGGAAGTCTTACATTGCAGTGCTGCATGGGAACAAAACAGGCAGCGATCAGGGTATCTCGCAGTCATGCACAGTACCAGCTATCCCCTGCATCGTCTTCCAACAGTTTAGTCCAGTCTTGCACATTCTTCTCAACAGCATGTGTTTTTTGCCGGTGAGAAATCTGGCCAAACCACATTTTAAAAGCCCTTTCTTCTTAAACAACAACAACCCCAAATTGCTTTCCTAAATAACTAAATACAATAATAAAAACATAGATTTTGCCTTTTTAGAAGCTTTTTTTTTCTTAAGCAAAACATGCAGCAGGATTTTAGGAAAGGTCTGTGGCTCAGTAGCAGAGTATCTGACTTGAATGCAGAAGGGTCCAGGTTCAACCCCCCACATCTCCAGATAAATGGACCAGGCAGTAAATAATGAGAAAAACCACTGGGCCATCAAGGTCAATTTTTGCCTACTCAATGTGGCTTCCAGGATCTGTTAGAAGACAATGCAGGGGATAGCTGGTACTGTGCATGACTGCAAGATACTCTGATTGCAGCCAGTCCTGAGATCCTTGAAGCCACACTGAGGCCGTTTCCCCACTTTTCCTTCTACCCATCATTCGCTGCGCCAAGGCAACCTCACTCAGCGCTGGCCATTTCTTTGGTGCTGCACAACTGGCTCTCCCACCACCCCGCACTCTTTGCATGGTGGTCATCAAAAGGCTGCCGTTTTGCAGGATGAATGCAACGCTGGCTGCTGAGGGGCGCCAGTGAGCTGCAGAAAGGCTACGCTGCGCTTGTCGGCCAGCTTCTGTAGTGGGGAGTGCCTCGGGACCCCGCGCTACTTGGCCCAAGTAGCGCGCAGCAGAAGATAAGTGGGGAAAGGCCCTGAGTCGGCAAAAATTGACCTTGATGGACTAGTGGTCTGGCTCAGTACAAGGCATGTTCATGTGATTGTTCCAGTGAATCCCATTTATGACAACAGGATTTATTTTGAACCTTTTAAGGATTTTTACCTCAGGATTACTTTTGAAACAATGTTACTGTTGGGTGAGAGTAAATTGTTGGGACAGACTCTTGCAAATACCAACCAAAGGTGAGAATATAGGAAAAAACTCTGGTGCACAGGTAGAAAATCTGGACAAGGCTCTTTAAATTCCATTCTTCATGTTTAAATTAGTGATTTTTTACCATTTAGAAATCTGACCGTGGTCAATTCAAGACTTAACTTTGTATCTACACAAAATCGTGGGTTCAAATCTAAACCCACAACTCCAGTGGTCTGTTCTAATAGTCAGGTTCAACACCCCACAACCCAACTCGGTGTGTGCATTCTTGTAACCTGTGCTTCTCTGAACACATAAGGACCCAGCTCTTTCCTCTGCTCGACTATCTTCTGAGCCTGTTCTTCAGGAATGTCAATCTGCAGAGCCGGTGGAATGGTAGAAGTAATGAAGCACTTGATGATGGTTGTTATCTTATTTTGGAGAGTGTCATCATCACAATGGGAATGGCACATGTCCTGAAAAGGGGAAAGTGCAATACAAAGGGAATTTATATAAAGTCATAGCTGGCACGTAGAGAAGAAAGCTCTTTTATTTCCCTTCTATAACAAAGAGGGGAGGCATTTAACAAAGCGAGCTCTCAGCTCTGGCATTCGAAAATATCACTAGGTTTTAAGATGTCAGATCCCTCTGAATTATACCTTATTACACACCCTGTTCAGCCACTGTTTACACTTCAACCTTTAGGATTGTCCAGAAATATAGCTTAGCCATACTTAACACTCTATATTTTGTGCCTCAGTGTTGACCATCTCAAGCATCACACAATGGTGTACCTTGCGGGAGCAGGGGGGACATTTGACCCAGGCGCCACTTGCCTGAGTCATGTGGGGGGCACATTTGGCTGCCCACCCGCCCTTGCCACTCACCTGCCTGCCGCCACCTTGCCCACCCTGCTTGCTCACCTGCCTGCCACAGCAACTCGCCCTGCTCACCCACTGCCACTGCTGCTCCTTGCCTGCCCCATTCGAACACTCGCCTGTGCCGCTACCCACAATCACTCACTCGCCCGCCCACCATCGCTTGCCTCCCTCCCCAAGAGCACTGCAGCGTGGCTGTGAAGCCTCTTCAGACTCCCCTGGACAGCTCCCTCTGTGGCTTCTAGGGAGACGGGCTCTGGCTTTGAAAAAGACCCTGTGAGGGGCGGCGGCAGCAGCAATTTTCCCATGGCTCACCTTTTCTCTCCCTTTCCCCCATCTGTTTCCCTCCTTGTTTTCTCCATTCCCCTCATTCTGCTGCCTTTTCTCTCTATTCCCATTCTCTCCCTTCCCTCATTCTGTTTCCCTCCTGGTTCTATATTCCCCTAGTTCTGCTAGTCTTTCTCTCCCTATCCCCTTCTCTCCCCTGCCCTGTTTCCTTCTTGTTCGCATACTTACTATCTTTTTGAGCCTCAAAATTTCATTGCTGGCTCGCGAACTGATGCTATGCAGTGATCTCCCAACAACAAATGTTTGTGGTCAACCAAACATGGGCTCCATGTTCAGTACAGCTGGCTGGCCCTCATTTAAGAATCACACAATTTGTCAACACAGAAGAATACAAGATCTTTGGCACAGTTGTGTGCAGTGTTAAGGATGTAGGAAGATCTCAGTGCACAAGTTGTGAACATTAGCTGAGGCCTCAGGCTTGCACAGACCTGCTTTCTCAGCACTGCTTGAAGAACAGTCTTTACTAAGAAAAAGGAGTGACGCTTCATGGAGTCATAGAGTTGGAAGAGACCACAAGGGCCATCAAGTCCAACCCCCCCACAATGCAGGAATAGCAAAGCACTCCTGATAAATGGCACTCAAGCCTCTGTCTGAGAACCTCCAATGAAGAAGACTCCACAACACTCCCAGGGAGTTGAATATCTCTTGCTATCAGGAAGTTCTTCCTAATGTTTAGGTGAAATCTCTTTTCCTGCACCATCACTCCTTGACCCCACCATCCCTCCACTTCTCTATCAGGGATCCCAGAGGTCCACAGTCATTCTACATAAAAGTGTCTCAGTCTGTGAGAGGCCACATCATTTTCTGGTCTCAGATAGTTGATGTACCTTATACTTCTGCACCTCTTGCCAGAAGATCACTCCGTTTTCCAGTAAATCTCCTTTCAGAGACACAAAGCGTCGGAACTGAAAGGATGTGATTGGATTCAGCAAGGCTTTGCGGAAAGTAATTATTTCCTTAGAGGAAGAGACCCACTTATTGTCCACATGCTGTCAAAAAAAGAGGGGAGCAAGAAAAAAGCACACTGAGTAAACTCCATTACCAAAAGCAATAACGAAAGCATTCATTAGGCTGAACTGCCTGATGCTTATCTGTGCCTTGACCCCGACTTTCAGTAGTTTATTACATGGACACAATAGAACTTGGCAACCATTTTCCCCTCTCCCACTCTCTTGTTTGATTTGGGCAGATTCTTTTGGAAGGGACAAAGGGGGAAAGGAAACGACTAGCAATGATTTAGAACATATGACTCCTTAGAATAAGTATGCAAACAGGCATTGCTGTTGATTATGGCAAAAGGGTTCTTGCGAGGGGTGTGTGTGTTTGGAACAGTAGGGGGAGAAGATCAGCTTGAGCTCTTGTAGAAAGGAAGGGGCCAGGCAAGCTTAGAAGTCCAAAACTCGCTTTGACAGCAATCTTGCTCACAAAAGCCACTTTGAAATCCATTGCCATGATCATCAACGGAAGCTGAAAAGTTTCTGGAACAAAGTTCTGCCAATAATAATTAAAAAATACTAATAATGGCATCAAAACATGTAAAGGATCTTCATGCTGAGAGTATGGAAAGTAGGTGTGAATGAGTAGAAGGAATCAAAGGAAACAACAATAAATGTATGCAAAAGAAAAGGGAAAAAAGAGCATGCATTATGTCAGTGTGGCCCTAAGGTATCCTGCAATGAGTTTGGTCTGCTCTCTTGAACAAAATGGATTTAATTCCCCAACTCCGTTCGTCCAGCATTGTCCTTTAATAAACAATTTGATTCTTACCAATGAAGGCCCTGAGTGTCTCTTGTTCCTGGTCAAGTGACTATGTGGAACACAGACCCTAAAAGCCCAAGCCATCATTACAGAGGAGACCATCAGCAGTGGTTTGCGCTGTGAAACTTAGAGAATTCCTACTATAGTATTTCTCATTTCTATGTACAGGTCTGAAAGTTAGACAATAAAGAAAGCTGATGGGAAGAAAGTACATTCCTTTGAAACATGGTGTTGGAAGAGCAGAGGCATACTGAGGGGAAATGGCACCCTGTCTCTGGGCGCCCGCCCTTGGGGGGGCTCCACCCCCCACCGCTACCCACCCCTTTGCTCCTAGCTCCCAGGGAGCCGGCAGTCCCTTCTGCCCTTTCCTCCAGGAAGGCAGAGGAGGCAGACGTCTATTGGGATGGGGCTTAGGGGGTGTGGCCACACCCACGTTGCTCTGGGGCATGGCCACGCCTCCCCAAGCCCCCCCCCTTTGCTCCCGACTTGGCAGCCAGCAGTTCCTTCTGCCCTCCCCTCCGGGGAGGCAGAAAAAACTTCCGTCTATCAGCCTCTGGCACTTGCTTTTATATCACAAAGGCACTTGCTTTTATAGCACTAAGGCAGGGGCGGGGCTTAGGAAGGGCGTGGCCATGCTCCCATGTCGCCCTGGCGGTGTGGACACGTCCCCCCTAAGCCCCACCCCCGGCCTTAGTGCTATAAAAGCAAGTGCCGGAGGCCGATAGACGGCAGTCTTTTCTGCCTCCCCAGAGGGGAGGGCAGAAGGGACTGCTGGCTGCCAAGCTGGGAGCAAAGGCGGGGCAGCAGGGGGGTGCCCTTGATCCTGCCCATGTTGATGACGACATGGGCAAGGTTGAGGGCACCAGAAGACGAGGCAGCAGGACTTCCTGCTGCCTTGCCATCTTCTTCCTGATCACGTGGGGGGAACGATTTTACGCCCCCACGTGACCAGGTTAGTGATGCCCGGGAACAGAGGGTACCCCTCATCCCCAGGTAAATACACCACTGTGGAAGAAACTAAAAAGCAAATAAGTAGATTCTAGATCAAACCATGCGTGAACACACCCTAGACGCTAAGATGACTTAACAGAGGCTATTATACTTTGGTCACATTATGAGAAGACAAGAGTTACTGGAAAAGATAATAATGCTAGTAAAAGTAGAAGGCAGCAGAAGAAAAGGGGGACCCAACATGAGATAGATTGACTCTATAAAGGAAGTCACAGCCTTCAGTTTGTAAGAACTGAGCAAGGCTGTTAATGATGGGACATTAATTCACAGGGTCACCATAAATCAAAAAGTGACCTGACGACACTTAACACAAGCACCATCAGCAGCTCTTTGCATTGTGAAACTTAGAGCTGCATCTTAACCTTTGAACACATACCTGAACACCTATTTTGTAAGCCATGGTGAGAAAGAAGGGCTTTAAATGAAGATAATACTAATAATGCCAATAACAGATGCAATTGCTGTTTCCTTCAACCTCAGCTATTCGTAGAACATCTTCAGGATAGCAAAATGCTACTGGGAGCAAAATGCTACTGCTTCAATCTTCCACAGGAAGTCTCTTGAGCCAAAACCTTTCAAAAAGTTCTTTTTAAAAAAATGCCACACCTGCTGGTACAACTTATAGAACTGGCCATTGGGTAGTACCAAATAAAATAGCAGGATAATGCCAAAAAAGCAAAGATCAAGGAAGAGTTGCAAAGAAACAAATACAGATAGAGCAGGAATGTCATTTGGTTTACAGATTTGTGCCAAGAGAAACAGTCACCTCTGTAAAAATCAACCTGACAGTTTAAACATCAGCATTTGGCCATGTCATAAATGTAAAGCAATAGACTATTTCCTGATATGTCACCCAAGTGCTCAAGAATAACACGGGGAGAGTTCCATGACAAACACTTACCACTCTTCTGTTATTCCCAAGCTAAGATGAAAAGCTTGAGACGGCACCTTTGACTTTCAAGTAATATTAGATGAGAGGGGAGAATCTTGCTTTTCTTTTGAGAATCGTGTTTTGGATGGCGTTCTTGATTGGCTTATACTGGCACGGGGTAAGTGGTTCAGTTTTCTATAAAGTCAGCACAAGTTATCCACACAAAGGGCAGACAAGCAGGCCACTGTCCGTGAGTCCCTCTGGCTGAGTTTACTCCTAACAGTTTGAGGCATGCTGACCGGAAAAGAGGAATCTAAGGATATCGTCAGCTAGCAGCACAAGTTCTCAGCCAGAGCCAAAGGTTTCAAGCTGGCCAGCTGGAGAATTGGTTTTATACCCCACTTTTCCCTACCAAAAGGAGTCTCAGATTGGTTTATAATTGCCTTCCCCCCTCCCCCACAAGAGACACCTTGTGAGCTGTGAGAGTTCTGAGAGAACTATGACTGGCCCAAGGTCACCCTGCAGGCTTCATGTGGAGGAGTGGGGAAGCAAACTCTGTTCTCCAGATTTGAATCCACCACTCTTAAACCATTATACCACACTGGAAGAGGGGCATATGCACATGTCTGGAGTCACAGGAGTCTGGTGGCTGACGGGGAGGAGCTTGCCCTCTGGATTATGCCAGTTAACCAAACATTCTGGATAAGCAAGTACTGGATAACAAAGCTCTTACAGTACATAACAGATATAGCACTGCATATGGCAGGCTGATTCCTCTACCTATTCAGCCAGTGTTTTACTATATTGCTGAATAAATTTAAAAATGGGTGTTCTGGGTGTGAGAAATAAAGAAAGAACCATAAGTCCACAAGTCAGCTGTGGCCTGTCAACAACAACAGAAAAAGTATAACTGAATGTGTGGGAGAGAAAAAGATATTGCTTTGCCTGTGGGTGGAATTTTATAAACCTTCCCCAGTCTCTGCATCTGAATTCTGGGGAAACCTGGTTGATTTTCTACTTGGGGCTTTCCCCACTCACCTTCTGCTGCGCGCCGCTCTCGCGCTCCCTCAGTGCGCGTCATTCCTGGCGTGCTCTCGGGGTTCTCCACAACCCCGCGCGCGGGGTCATCAAAAGGTGCAGTTTTTTCAGCGCCAGGAATGACGCGCGCTGAGGTGGTGCAAGAGCGGCAGCGTCGGGGCGGCTGCATGGTTGCCGCCCTTGCAAGTGGGGAGCGCTGCTGGACCCCTGCTGGGCTTTACTCTGGAGTAGCAATTGGGTGCTGGTGAAGGTGAGTGTTCCTGTATCACACCATGGCTGAATCCACTAAGAGTATATATGTCACATCACAAAGGAAGGAAAGCCATTTGTCATGAGCCAGCCCCTGGGCACTGAGGACGCTAATGTAGAGCTTGAAGACACTGAGCATTGAGAGCTGGCTCCTCACGAGGAAATGCAGCCTGTCCCAAGCCCTTCCTTCCAACCTCAGACAGAGCCTGCTGCCATGCAGCTGGGAGAGCCTTCAGCCAAGTAACCAGCCAGCTGCTCAAAGGAGGCAAAGACAGAGGCTGCAGCTACAGAGTCAAAGAATAAGTGCTTGAATTGCTGCAAGGGATGGCAGCAGTCTCTGCCAGATGGAAGCATCTGAGGAAGATTGAGCTCTTGCAGGACCCCAGCCTCATTGGCCAGGACTTTCTACATAAACCCTGCTTTGGGCTTGGTGCAACAAGCGTACTTCTTGGTAAGCTCCATATGCCTAGTCCTCCTCTGACCTCTCAGCCCTCCTGCCCATGCCTTGACTTTGGACTGCCTTGACCACGCCTTTGCTTGCTGCCTGCCCTGATCCTGGACTGGTTTTGACTATGCCTCACATGCTGCCTGCCTTGACTCTGGCTTGTCTGGCCACACTCCAGCTCCTGACCACCTGCACCACACCATTCTTTCAGCAAGGAAAAGCAGCAATCCCATACATCTGTACTGATAAATTTCCCTAGAATGACAAACAATACACTGGGGGAGGGGGAATCATTTCAACTTAATAAAATGAGGCAGGGGAGAAGGTTTAAGCCCCCATCAGCACAGGACCAAGAAGAACTGGAGCTCACACGCCCAACAACTACGTTAAAAAAATTAGAACAGTGGCTTCAATCATGGAACACCCGGCATCTTGTCTCCACACCCCCGCCCCCAACCAAGACTTGTCTGTTCACTCTTCCAGCCCTGCTTTCTTTCAGCCTGCTCCTTTGCCGCTTCTACTGAAGTTGTATCTTTGTCTGCCCTTGCCAATCCAGCCCTCAGCTGACAAATAACTCTCATCTCATCTGGCTCCTGGCACTGATAACGGCAATATGGTGCACAGACACCCAATCCCCTCTAATATTCCCCATCCCTGGCATAAATGTGTGCAACGTGTCTTATAAAGGGTGCACTGTTCTTTGAGAATGGAGCAAGACAGACATTCCCCGCCCCCCCCAAAAACCCAACCCTCCTGCAATGCCATGCTACAGAGCTTTAAAGATACAATCTCCCCATTAGATTGCAGCTCTAAATGAAACAGATCCAGTGAGATAGGTTGAAGCTTGCCCATTTTGCTGCATAGTACAGATTCTTCGTTAGTGACTGAGTTTAATCTGTGCTCCGTCATAAATTATCTTCCAGATGGAGCACACAGCTTGTCCCAAGAAATCGACTGCATGAAAAGGACAGCTAGAAGTGCAACATGGATATCACATTCATCCTTTCCCTTGCAGCAGCAGTGAGCAATTAACTTCCATGAAAAGCTGAGCCTTGATGGTTTTGGCTGTGGGGCCTGGAGCCCAGCTGCCCTCTGGCCCAGGGAAGAACTCTCGGATACACACACTGCAGCTTGGCTGGCAGCCCAGAACATACGGAATGGCAGACTGGGCCCAAAACTGGCCTGCTCACTGTTCACCTTTACCTTAGAAGGTACTGAAGCGAAGCCTATTAATTGCAGACATTAGCAAGAGATCGCCACTGCATGTTATGTGGCAGGGAGTGGTAAATCAGGGAGTCAAGCAGGGGGCAAGAGAGTCAAAGTGCTAGCTGCAATGCCTCCTCCTCCTCCTCCTCTTTGCTTGACTCCCTGTGGCCCGGTTTGCCAGCAGTAGCAGCATGGAAGCCATGCGTAATATGCTCCTGTGTGCGCGCGCATGTACAAAGTAGTGTGTAAGGAATTCCATAGAAGCAGAAATAAAAGGCTCTTTGGCGAAAAAGACCGTTTATTCAGACATCTTAGAAAGCTCAAGTACACGCAGTGGCAGGAATGGCACTTCCCGCCAGAAGCACAGGTTATAACTCTATTCACCCCATCCCCCTTCCTGCTTCCCATGGGAACGGAGTCCTCATCTCCCGCGCAAAGATAAAGTCTCCGCCGATGAAACTGGCCCATCACCCGGGATGTGGAATGCACCTGCTGTTACTTTACCATCAACACCACTGAAACCTTTACACTCTGCCTCCCTTAAAGAAGACCCCTCCCTCTCAGGTTTGGCGGAAAGGCGCGGTGGGAAAGCAGAAGAAATAAGGGTAAGGGCGTCAATATTTTCGGAATAAACCCATTGGATTATACCCAGAGGAATATCCCACCTAAGAGACTAAATATTGCAAGCGTTTACGATTAAAGCGAGAGTCCAGGATAGCCATTAATTTCAGAGTGCTTGCGGGCCAATTGGACAATAATAAGGTCGGTGGGGGCCTCTCGGGCGGGAGTCGCGTTGCATCGGAAGCGGGAGCCGCCTTGAGCAGGCTGGAATGGCAGACAGGTTGACTGTTACTAAGAGGGTTAGGCAGATGCAATCGGGCAGTGACATCATTAATCACTTTAGTAATCTGAAAAGGTCCCACGACTCTTTTGCCAAGTCTGGAAAATTTATGCACGCCTCTCTGAGATTTTTGGTAGACAAATACACCTGCTTCCACACGCAGAGGGAAATCTGAAGCGATGTTTATCCGCTTTGCAGCTTTTGGGAGTCCTTAGCCTGTTGTGGGCATGGCTCTGGACCGCATTTCCACCCCTCAAGCTAGGGACGCAATCCATTGTTGGAAACTCTGAGGGGTCCAAAGCTGTCGCTGGTAGTTGTGGTGCAACGGCGGGAAGGAGCGACTCAGACACAATTTCAAAGGGGGGCTTTGTACTCGCTATGAACCGCGATTGTTATAGGCCATGCATTCGCAAACGGAATAAGCTCGCACTAATTGTCTTGCGGTAGCTATGCAATAACGCGAAATACTGCTCTTAGGGTTCTGAAGTTCGTTCTCTCCGCCTCACCGCCACTTTGAACGCGGTAGGGGGCGGCGATCACCGGGGCGGCCTCCCAACAACCCTAAAAACGTTTCCAGAACTTCTTCTTGAAATGAATTGGGGGCCGCTGGTCGGAGACCACCTTTAACGGGAGCGGAATGGAGACGGGCAACATGTTGAATGAACAGCCGCATAACTTTAGGAGCCGGAGGGGATGGAAGCACATGGAATAAAAAATGGGCTTGTTTTAGAAAAATAAGTCCACCACCACCCACAAAACCGCGGTTGCCATGACTTTCGGGCAAATCTGTAATAAAATCCATGGAGATGACTTCCTGCTATGGGAGGCCACCGAGAGAGGTTTCCAACAGCCCATGGGGCTTTCCCCCCGATGGTTTTGGCTTCTGCACAAAACCCCAGCAGCCCTTAATATATGCCCTAATATCTCATGCGCATTACTACCAGAACTGCCGGGCGGCCAAATGCAGAGTTTTCAGAAAGCCAAAATGTCCAGCCGAAGCTGGCATCGTGGCAGGCTTCAAGAACCTGCTTTATGAGGGGGGGAGGCACGTGCATCAACATTCCCCCCTCCGGCCAAACTCCATTCTCCAAACGCAATTGGGAGTCACTTTCTTCAGCTGGAGGCTGGAGTGCAGCCCCGGCCTCCTCGAAGTTCCCGCAGAGAAAGGAGAGACGAAGACTAGGAGATGGGGGGTGGAGGAGGAGGTGGACGCTTTGAGATCGGGTGACAGCCAGCCCCAACTGGGAGGGGAGAGAACAGTGCGTGGAATGTCTCGTAAGGCAGCTCCACCCCCCTCCCTCGAGGTAGGCGCGAGAAGCCGCTGGTCAGCCAGTTTATTGGTTTCTCCCGGGAAAAAAATGGACTGTAAAAGAGAGAACGAGAAAAGAAATCATTGCCCAACGGAGTTGTTTTCGGCGGACATCTTGAGGGGGGGTGGAAAGAGCTGCCAGGCTTTTTTTGTGGATCCGACCAAACCTGAAAGGGGTGTTTAGCCCTCCAGCGAGTGGCGCCGAGTGGAGAGTGCTAATTTGATGGCCGCAGTCTGTTTATCCCCTACAGTCCAGTTGAGTTCAGCACCAGAGAATTTCTTAGACAAATAAGCTACGACGGAATCAGCTTACCATCTTTATTTTTCTCGGCAACAGGGCTGCCCCAAGTGCTTTTGGTCCGAGGCATCCACGTGAACCACAAACGGGAGATCTGGGGTCAGGGTGCTTTAGGATAGGTTACGGTGGTAAAAGCAGACTTTAAGAGTTGAAAGGCTGTTTGACACTCTTCAGACCAGGAAAGTTGAGGGGCCCCGGGCTTGGCGGACAGTGGATCTTTACCTTTAGTGCGTAAGAGGTCTGTGAGAGGGAGAGTCAGTTCAGCGACCATTGGGGTATAAAGTCACGATAGAAATTAGCAAAACCAAGAAAAGATTGGAGTTCTTGGCGGGTTGGTGGGGAATAGCAGGCCATTGGAGGACTGGGCGTCAATTTTAGCAGGATCCATTTTTCAAGCCCTCCGGGCGCAGATCCGGTAACCCAAATAGTCAATGGAGGTCTGGGTGAAAACAGCATTTGGAGAGTTTGGCAAAGAGAGAGTTGTCGAAAGCAAGCGTTTCAATACCCTCCCGAACCAATGTTTCATGCTCTTCTATGGTTTGTGAGTGAAATTAAAACGTCATCTAAGAGTATACCACAACTCCCTTGTACAATAAATCATGGAGAACTTCGGGTTGATAAAAGGGCCATAAAAGCCTCCGGGGCCCCACTATAACCCGAATGGCATTATCAGAATTATTCAAACTGTCCAAACTTTGTGTTAAAAGCGCTAGTCAAGTGTTCATAGCCTTCAGCAATTCTGACCCTGTAGTAAGCTTCTCTCAAGTCCAATTTAGTAAAAATGCGCCCTTTGCCGAAAAGTGCATCTAAAAGGTCCTTGATCAAAGGCAAAGGATATTTATTGGACAGGGGAGACCGCATTGAAGACCTCGATAATCTGTGCAAAGCCGTAAAGAACCATCTTTCTTTTTACAAACAAAACGTGGAGCAGCGTGTGCCAGTGTTTGGTGGCCCGCCGATATGAACCCGCTGAAATGCGAGGTTCTTAACGTCCAAGAAGGCAACGAAGTTCCTTCCTCCTCATTGAGGACCTTCATCGCGGTAGATTCTACCTTTGGGCAGTTGCGCCCCTGGTTGTATAAGCGATTTTGCAGTCAGTGTCTCTGTGGGGTGGCAACTGATCGCATTCTTGCTCCTGAAAACTCTGGCTAGATCATGATACGCATGGGTGGGATGCCAATAGAATCGAGGAGCAATCACTGAAGAAAAACCAGGGAGGGGTGTGTCAGGAGAAGTTGGGTTTCCCAGATTCATAGTAATGTTCACCGCAGGGAGGGTCAGTGTGAATTCTAAGATCCGTTCTTTCCAAATGAACTTTGGTTCATGTAACAATGGAATCCATGGCATGCCCAAAACTATGGAGTGTTCAGCACACTGGCGCCAAAATAAAACTAATTTTCTCCCCAATGGTCGGCGCAACGGAGGAGAACCGGCTGTGTTGTTTGAACTGGGCCGGTCCTTACGGTTCCCGAGGGCTGGCCGCCCATTTGGGTGTAGGGAATGGTATGGGCTTAGCCAGGGGAATTTGGTCCAGACCTAGCTCCTCTGCCACCTGGGGCCGCATTAAGCAATGGGGAGCAGCCAGAATCCACAAGGGCCGCAGGCTATATCGCGAAAGTGTGTTTAGCGGGGTTGGCCAGAAACGCTTGGACAGTAATGGGAGCGCTGCCTTCACTCACCGCGTCCGGAGTCGGGCCCATGTCCATGCGGGGCTGAAGAAAGGCAAACAGGCTGCTTCCTCCTCTGGAGTCGCGCTAACCGATGATCGCTTTAGACGAGTCTGGCCAGTCGGAGGGCGGCCCCGGATCTGGCGTGGGTGGCTTGGCAGATGGAGTGCGCGTAGCTGGAAGCGATTGGTTTTTGTTTCAGGACAGTTGGCGGCTAGATACGACCTGGCCTCCTCCGCGAGTAAAGACACAATCCCCAGTCGGCGACAGCGCTCAGGAGGTGGTTTTCGGTAGGGGCGGACTGGAAGCTTGGCTTGGTGAAACGCCCAGTGGCGGGCGGTTTTGGCGCGCTGGGCCTCCGGCACGGCAAGCCGTGACTTCCAAACGAGATCGCCCACCTGGGATCCCAACTGGATCCAATCTGCAATAGTACGCAGGAACCCGAATTAAAAAACACCGCTTCACGTGAAGCTCTTGCCGTCCACAGCATCCTAGAGAAGTATTCCGCGATTTCATGCGTTTCAGGCCACTCACAGGAGGAAGGGGCGTCGAGCAGCAGCGCCGCACGAAATTCACGGGCAAATTCTGGCAAAACGGGCGGTTGCCTTGCTGGATAGTTTTGATGAAAGTGCTGGATAGCTTCCATTCTCGGGCGCTTCTGGATCTTGGAAGAGCGCTCTTAAGGCTTGGAGGAATGCGGCACTGGCCGGTGAGAGTCTTCATCTTGCAAATCCAAAAGAAAGTCACGAACCAGTCGGCTGCTGCCCCATCCAGGACTGGGAGCCGATGTCCCGCGTGATTTTTCGCTACCAGACCGGGTATAAATCATCATAGTCTTCCAAGCGTGGCATTGAGTTGCAAAATGAAGTAGGGAAGTTTGAAGCGGTCCCATCAAAACGGGCTGAGTATCGGGGGCCTATAGTAACCCCGCTCCACGGCTCCTTGGCGCCGCTGGGGCTGGCGGTGGCGCCGGGTTGAGCAGGTTGGGCAGGCGCCAGCGCTGTTGTACGGGGGGGCCGGAATCGGGGCGCTGGCAAGGTGACGCTGGCGTTTGGGTGGCAGGGACTCCAGGTACGTGGCCCTCCTGGCGCCCGGCATTGCTTATCCAGTAACAGCATAGAACTCCAACTTGGGGCTTCCTGGTCTGCTGCCTCCTTAGCTCCTCTCCAACGCAGCCAGCTCCACTCTCCTTGCGGTCAATGCATCCTGGTGCGCATGCAGAGCAGCTTTTTTCTCGCTTCCAATTTAGCCATAGTTCGTCTCCGCTTTAAAAGCTTTGCAGTGAGTTCACTTTTATGCGTGCAGGGCCTGAACGCCACGCTGCCGTTGTAAATCCAGCTCTGGAGTGTTCCAGGACTTTATCATGGACTGGACAGATTCCTGGGCATATTGTCGTTGAGCGCATCTTTGGCACGGGTCCAATCCTCTCGAAGCTTCTCTGGACTTCTTTGCGTTAAGCCGCTCCCGGTCCCTTCTGCAGGTTTTCGCTGGGCTCTTGTTGCAACTGTGCCCGCTTCCTCCTCCCATAGCTGAAGCGTTCATCGGCGGGTCCATGCTTCTTGGGCATCTCGGCAGTCGCCTTCCACTTCCTCATCCCAGGTCTCCTTCGATGCGGGAGAGGGAACAGATCCGGCTGGGAGTGCAGGCTTTCCTCGGACTCTTCGTTCAGTCTGGAAGCTTAGAGACATCGGAGACACCGTGAGCCCCCGGTGGCTTCCCTCGAGGCACCTCAGGTGCTGGCCGCTGACCCGGGGTCAGGGGTCAACCGATTGGAAAACAGTACGGACACCCTCCCAATCCCAGGAATTTAGTCCCGGTGTCCTTTTGGACGGGCTCCCAGTGCTGATGCCACGGTGGTTCTTTGGGAGCATCACCAAAATAACACGAGTCCAGGAAAACCGCTTCAATGGATTCCTGGGTTGCCGCTATGAAAGCGTGGTCAGGCCCGTGCCCTCCTCCATGACAGGTTGCATCCTGAGGTTTGTAATCCACACCTAAAAACGGGTAGAGATCTCGATCCACAGGCGCTTCGATCCATAGACAGCGCCCCAAAGCGACCATGTACAAGTCCCCATGGTCGCCGCCACGCCCCCCCTCGCTCCTGAACCTTGAGTAAAGGAAGGACTGCGTGCTGATCACGAGGGACGTGGGAAAAAGAGCTTTCACCAGCGAGGCCCGCTTCTTCCACCACTTGCACGGGTTCCTCCAGATCCAGAAGGGAAAGGTCGGAGACCCTCTTTGGGGGGGTTACCAAGCACCTTCCGCAGTAAACATTCCTAACCTCTCCATGTCGAGACACTAGAGGTCCACTGCACTAGTAAAATAGATGGATTAACGATTCCTGCCACAATGTAAGGAATTCCATAGAAGCAGAAATAAAAGGCTCTTTGGCTTAAAGAAAAGACCGCTTTATTCAGACATCTTAGAAAGCTCAAGTACACGAGTGAAAGCAGGAATGGCACTTCCCGCCAGAAGCACAGGTTATAACTCTATTCACCCCATCCCCCTTCCTGCTTCCCATGGGAACGGAGTCCTCATCTCCCGCGCAAAGATAAAGTCTCCGCCGATGAAACTGGCCCATCGCCCGGGCTGTGGAATGCACTCAAGGTTACTTTACCATCAACACCACTGAAACCTTTACATAGTGTCTGTATAGTGTTTGTGCTGTACAGAAGCAAAGGTGGGTGGTTATTCTGGAGCAGAAGTATGTGATCTTGAATATTTGCTCCTAAACCACATCTTTCAACTCATCACATTCCTGAAACACTGACAGCAGTGCAGGGAAAATGAGGACCAGGAATGAACACACGTGAGTAAAGGACAATTAATTTAGCAACTATCATTATTTGGAAGGATGAAACCGTTATGGTCCCTCTACCCACTTTAAGGCAGTAAGAATAGGCACAGACTGATCAATCAGGACAGCCCAGCTTCTGCAGAGTATTACTCAACAGGTGACAATGCTGGCCATTTTCTCCTAACCTATTTTATTTCTTCCATCCTCCTATCAATATTACCAGCACTACCTGTTGTTCCCCAAAACCTGTCTTCAGACGGAATATTGGATAGGTAGACAGAGATGATAGACAGAAAATGTGTTTTGAAATGTTTTCTGACAATAGATATGAGTAGTATTTTTAAAAGCATTGAATAAGTTGCAAGCCCCCTTAGTGAACACCGGTCTGTCCAAAGATTAGAGAACATTCAGATGTCATCTCTCTTGAGGGAAGGGCTATGGGTGAGTGGTACTGCATCTGCTTAGAATATAGAAGGTCACCAGTTCAAACCCAGGCATCTTCACTTAAAAGGACTGGGTAGTAGGCCATATGAAAGACCTCTACATGAGACACTGGACAGCAGCTGCCAGTCAAGAGTAGACAAGACTGACCTGGATAGGACAATGGTGTAGTTCAGAATAAGGCACCTTCATGTGTCCCCCGCTATGCTATTTCTGAACCAACAGAAAGTGCAAAACCGTCTTTGGAGGTTTTTAAACAGAGGCTGGATGAACATATGTCAGGAGTGCTTTGATTGTATGTTCTTGAATGGCAGAGGGTTGGACTTGATGGCCCTTGGGGTCTCTTCCAACTCTATGATTCTACGATAAGGAACAGGAAGTTGCATGGGAGTTTTTTGTAACAGTCCTTGTCTGCTCGTGCTGACCCTCTCCAGGATGCCAGTTGCTCTAGCTAACGTCCACATGGAAGCTGCGGGAAGAGTTCTTACACGCTGCATCCTACCCTGTGCTCACCTGTTCCATGGAAGCCTGAAGTTAAACTAAAGGTTGACTAATTTAGAACACAACAAGCAATAGCAGCCAAAGGATGACCTCAGTAAAAGCATGCAAAACAAGTACATTTGCCTATATTTGCTTAGGTATTGACTTCCTGATAGTCACAGGAATATGCAGGAAGTGAGGCCTACTGGAAAACTACTGACATCCTCTCTGAAGTTTTCACAAGATATTGTCAATCTACTTCAAGTTCACTGTCATGTCTGTAAGGACTAAAAAGTTTTGTTTTTAAAAATTAAAGCAAAGCTTCTTATAGATTAATTTCTGGAGTTACACAAAACACACGAAGCCCTGGCACCTGCACCTAAAATGGCTCAAAAAGAATTGATCTGTCTGGAGGAACTCACAGCGGGTGCATTAAATTGGTTTTCCTACTTATAATCATCTGATTTTCTGATTTATTGAATTATGTAAATAATAATGTCTGCCCTTGTTTGCCTGGCACTGATGAAGACCACTCTTAGAGCAACCAGAAGTTTGCAAAAGGGCTGGATCACCTAGCTCAGCTCAGAACAGGAGATAAAAGTATAACAAACACAGCTTGCCTTCCACGTTTCTGTTTTCTTTTTGCGTCTCTGAATTAAGATATCTTCTGCAGCATCTCGTAGGTGCGGCTAAATGGGGGGAAAAGTAGTATGGTTATTTTTAATATGCTCAAAGCAAAACACAAATCTCTGCGTTTGAATGCTCAGCATTGTTACGTACAGTGGTGGGCTATTTTGCTCTTCAGCCAGATGTACTTCACAAAGTTTGGATTGATTGTTTTCTCCCCAGGAAAGGATATTACTATTTCCACCAAAGTTCAAGAAGTATAAGGTCTGGGTGGTCACAGCTCCAGCACTGTTGACCTTAAAACATGAAGGAGTGTGGCAAAAACACATTGGGCCTTGCTTCCTGAAATATCTCAGTTGGGTCACTTTCACTCTCGAACTAAAGAATACACAGGAAATTCATGGTCAGGAATTCCCCTTGGTTTAAAAAAAAATTAAATGCTGCCACGGGGGCGAGGGGATGTTGCTGAGAGCAGTGGGGCTAACTTGCCTCTAGTGCCGATTCTTCATTTAAATTCCCTGTCAAGTTTAGAAAACATACAGGTGCTTTCAGGGACAAGAAATCTAAAAGAAATCTTAAAAAACAAAACAGGATTTTATTGTTCCTTCCTTTGGCAGCCTGTGAACAGCCCATTTTCTCCCAGTTCCACTGCCATAAAAATCAGTGAACTGAAGACTCTGCAAACTCACCAGTTTTTCCTCTCTGATGTGGCACCAGGCTCAAAGCACTTCCCACCCAGAAGACTCAGTGTGCCGCACAGCAAATAATAATTCTTTCGTATAGCCAGACAAGGGCCTGGTTCGTAGCCAGCCTCTGACTTTGCCTGCTTAGCTGTCGTGTGGATGAAGAAGAACTCAGAACCATTTCTAACTGAATCGACAGATCCAGATGGGAGAAATTGTGGAGCAGGCAGTGTGAGAAATAGACAAGGCAGAGTGTTGGGGAACCCGGTTCATTTTCTTTGGGTTCATTTTCTTCCTGACTACTCAGCAACTTTCAGCTTCTAGGGGGGTCTGGAATTCATTTGCGTGCACCGTAGAGGGAGCGGCTGTGTATGGAGGGTGGAACGCTGCAGCTACGATGAAGTTCTCCTCATCCCCAGCCTCCCACTCCAGGAAATGTGCCAGATGTGAAATCAGACTTCTTCTGCTGCTTAAGTCTCAAGTGGCTAACAGGGATACCAGAAGGACAGGAGGTGGGTGGCAGTGAATTAGACCCCCAAATGCCTAAGTCATCACTAAATTACCTTCATTGTTGTCCGTGGCCCAAATTCTTCGCTTCTCAGAAACAGCGGCAACCACTTTTTCTCTAGTCTTATCCGGGCGTACTTTTGGACCTCGACCAGGATCAAAGGAGAAACTTGCTCATGGATCACGCTTCCCCAGCCTCCACCTGATTTCATTATCTAAAGAATGCAAACACACCAGAGGGCTGGATAAACTTTGGGGCTAACCCCTGCCGCCCCCACCCCCAAAGATTATGAGCAGTCTCCCAAGCTTCCGACTCCATATGTACCTTGAAAAATGGATTCACCACCTTGCAATGGTTCACGTTTTTGAAACTGTTTCAAAAATAACAGCTCACGCTGGTCATAGGTTATGTCACAGTAGTGAAGATATATAATGGAATAACTTTTTGGTTGGTGATTTTTTTCTTCAGAAAGAAATAGAAGGCGCTCAAAAGAAGTTTTGGTTTCTTTATGGGCTGTATTTTATATATTTTTTATTTTTTAAAAATTAATTAAATTGATTGTACATCTTGGCTAAGAGATGTAACTCATCAGGCAACAGGGAATGTCTTGGCAGTTTCCTCACACTATTTTGGTGAGGATTTTCTTAGAGTCCCCTGACTCAAGGCCATAAATATGAAGCCCAATTTCCCCATTTATTTTGGATGTGGTTAAAGTCATTGCACGATTATTTCCCCACTGCAATTTCACCTTTTGGATATGCCTTACCAAGGTCTCCCCACAGAGCAGCAGGTGATATTAACCACATCAGAGATAATGCTTATGAATTAAACCTCCCACTGGCACTTTAAATAGCATCAGTTGCAAGAGGAGGCCAGTTATATGTCAAGGAATTTTACAGAACTCCAGGGACAGGGGACCCAGCCAATCTTCCCCATTAACCAAGTGTGAAATATTGCTTTGGCTGCAGCAGAACAGACCTCTCCAACTAAAAGATCAGTCTAACCAGTTTTGGAGAAATAACACTAAACGAAGATTTCAAATGACTGACTAAACAAAAGTTTAAGTCAATAGTTTTCAAACTAAAGAGAACCGTTTCTTAACTGATGTGTCAGCTAAGGAACCTCTGTCTGTTTGCCACCGAATCCCTGGACTAGGGTTCTTTTCAGTTCACACAAGGGACCTTTGGGTTCCACAGCACAATCAATGATGGTACCCTAAAATGCAACCCGATACTTTGTGACAACTGTGCATTACAATGGAATGTTGTGATGGACGAGCAGTCTTTTAATATTGTCCAGATGTAAAAATCGTCTCATGAGCAGGTAAGTTTCTGAGGAATTCCAGGCTTTTCTGGAACATGGCTATAATATTCACATACAACTACAACTCTGTAGCACCACCTAGATCTGGTTCTAGGTTGTGGGGGGTCCCACGCAAAAAGCCCCCCCCAAGCCTAGAACCAAATCTAGGTGGTGTTACACACACACACCCCACACCTGCCTTTCCACCTCCCACTTGCTTGGCCCCCATCTCCACATCACAGTCCACCTGCTCTTAACCACTACATCACGCTGGATCTTAGAGTTAATTCACATCTTACAGAAACATGTTCTGAACATCCTTCTCCCACTTGCAAACCTCACCTCTTAAGGTCAACAGCCCTCCCCACCTGCACTCCCCCTCCCCAGCAATGGGTTGGGGCATGCAGCTAAAAGTGCTGCTTCCCTGGCTACCAGGTGTACCACCGGCAAGCCTGTGCACAATGACACTGAGCAGCTGGGCCCACAGGTGGTGCAGCACTTCAATCAAACAGATGGGGAAGGCATGCAGGCAGGTGGCAGGGAAGTGATTGGGTGGAGTCAATGAAAGTGGGGTTCACTAGAAGCCCTGGGCCCAGGAAACTGTCTTACCTTAAGGTGTGCTGAGACTGGCCATGGCATTGCATCGTGGAAAGGTTTTACCACGGTGGTTATTTCACAGATAAAAATAAATTATGTAAAGAGGAAGGATATACGATGCAGTGGCATGCAGAAGGCCTCAGTCCCGGGCATTTTGATACAAAGGATGAAAAAGAAGAATCTTGGATTTATACCCCGCCCCCATTCTCTCCTGTAAGGAGACTCAAAGGGGCTTACAGACTCCTTTCCCTTCCTCTCCCCACAACAGACACCTTGTGAGGTAGGTGGGGCTCAGAATGCACTGTGACAATCCCAAGGTCACCCAAATGAACTGTGACAAGCCCAAGGTCACCCATCAAGCTTCATGTGTAGTAGTGGAGAAACAAATCTGATAAGAGTCCACCGCTCATGTAGAAGAGCGGGAAATCAAACCCGGTTCTGCAGATCACAGTCCACCTGCTCTTAACCATAACATCACGCTGGATCTTAGAGTTAATTCACATCTTACAGAAACTTATTCTGGAGTTCTGTGCCTCACCGGCGGACCTGGCCCTGATTCTGATCAAAACCACAGCATGAAGAGAAAGGGTGCTTAAATCTCATTCCACACAATTTCCTGACCTGAACTGATCCCAAGGAGTTGCTATTTGTCTTGTTGAAGAAACCTGTGCTGATCTACCAGGGCACAGATGTTTCCCCAATGGGGCAAACACTGGCTCCCCAGAGATCTCCAGGCTGGGAAGGCTTAATTGTGGGGAGCGGAGTTTAAACACCCTCTCTCTGTGTTACATTATCTGAATTGGGCCCGTGTGTGCCAGAGGGTCCCAAAACATGTCTTCCCGATGTGTGACTTGCCAAATCAGAACAGGTGTAAGACCCCTGGATAGCCATCAAGTCACAGTGAGCAGTACTGAGCTAGATAAACCGATAATGTAACTCCGCATAAAGCAGCTCCAACTGGAAAACACAGTACACATGACGCACCAACCAGCATCTGGCTAACACAGATCTCTCAGTGAGCTTTAAAGTAATGCATCACAGCAACTACTGACCTGCTCTTGCTCTTCTTTGGTAGCTGGACTGTCAGGACCAAAAAAATACTTTCTATGTAGGTATTTATTTTTAATCTCCTTAGATTTTTCTTCTCTTTGTTTTTTGTCCCTGTGGAGCATCCTTCTGAACTGCTCGATGTCCATCCAGCACATCAGGTCAGTGCTGCAAAGAGTCAAGGAGAAACTTTTATGTTGCCATTTTGAACCAATTAAGGTTTTGACCAAGACAAACAGCCACGATCACCTGGGGAGCTGTTAGTGCACAGCAAGCAATTCACCACATAGGTTGGGTGTTTTTTTGCCACACTCTTGCAGCAGTTCGGAGGACAGAATGCAGTCTCGAGGTGAAAGTAACCTGATCCACGTGGCAAACAGATGCACACTGATGGATGGAAACAGATATCACCTGGAATGAATTAAAGAGGCCTCTGCAGCTGTAATATGTCCACTGGCCTTTAATTGCCCATAAGGAGACACTCACGTCCCATTATATTTCCGGAATGAATGCTGTGACGAATGCATTTATCCTGCATTCAGGTTACAAAGTGGAGCTGCCCCTGAAAGAGTTAAGCCCTGGCCAGCCCTGATTGGCCAGAGAAAAAACGCAGATACTATAAATACTGTCAGCGAGAGTGCTGAGGGGTTCTTGAATCTTGGTTCTTGCTTTGAGTCTTTGGACTTTTTGGCACTGTGTGAGCTTGTGTGCCCTCGGGTACTTTTTGTAGCAGCGTGAGGAGAATCCGCCAGATCTCTCACTGCTGTGGCTTAGTAATAGCTGAGGAAGCTATTTAAGTCATCTAAAACCCTGAGATTTGGAGGAGAGTGTCTGCCCTCAGGTGTTTGTGAGGGAAACCTCTAAAAGTCTATAGGTCTGTCCTCCAATACAGTGAACACCAGTCTTGGGAGGCCCAGTTCCAGTGGCAGAGAAGCCAGATTTTGGGATTGTGGGAGAGGGAGGCTGTTATGCCTGAATCCCACAGGGTGTAGACTGGGTGTTTTATTTTGTGGTGAGGTACAGCGGACTGAAGTTTTTATTTTATGAGGGAGTGTGAAACCTCCAAAGAAACATCTTTGCTGTAACATCTTATGAAAGAAAATCTCTTAAGAAACATCTTTCTTTTCCTGAAGTACAATCTGAAGTAAAGTGACACCTGCAAGTGTCCATTTTGTAACTTAAGTGAAGTGCCTGCAACCGTTAAGCTTAAGAAACAAACTTACTCTGCAACCGTTAAGCTTAAACAAACTTTCTCTGAAACCAATACGCTTATATCCTCTCCAGTTTACCTGAGAAGCCTTTGTTAAGCCAGCAATAAACATTTTAAGTTTTTGTTCAAGACAATCCGTTCCAGTTATTATTATTTTTGTCTGTGTGTCTGTTTTCCCCAGTCAGGGTAGTGACCGTTTAAAGTCAGTTTTTGTGGGCTTTAATTTATATTGGTGGCAGCGAAGAACAAAACAACTGAAATAATAGGAAGGGTTCCTTAAAACCAACTACCGGGGATCCTTCCTATATAGTGCCTTACGTTATAAATGCTGAGGCTGAGAAGAAGACCCTTCCATGTAGCTACTTCGATTCCATAAATCCTTAGGTACAATCCCATGGCTGTCATCTCGACTCACGTACACCCCTCCCATGTGAATTGATATTGTAAGCTCCTTGGGACAAGGATCTGTCATTACTTCCCGGCATCAGTGGGGCAAGGATCAGTCCTTAACTCACATTACTTCCCACTGTTTACACCAATAAAGCTTTATAAAAGGCTATACAAAAGTAAAAGTATACAAAGCTCTATCGGTGCTCAACCAAGTGAACAAGCAGTTTGTGGAGTGACATTCGCAAAGGGTGACATTCACTCTTCAGTACAAGGGGGGGGGGTCAAGGGACACAGAAGAAGCACATGACCCCAGCACATGGTCTCAAAGCTCCTATATACTGTGGTCTGTGTGGCAACTGCAGCGTACAAGAGAAAGTAGTAGAAAGTAGGGTGCAAAGAAGGGCTTTTCGGATTAAATGACACAGCTGTTTGGGACAGTAGAATGTCTTGGTCCAAAAGCCCTCTTATATTTCCAGCCTGGAAAGTGCAATATCTAGTGCCACTTCCATTAATGGGAATGGAATCTACTTAGTGGACAGGCCAGAAGGGAGGGGAAAATGATCCATGTGTGCTCTGAAGCTCTAGATAAGCGGGACCCTGGAGCGGGGCACACATCTGTGTTAGTGTGACATTCCTTCCCTGCTGTTGAGACCCATTAGCCAATAATGCGAAACAGCAGGGAGACCCTTGCTGGTAAAAGAAAGCAAGCCCTGATTCAATGCATCCATTTTGCTCTGAAATAAAAAAATATATGGTGAGACAGAAATATCAGTAACACAAACTCTTCTTGGCAAAACGTGGCAAGGCCCTGGCGAACGCAGAGGAAATACCTTGCTGAGTGCTGTGTGAGGAAGAGTCGGAACTGCTCCAAATCCATTTTGTTGCGTATCAAGTCAGCAAGGCGGCAGAACACAACTTCGCCAGGGGCTTCACTTGGAAGCTCTGTGGTTTTAGCAGAATCAAGAGGAATCGAGACCTTCTTGCCAACAGCCGATTCCTGATGAAAGAATTGTACAGGGCAATCTAGAGAAAATGAGTAAACCTTTTCTTAAGTACATCTTCTTCCTACATTCTGCTGGCACCGTCTAATCTTTTACAAAACTGTCTTTCATGTCCAAACTTAAAGGAAGTCACACGTGCTAAGATCTGGAACGTGGAACACTTTGCCAAGAGCGGCAGATGCACAGCTCTTTGAGGGGGGAAAGATGGCAAATGAACAGGAGAGAAAATGTGTTAAAATCAAAACTCGGGTCCCTGAGATAGATCATAATATAACTATCAAAAGATCTTTAGGTCTAGCCCAGTGTTTCTCAACCTTCCTAATGCTGCAGCCGTTTAATACAGTTCCTCATGTTGTGGTGACCCCCAACCCTAACATTTATCCATTTTACAGATGGAGAACACTCATGCAGAGAGTCTTAGGTGACCCCTGTGAAAGAGTCGTTCGACCCCCAAAGTGGTCGTGACCCACAGGTTGAAAAACGCTGGTCTAGCCCCATCTTTGGGAGGGGTGGGGAGAGTCAACTACATCATCACTTTCAATCATTGATTGTAAGAACTCAATTTCTAGATAGGACAAATATAGTTTTCTAAGCTAGTTCAACTAATAGAATGGAGAGAGATACTTGTGTCCTATTCTCATGGGAGCAAGATGGAGAGGTGGCGTGGAGAGAGGATATAAAATGCAGAAGAAAGATTCTCTGAAAGTAGCAATCTATACTTTAAACTTGCACAGGTGTCAAACTTGTGGCCCTCCAGATGTTATGGACTACAGTTCCCATCATCCCCTGCCATGCTGGCAGGGAATTATGGGAACTGTAGTCCATAACATCTGGAGGGCTGTGAGTTTGACACCTGTGCTTTAAAGGGATAGTGTCAGAGCAGTAGAGAAAGGATGTCCGGTGTCTTGACCTCTCTGTCTCTCTGACTATCAAGTCTAAGTCCCACTCTGAAGTCTGAGGTTAAGAGACAGTGCAAAGTTGTTCACTTCCAACAAATCAATCAAGCACAACCAATCCAACAGAAAAAGCACAAGGAGGTTCAAAGCAGCTTACAATCACCCTCCCTGACACTCCCCACAACAGACACCTTGTGAGGTAGGTAGGGCAGAGAGAGTTCATAGAGAATTGTGACTAGCCCAAGATCACCCAGCAGGCTTCATGTGGAGGAGAGGGGGAGAACAAACCTGGTTCACCAGATTAGAGTCCACCGCTCTTAACCACTACACCACGCCGGCTCTCCAGCAATTAGTCTACATAGCTATTAGCTATGTTGACTGAATCAAATCTCCATGTTCAAAATACCAGTTACTGGAGTGGGCAACAACTTGGCCCCTATGCCCTATCCTCTCCAGGGGGATCTGGTTGGCCACTACAAGAAACAGGACACTGGACTATACGTAGAGTATTGGTCTGATCTAGCAGGGATCCTCTTAGCTTCTTATGCCTCACAATAAAATAGTCCCCCATGAACCTCTTTAATAAGCAGGCAGAATGTGTTCTCCCCTCTTTATACCAGGCTTTGCATTAAAGGCTCACCTCAGCCTTCAAGTAGCTTTTATGCCATAGTTTGTTTGAATTGGGCCTTCATGACTGCCATTTAAAAACCAGTGATGCTGAGCAGTGGTCTGTAAAGGTCTACAAATCCCTCAACATTTTGTCAATGTTAAGACACAGAAGTGTTAACTTCCTGGTGTGCAAGGCAAGAGGGAGAGAAAGAAAAAGAATTTGTTTTTGTTAATAGGTGCTTGTCTTACCTCATCCTTCTTGGAAATGCTCTCCTCATGCAAAGCCTGCAGCTTTCTAAAGTACACTGAGTCCAGCTGTCGAGTTTCTTCCACCAGCTCCACCTAATAAAAATAATATCTTATGTCATTCACACAGTACACATTATAGGAAGAAAGATGAAGGGGGTAAGAGCGGCAGATTGCCAGTGACAGTGGGTAGAAAAGAAAGACGTTTGCCAACAACAAGACAGATGTTTAGAAGGCATATCTCTGGAAGTTGCATCCCTGGAGCAGATGATTCAAGAAGAACCGCTGAAGAGGCTGAACTAAAATTTCCTCTCAGGATGGAAAAGACTCTTCAATTCAAGAGGACGGGGGTCATGTACAACAGAAAAAGGGAATGTTGCGAAGATACAAAGGCTTAGCAGAAACTGAAGAACAGATAAAAGACCTGCGTTCAGCAGGAAACTCTATTAATTTAATATAAACTTACCCAAATAAATGTCTTAAGTTTGAGGTTAAATAAAAGAAAGTAGAGGGGCAATGCTCCTGACTCTAACCTCAGTGAAAAGAACATGCTTATCACTAATTAAAAAGGGTTTTTTTAATTTTGCAGTGTTTGTCAAACTGACCTGCATCTCCTCAGTAATCCATCCAAGTTTCCATATAATGTCTTGCAAGATCTCAGAACAGACAGCAACCCTGAATAGTATGACTCTCACAATGAAGTATGGGATTTTTCTCTGTTTGCATTTTATCATTTACTTCCTTTCTTGAGCCTGTATGCCACCCTCACACCCAGAGGTAGTGCTGAATTATTCTTTTAGCACTGTCTGTGCATAAAAATTAGGAACCTCACTGTTGCTCCCCTCTGAAGTAGGACTCTATCTAACTATCTTTCTATTCATCCATCTGCCCATGTATCCATCAGTCTATCCATATGAATCAACTGCAGTAGAATATACTTATTTTTACATTTGTATCATGCCTTTTTTCCATGGAGTTCAAGATTACATATGTAAAGGTCCCAAGAAACCTTCCATCCAGGTATGGATAACATCCAACCTTCCTTAATTTTAGCAAGGTTACTGGATCAAGTAGTACAAATACAACATTAAGAATAAAATCCTTGTTGAAGGCTGTCACAGCTAGAATCAACTGGCTGTTGTGGGTTTTCTGCCTTTGTGGTCATGGTCCAGTTGTTTTAGCTCCTAATGTTTCGCCCACATCTATGGCTGGCATCTTCAGAGTCATGTCAAAGTAAGATGTGTTTCTGAAAGCAAAACGTCTTACTGTGGTATACATCTAAAGCAGGGGTAGGGAACCTGCGGCTCTCCAGATGTTCAGGAACTACAATTCCCATCAGCCTCTGTCAGCATGGCCAATTGGCCATGCTGGTAGGGGCTGATGGGAATTGTAGTTCCTGAACATCTGGAGAGCCGCAGGTTCCCTACCCCTGATCTAAAGATACCAGCCACAGACGCAAGCAAAATTTTAGGTGTTAAAACCACAAACACACAGCCCGGAAAACCCACAACAGTCAGATAAACCCCTTCTTTAGAATTATCTGTAAATGCCCCTATATGCCCCATGAATACCTAACATTTTTGAAAATACTGGAATAAACTTGAATTCAGCACCCAACTAGAGCAGACGTTACTCATCTACACGGTGCTGGGAAGATTCACTTCACCTTAACAGGAATGGCGGATGGAACTTAATGCACAGCAGCCAAGAATTAAAACCCAAATGACTGAGAATAACTCTGGACAGAAGCAGCACCACAGACATGAGGGGGGTCAGCCTCTAACAATTGTTTGCAGTCCTACAGGTGATACTCAGTCCCAAGACACTTTCCATTTGAATCAGCTTTTCAGGAGCAACCTGTCTTAAAAGTTTAAGCAGTGGGTTCGGAGAGGTTATATTTTTACCTCCCAGGACTTTTCTTACCAAGACTGTCCCTTCTAGCAGCTCTCTGTATCCTTCTGCAATGATTTTGTTAAGAAAAAATTGACCTGCGGAAAAAGAAATAATCTTTGCCCAGCCCTTCCCAATCTAGATTTTGGCCTTCCACAGCTGTTTGGGGTTAAAATGAAGAAATAACAACAACAACAAACTGTGCGTTGTCAAGTCAATACTGACTCAAGGCAACCCCAGGACCCTGGGGTTTTCAAGGCAAGAGATGGGCAGAGGTGGTTTGCCATTGCCGCCTTCTGCACGGCAAAGATAAAATATTCACATATGTAGTCAAAGTTTAGCTTTTCCGCTTCTTGGGATTCCTGGCTCCTCTGTCTCCTTCCCTCTCTTCTTGACCTAAGCCCTGTTAATTTTACAAAGGCAACCAAACATCCTCATCCTGTCTATCACTTCTTTAGCCTTTGCCAAGACATACATCCATACAGCTGCTTTCTATGTTTCATGTTATACTACGCAGTTAAGAAAAGGCCTGGATTCTTCTGATTTGTTTCAGTAATGGAGGCATGTTTCTCTAACAGAAGGAACACCTCCCGTGACACAAAGCACTCTTCCAAGTGAGTTGTTTTTTTTTAACTTGGGGAAGGTGGATATCCAGGAAGGTCCTCATCTGGTCTTGATCGTGCTCCTGCAGGCTTCAGTCTGATCACAGCCCTTGACAGCAGCCGGGCTAGATTCCATCACAGTTGGCCTCCCGAGGGCAAGAGTATTTGGTGCCATCTTTTACTAGGTTGCTGGCTACTATACTAAATTGTATTTTATTGGATTTAACTATTTTATTGTTGTTTTAAATGTATTCTATTTCTAAGTGGTTGTACGCCACCCTGAGCCCTGTGGGGAATTGGGCAGGATAAAAATGTGAAAATAAATAAACTAAAAATAAATTAAACTCCACTGGAAGCTAAATGTTGTCTTTTTAAGCAGTTACATACTTAAATCAACGATGCCTCCAATCATGCACTGGATGGCTTTTTGTCTCCCATCCCTCCCCTACAATAAATGATGGCCCAGGTAGGCTGACTTAGGAAACTACAGACCACAGTCAGTCTGACCTCTGTCCCAGGGTATATACTGGAGTGGATTTGAAAGGGATCTAACTGCAAGAATCTGAAAGATCACCTGGTGATCCAAGGAAGTCAACATGGATTTATCCCCAAGAGGTCTTGCCAGACCAATCTCATTTCCTTCTTTGATCAGGTGACAACTTTACTGGATCAAGAGAATGCTGTCGATGTTGTTTACTTGGATTTCAGTGAAGCTTTTGACAGGTTCCCCATGATGTTCTGATTGGTAAACTGGAGCACTGTGCACTGGACTATAGGACAGTTAGGTAGGTAGGGAACTGGTTGGAGAACTACACTAAAAGAGTATAGTTCTCAATGGCATTTCATCTGAATGGAGGGAAGGGTACCGCAGGGCTTGATTCTGGGCCCGGTATGTTTCACTATTTTTATACATGATCTGGATGAGGGGGTAAAGGGACTACTCAATAAATTTGCAGATGACACCAAATTGGAGCAGCAAATACACCAGAAGACAAAGAGGTAATTCAATGAGATCTGAACACACTGGGTGGAGGGAAACAAGATGTAATTCAACAAGGACAAGTCCAAAGTTCTACATCTGGGTAATAAAAATGTGAAACACACATTTCTATTATTCTAGGATTCTACATATTGGATGGGGGATTTACTTCTTGTTAACAGTGTATGTGAACAAGATCTTGGCATATGGGTAGACTGTAAGCTAAACAGGAGGCACCCAGTATGATGCAGCAGCAAAAAGGGCTAGTGCAAACTTGGGGTGTATCAACAGAGACATTCAGGGATTTCAAATGCAATTATTTGACACCTCAAACCAACTGACACCTCAAGAGGACGGATGGAGAATTCACACCTATTCCTTTCTTACTTGGTACCATCTACTATTTGATTACCTTTTCATATGTAGCTCTGTCTTGTTCTAGCATCTTCATCCAAGGAACCAAAAGAAGGCTGAGGATATATTCTTCGGCTGGGTCAAAAAGATCCTCAAATGGTGGCTCAATTTTCCGATAAATCTCATGTTTCTTAAGCTGATGTAGTCCAATATCCATAGTGGCAGAAGGAGCAATATAAGTGGCATAAAGGAACTGGATAAGTGGAAGAGAAGCAAACAACTACTTAGTTATCTGTTCCACAAAGAATATATACAGCAAAGCAGGGGAGAGGAATGCACTTTTGTGCCATATCAGCTCTAGTTTTCTATTCTTACAGGAATACACACACCCTGCTTCTTAAAATGTCTGTTTTCTTCTTCAGATGATCCTTAAAGCTGTTTCACACATCAATGGTCATAGCTTGAGGACTGCAGCAAAAAGGGCTGATGTGAAAAATGAGCCTTTCCATAGACAGAATTTTTACTACACATCATTCAAATGTGGGTTTTTTTAAATGGACACCATCAGTCCATCTAAGCCTGGTGAACATCCCACACAGCAGAGTGAAGCAGGAATGAGGTGGGGGAACATGAAAGTAACAGAGTAGACTGCACCCAGGGATGTAGGTAAAGGGGGGGGAGGGTTCTCGAGTTCAAACCCCTCCCATTACATGTCCAACTTGCTTGAAACAGTGAATGGAATGGAACAGCCGGAAAGCCCTCAATCACCGAACCCACCTCATAAAAAATCTATACCTACGTCACTGATTGCACCACTTTAGACTGCAAGAAGGGAAACACTAACAACCAGGGTCAGGTAGAATCTGCCTGCTGTCTTATGGATTTTTTTGTAACTTCCAAAGAGTTTTTTCATACACTGAAGCATTAAAAAGTGCTTGCTTTCTGAGGTGGCACAGTGGTGTGTTTTAATAGCTGCTTTGCAAGTTATGTCATTATTGAAGTTTAGAATTGGGTCCCATTAGAGAGATCAAAGTCCTGTTCACGGAAGGAAGGAGGAAGGAAGGAAGTTATGAGAGACAGAAGAATAAAATCTAATGTTAAGACTACGTCTTAATCTAATCTTGACTACGTTAAGCTAAAAAAACAGTCAACCCTATAATCTCAATTTATCAGTCATTCTGCTACACATATTGACACAGGATTTCCAACTACAGGTAGGAAAATTTCTGGAAATTTGGGGGTGGAGCCTGGAAGAATGGAGTTTGGGAAGGGGAGGGACCTCAGCAGGGGTGGAGCGAGGGGGAACTGCACCCCTGCCATGCCACGCCCCCGCACTGACACGCGCCCGGTGCATCGCGCGCCCACTGCCCCCTTGGCGCTAGGCCACTGGACCTCAGTAGAGCATCATGCAATAGTATCCGCCCTCCAACTTAGCCATTTTCTCCAGGGAACCGAACTTTGTATTCTAGAGATCAGCTGCAATACTGGGAAATCCCCAGGCCCCACTTAGTTAAATGCATGGGAACCAGGTTGGTTTCAAACAATGAACAAAATAACTCTTTAATAGAAAGGTTAGTGAGGTCACTGTCATTGTCACATTCATCTGATTCATCAACAAAGCCTACACGTACATACCTTGCTTGCACATAAACAGTGGGGTAGCTAGGTAAACTTGAGCCCGGGGCGGAGTCTGAGTTTTCTGTCCACCTCTGGGCCCCTCCGCGCCCCCCCTCCCATGCCCCACTTACCCTAGCCAGTCAGACCTGGCTCCCGTGAGAGGACTGCCCAGGCATGAGATCTGACTGTGCCGTGACCACTCCCTCTGGCTGGCCAAGCAGCCGTGGTCAACTCTCACGATGCAGTCGGTTTGGCTGGGCAGAGGGGGTGGGCGTGGCACAAGAAAACTGCCTGACGAGCTGGCTGCGGCGCGGAGCAGCCAGGCACTGCCAAGGCAGGCCTCGACCCGCCCCTTGGGCAGTGGTCAAGCCAGCCGACAGGCCAAGGGCCCTGCCTGGATGGTGCCTGGCTGCTCCATGCTGCAGCTGGGTCATCTGCTGCCTAAGGGGCAGACCAAGGCCTGCCTCTTGACCCGAAGTGTGGGGGCGATTTTCCGCCCCACCCCCTGTGACTCAATTGGGCACGCCCAGGGCGTTTGTCCCCTTATGTTCCCATTGCATCTACGCCACTGCAGATAAGCTTTGTACAGAGGTGACAGTGAATTCAATCGCGACAAAGCTAAAAGGAATCATACTGGATCAAATGTATGACATCTCCTAGCTGTCCTAACAGATTGTAAAGTAAACTGAAATTGAACAGCTATAGCTGTAATTAGGCACGGAATGGTACCAAACCTTAGAATTTATATGGAAGGATCCTAAATACTAATAAGGCTAAGGTTACATCACATTTTAATGCAATCCAAGTTTTTACATGCAAGAAGCTAGGCTACTAAACAACAGGCCAGATATTAATCAATACAACAGCTCTTAAAAACTGCTTTTCTTATTAAAGGATTAGCCATTTTATTCAGGCTGAGCAAGGCAACTTCAAAGCTAAACGGATTGCCCTCCAATGGCTCATAAACCAACACATAAGCCCTGAGAATAGGGAAGGATGAAAGGGAGAAAAAAAAGGTTTTCCTTGCTGGAAATGTTCTCTCACCAAAGTGTGTTTTTAGTGGCTCAGATATCATCTTCTTGTTTTACACACTGGGAAAGCAGCAGGCGTTTGCACACCCGTTCAGCTTTGGTCTCCTATAGAACAGTGTCTGGCTTGACGGCTCTTTGCAGGCGGCAACATTCTCTTACACTACAATAGTCATACGGAAGTTGCTTGAAACGCTACTGAATTCAAACACTTTCTTCTCCATTTCTATGCAGCGGTGCTGCCAAAAGAACAAACAAGTGGGATGTAGATCAAATCAAAACGTAACTCTTCCTAGAAGTTAAAATGACTGAACTGAGGCTATCACACTTTGGTCACGTTATAAGAAGACAAGAATCACTGCAAAGGACAAAAATGCTAGCAAAATTTGAAGGCAGCAGGGAAAAAAGGAAGGCCCAGTATGAGATGGATTATATTCTATAAGGAAAACCACAGACCTCAGTTTGCAAAACCCAGTGGCGGAGCGCCAAGGGGACAGGGCCCCCCCCGGCCCCTCCCCCTTTTCCCTGCGCCCCCTGCGGCACGCGCACACACACACACACACACACACACACACACACACCGCCCCCCTTCCCACACTTACCTATGTTCCTTTTCTTTTTTTAGTACTTTTTGAGGCTGAAAAAAGCGGCCTATTTACAGTTCAGGCTAAAAACTGCCTGAGGAACTACAGTTCCCAGGAGACCTTGGGGCTCACAAGTGTGAGAAGGGGGGCTGTGTGTGTGCTGCGGGAGGGGGCACTGCAGGTGGGCCATGGGGGGCAGAAAAAACACACTGCGCACCGGGTGCAGTTTGGCCCAGCTATGCCTCTGGCAAAATCTGAGCAACCCTGTTGACGATAGGACCGATTAGAGAACACTGATTCATAGGGTCACCATGAGTTGGAAGCCACTTGATAGCACTTAACTCACATGCCCCAGTAGCACAAAGCAGGCCCTCACCAACCCACTATTCCACACATTCAATACAACTGGATTAGCGCACCAAACAAGTTGAGTTTAAATTGACTGTTTGAACCAAAAAAAGTCACACTTCTCTTTAATGTGGATTTGGAAACTACCTGAGAGCTTTTTAGGCCACAACTAAAGAATAGCTGGGAATACAACAGTAACACAATTGGATGGGGCATTCTATAATGCCAGGACTTCTGGAATGTACTCTTGATTTGAAAGGGGAATCTTCAGGGGCATCCAGGTTGACAATGATGGCCAATGGCACAATCTCATGGAGGGGCTGCTTTGGGTGATGATGACTGCACTGAATATTTTACTAGGTGCTGTGAGGGCAAGCTACTTCTCCAAACAGCTGGACCATTTTCATTGATCCGTTAGAGCCAGGACTGGGTGGTGGAAAGTGATATTAAGTCTCTCACTGAACCTGTTTAAACTAAAGTGAGGGGCCTCTACTACAGTGCCATTTTTATCTTCTTCCATATCTAAAAGGTGGGGGCAATAAATTTATCTATAACTCCCAGCTATCCTCTACCACTTTAGCATACTGGAACGGCAGAAAGAAAGAAAAGAGAATGTTGGAAGTTACCTTGGGTCTCCCACTAGGGAGAAATGTAAGCTATCAATAACCTAATAAATGAATACTTTTACCATTACGGCACAAAAACGTAATCACACAGGTTGGATATTCCAGTTGAATACCCCAGATTAACCCAAACTTGTCAGAGTTTGGAAGTTTGGCTGTGGACCATTCTTGGACAAGAGACCACCAAGGAAGACCAGATTTGCTATGCAGAGGAAGGCAAAAGTCAAACCACCTTGGCTTGTCTCTTGCCTTTCCCATGAAGGTTCACCATAAGTCAGTTGTGATTTGACAGCACTCCTTTAATTTAGGGTTGTGTTCACCACCTTCTCTTAGCACAAGGAGAAATGGTGCATGATGGGTGTCCAGGATCTGAATGTAGCCCCCATACCCTGTCATACACTGAGCACCCCCACTATGGCATAAAAGTGACACATTAAATCATCTCTTCTGCATACTCTTTTAGCAGACGTACATACAAATTATTTCTTTAAAGTCTACAGGATCTCATCAAACTCTGGCAAGTACTCTCAGCCCTTCTGTTTTAACACAGTGCAGACGACAAGAGCTTTTAAGAGAGGTGGAGCGGGGTGCTACAAGCATGATGTACGTCTTTTATACCACTATCAACTTTGGTCCACAGTGATTTGAGACTCTACGAAATGTATCAAGACCTGTCAATAGACATGGATGTGAAGTGAACATACACACAAGGAACAAAAGTAAAGTAAAGGTAGAGTTTCCCCTTCAGTTGTGTTCGACCCTGGGGTACTACTGCAAGTAGTGATTTCATAGGCAAGCCGTTTTTGGGGGCAGTTTGCCATTGCTTTCCCCAGCTATTCTTTACCCCCTGGCTATGTGCTAAGTACTCATTTACCAACCAAGGAATGGATGGATGGTTGAGTTGACCATGAGCCAGCTTCCAGGATATCTGACCCACAGGGGGCTCGAACTCCTGACCGTGTGAGTGGCAGTGCAAGCACTTAACCACTACGCCATGCGGCTGCTACAAGGAACAAAAATCATACCCCTTTCTAGTCTCAATAAAATCCTGATACCTTCACTGCTACAAATATGACTTTAAAACACACAATGACAAAAATTCCCAGTGCAGTTTTCAAAGGAAAGACAGTTACCCACTTTCTGTATTAAATGTTGCTTCATGTCCTTATCTGTACATTCCACATGTCTGAGGGACTAGCAAAGCTCCTAAATGACCCTGTATACAACAGTGCTCCAAAGAATTAAAGTATAATACTGTCCATTACATAAAAAGAAACTTTCATCTGTCTATAAATTGCTGGAAAGGTCAAATAAAAGTAACGATGTATATTATAGCTCAAGTGTATCAGACTTTCATTTATTCAGCAATTTCTTTCCTTCAGTAAAAGAAGAATGTCTTTCCCTATATTACCTTTATATATTTTGCTATAATATAAAATGTATTAAAGTTAGAGATGGGCCTGAAGCAAACTCCAGATGTGGACTCTGCTCAGGGTCTGCATCTTTATATAATTTTAAAAGGCAAAATCTGGAGATAGTAAATCGAACCCCTCCCCTATCCCAAACCCAGTTAATATGCAGGCACTAAATCCTGATTCTAGTTGGATAAATCAACATTTTCTTGCTCAGTAAAGCCAGAAATGGTCCTTAAGTCTGTGATTTCTAACTCCAAAATAACAGAAAGTATTGTTCACCATTAAGTGTTACTGAATTCAGTGGAACAGAGTGAAAACACATGTTTAGTCATGAGAAAGTTAAATTATACATGCTACATATGCTACTTAAATTGTCGGTATTGTTCTTTAGCAATTTAATTTGCGCATGCAGAAACAAGGTAGCTTTTCCTATCTAATCTGTCTCTGTCATAATAGCAGCATTTTTCTTATAACATTTTTTCACTTCCCCCGTAACCAGTAGCTGCATGTGTTTGTTGTTTTCCTTTTTCAATTTATTTTATACTTCAGCATATGTATTTAGAGCAGAATAATCAAATGCATTCCTTTCACAATGCACACAGTGATATCCCTCCAGAATGTATTGTTGTTTCTTTAGCATGTCATCGTTGTAACAGAAATACCTAAGAAATTAGAAATGTTTAAGTGTAATCACATTGAATTATTCTTTTTTTTCAGTCATACAATCAGCAAAAACGGGATGAAGAAAAGATGTTGGATACAATCCA